>NC_048264.2:20627753-20928847 GCF_005286985.2 Setaria viridis | reverse complement strand
ATCTCATATCAACTCTCATACCTCATGATAGAGACAACGAGTTAATAGCACAACTCACGGAAAGGGGCAACGAGTTAATAGCACAACTCGCAGAAAAAGCTTACAAACTACTTGACAAGGAGTCACCGATTCCATCTATTCCTCGCAACTGGGCCCACCAAGATGGCAGTAGAGATGTCGCAGTCTACGGTGGCAATCGCGAGGCTCCAAGAAATAGTAACGAAGTAGTCAACCAGCCAAGGCAACATAGCCAAAGGCAAAATCGAGATGAACGTGAAGCCCCAAGGTGAAACAGGGACGTAGGGGAGGCTAGATGCACCAATTCTGCAAAGAGCACCCGCTACTGCAGGGCTGATCGCGAAGCCTCAATTTTCAGTGACCTAAGAGAGGTAATCAATAACAACCGTCGCAGTGAACGTGAACGCGAAGCCACTGACTATGATCACTTCCCTGCCTTCACCACACGGGTAATGAAGACTAAACTACCCGAGAAGTTCAAGCCGACGGGGATCACCAAGTATGATGGCAAGCAAGATCCAGTCCAATGCCTACGATGCTACTCACTAGCAGTTCAAGCAGCTGGGGGTAATGACGACACAAAGGTCATTCACTTCTCCATATGCATGGAACCCGCGCCGTTAACATGGCTTGAGCCACTCAAGCCCAATTCGATCGATTCCTAGGAAGACTCGCCAAAGGCTTTCACTAATAACTACGCGGGCTCCATGTCTCGCCCAGGAAACAAAATTGACCTAAGACAAGTCAAACAGAAAGAAAGCGAAACACTTCGCGACTACCTACCCCATTTCTTTGAAAAGAAGGCTACAATAGTCAACATTTCAGAAGCAAACGTCATTGCGTGCTTTCAAAATGGCCTCTATGATCGTCAAACATACCAAGACTTTGGCAGACGTCGTCCAGCCACCGTCAAAGATCTCAAAAATCATGGTGCAACAATGGGCAGATGAAGAAGACAAAGAGCGCGCAAGATTTGGCTCTCATCGCAACCGCGATTGCGACAACAATAACAACAATCATGAACAAGATAGAAACTGCAACAATGATACTCGAAACAACACTATCGTAGCTATGTCCAACTCAGGCAAGGAAGGGTCACACAAACGCAATGACGGGCCCTCCTTCACCGAGTTACTCAAGAAAAAATGCCCATGGCATCCAAACAGCAAACACTCGGTGATTGATTGCTACAGCATGCGCCGAGTAATGCAAGAATTACCCGCGCCACCACCTCCTGAAGATATTGGTCAGAAGAAGGATAAGGGTAAAGGCAAGATCTACAAAGATGATGAAGGTGAAGGTGAGTTCCAAACTGCCTCTAAAACGGTCAATGCCACTTTTGGTGGAATCTCGGGTACCGCGTCCAAGCGGTCCAATAAACTAGTACTTAGAGAGATTATGGCTATCGAGCCAGCAGCTCCTACACCACTCAAATGGTCTGAGGTAGCCATAACTTTCAACAGAAAGGACCAATGGACAAGTTTCTCAACACCAGGCTGATTCCCTCTGGTCCTCGATCATGTCGTCGCAGGCTCAAGACTTACCAAAGTACTCATCAACGGCGGAAGCGGACTCAACGTCATTTATGCCAAGACACTAAGGAAAATGTGCCTCGACATCACAAACATGCTTACTCCAATGGACTCACCATTTTACAGAATTGTCCCAGGAAATGTTGCCATACCTTTAAGACAAGTTGTCCTACCAGACACTTTCGGCACCAAGGAACATTATCGAACTAAGTACATTAGGTTTGAGGTTGCTGACTTTGAAACTTCTTACCACGCCATACTCGGAAGACCAGCCCTAGCCAAGTTTATGGCCATACCACACTACGTGTACTTGGTACTTAAGATGCCAGGACCTAAGGTGAGTTGACACTACATGGAGACTTGAGGCGATTGTACGATTGCGACACAGAAGCTGTCGAAATCGCAGCGACTTCTCAAGCACCCAATCCCATGCAGTAAGTCTTCACACCATCAAAGAAACTCAGCCCCACAGAACTAGAGATCTAAGAAAACAAGTCGGGATCGACTAAGGTGAAACCAGCAAGTGAGAAAGACTTCAAAACTATTGATCTCTAGACTGGTGACTCATCCAAGACAGCCCTGATTGGAACAGGGCTAGACCCTAAATAGGAAAACACGCTTGTCAGTTTTTTTTGGGCTAACCATGACATCTTTGCTTGGAAGCCATCTGACATGCCTAGTGTGCCCAAGGAACTGATTGAGCATTCATTAAACGTCGACCCCAAAGCTACCCCAAAAAGACGACAACTACGAAGGTTTTCCCAAGACAGAAGAGATGCAATCAAAAAAGAGCTAGCAAAACTACTCGTGGCAGGGTTTATCAAGGAGGTTTTCCATCCTAATTGCCTAGCCAACCCTGTACTCGTTCGCAAGAAGAACAATGAGTGGAGGATGTGCGTTGACTACACAGACCTCAACAAGCATTTCCCAAATGACCACTTTGGACTACCCAGGATCGACCAAGTAGTCCACTCCACAGCTGGGAGTGCTTTGCTCAAATAGTCCTCAAAGAAGAAGAACAAGCCAAAACAACTTTCATCACCCCGTTTCGAGCATTTTGTTACAAAACAATGTCTTTCGGGCTAAAAAAACGCAGGTGTGACCTATCAACGTGCCATCCAGATGTGTTTTGAGAAGCAACTATACCGCAAGGTAGAAGCTTATGTAGACGACGTAGGCATCAAAACAAGAAATCCAGATGATCTAGTCGCAGACTTAGAAGAAACTTTTGCAAGCCTACGAGCGTTCCGGTGGAAGCTCAACCCTACAAAATGCATTTTCGGTGTACCATTGGGAAAACTACTCGGATTCATCATTATCCACCGTCGCATTGAGGCCAACCCGGAGAAAATCTCTGCCATCACAAATATGCAAGCTCTAGCCACCATCAAGAACGTGCAGAAGCTTACAGGCTACATGGCAGCCCTCAATCGATTCATCTCAAGACTTGGAGAACGCGGATTACCCTTCTTCAAGCTACTCAAACGATAAGATAAGTTTCAATGGACAGAGGAGGCAGATAAAGCCTTGACACAGCTCAAGGACGTCCTGTCAAAACCACCAATCCTCACGGCTCCATCTCCAAATGAGGACTGGTTCCTATCCATAGCTATTGCTACTCATGTTGTCAGCACAGTAGTAGTAGTCAAAAGGTCTGAACCAGGCCACGTCTACAAAGTCCAGAGACCCGTCTACTTCGTTAGTGAAGTACTCTCAGACTCCAAAACTCGGTACCCACTGGTGCAAAAGCTACTCTATGCAATCCTGCTTACCTCACGGAAACTATGGCACTACTTTCAAGAACACAACATATCCGTCATCACTGACTTCCCGCTCGGTGAAATCCTTCATAACAGGGATGCAACAGGTAGAATCTCCAAGTGGGCAGTAGAACTCGGAGCTCTATCAATAGACTTCAATCCCAGAACAGCTATCAAATCCTAAGCTCTGGTCAACTTCATGGCGGAGTGGAGGGAAAATCAAGTACCAACACTAGTTGAAAGGCCAGAATATTGGGTTATGTACTTCGACGGTTCCCTCAAGCTTGAAGGTGCAAGCACAGGAGTACTCCTGATTTCTCCAAAAGGTGAACAACTCAAATCCGTTCTCCAGATTTTTTGGGAAGTCTCAAACAATGAAGCCGAGTACAAAACAGTTCTACATGGCCTTCGTCTTGCAATATCACTCGGTATCAAACGACTGCTGGTATATGGTGACTTGCTAGTCTTCATTAACCAAGTCAATGATGAGTGGGATCGCAACAAGGAAAACATGGACGCTTATTGCAAGGAAGTACGCAAGCTAGAGAATAAGTTCTCAGGCCTTGAGTTTCACCATGTCGTCCACGACAACAACGTAGCTGCTGATGTGTTATCAAAAATAGGCTCAACTCATGCAGAAGCTCTAGTAGACATTTTTGTACACGAGCCTCGCAAGCCTTCCATACCAGAACAAGCTACTCCTGCAACTACCAACACCAAACCTCCAAAACCCAACCGAGAGATCATGATGATCGAAGTTGATTGGAGATCACCGTTCATCGACTACATCAAAGAACAAAAGCTACCATCTAACCAGATCCATGCTGAACAAGTCTCGCGACAAGGAAAGAGCTATGTTCTAGTCGGAGACAAGCTCTACAGAAGGACTGCATCTTCAGGAATACTAATGAAATGTGTCTGTGGCGGAACCGCTCATATTAACTTAGCTAAAGCACGATTAACTCGCCTGACACGCGATCACATGCTTTAATCAAGTTAACTCGGCAGTCCGTTGGATTTCATCCGATAGAACCACTATACAGGACCGGATTAGCAGAGCTCACACGAAGATGAGTGGTTCCAGAGAATACAACAAACCATCCAACAATTAAACAAGTTCAATAATTTATTACAACACTGTTTCGAAAATCAGAGTTTTATAGAGTGTTTAAGCAGCGGATAAAGATAAACCATCGGAAGCTAGCGCCGGGGGTCAGATGTCACTAATGAGGCTGATCAGGACATCACTGATCCCTCTCCTCGCCGTCCGAGGAGGGATCCTACTCGACCGTCCACCCAGGAGGAAGTTGGGGAGGCCAAGTGCCATAAGCGGCAGACTCGGGAGCTTCAACATCACCTGAAAGATGTGCCACAAGCAAGGCTGAGCTGCTAAGCTCAACAAGACTTAACCGTGGAAAACTACTCCACCAACTTCTAGACATGCAAGGCTCTTTGGCTGAGGGGTTTGTTTTGCCAAAAGCGACTACAGTAGGTCCTTATTTTCCATATTTTAGCTCAGATTCTAAGTTTATTAACCAGTCTATATTAGCAACTTATGCTAAACAAATATAGTTTCCAAACAACTTAAGGAACAAGCATCAAGGTTCATATCATCATCATGTTCCATCTTTACTCAGTGTAGCATACTGATCAAGCAGTCCCAAACTGTGAGAGGCAGACGAATCGATCCGAATTTCTTAACCATGCATGGAGAACCTAATCTCCCGACATCCACGCACCACAGAGGGTCGCTTCCTGTGTCAGCTATCCCCATCAATCCCCTAACCCGTGTCGGGCCCACTTCTCTTGGTACAAGGCTCCGCAGACCCGGCCTTTGCCGTTCTGTGACCACACTTGTCACCACATGCGGCCGCAAGGGAAAACTCTGTTCCAAAGACAGTGGATCGAACGGCTCACGTCCTGGTTTAATCAGGTACTAAGCTTCCCCATCCCATACTAGGTATGAGATTAGTACTTTCAAATACTTGATCACGAACACCAACACTTTTTGACATTAATCAAATTCATGTAGACAGACGAGGCAATCCACCGACCACCAAAATAGTTCACAGAGCCCTGCCCCGTCCACCGTCCTTATAGTTATAACAAAAAGGAGAACAAGCAACTCCTATAACTCGCGAGTGATAGGTAATCACTCGACTTTTACCGAGTCCTGTTAAGCACTGCAACTACTCGGCCTATCACACTAGTGTTCAGATAAAGGGGAACTGAGTCATGCATCTATGGTTCCAAACAACTCCTGTAACGTAAATGCATATACATACAAATGAAGGCATGCGCAAGTTTAGAAAGACTGGGTTATGCTCCGGGGCTTGCCTTCGAGCGGGGTAGAAGCGAACTGATCTTCGGCACTCTCGGGTTCAGCTCCTGCAGGTGGCAGCTCGGCTACAACTCCATCTTTTAGCACCGGATGCAGCTCGTATGTGCCGTCAGCGAGGTTTAGCTCTACACGGAATGCAAATGCAAGGGTCAACATTTAGGCGGTTATTTCAACAACACTTGCTAGAGGTAGCCCATAAACTGTACCAAACTACAGGAAAGGTGTGAAATCCCATTTTATGGGATTCTACTCAGGAAGAGGATTCCAACCCAAGTGATTTCACACTTTTCTGATTTTTCCCTGATTTAAGATGAATTTCCCAAGCTTGGTCGATTCAGACAAGAATAAAGAGTCAGATCGGGAAAAACTTACGATCTGACCCTTAGACCTAAGGAATAACTGTACCGGGATCCTCAGACTTAACATAGAGAAGTCCCCAAAATTTTACACAGATACCCTTGGTCAAAAGAAATGGATACAGCCGAGCCCTCGGGCGAGGCGGACAAAGGGGTCGGGCGAAGCAGATAGGGGTCGGACAAAAAGGAAAGGGGTCGGGCAAAACGGAAAGGGGTCGGGCGAAACGGACAGGGGTCAGCAGCTTACCTTTGGGCCTACTGATGAAGTCTTGGGGTCGGAAGGAAGCAAGCTCAGGCGGAACGATGAAAGGCGCTAAGGCTTGGGCGGTGGCGAGATCCGGCGGTGCTCCGACGGCTGCGGTGTTTCTTGTGGGCAACAAGTAAGCTCTAGCTCGGCGCGAAGGAAGGCGAAACACCTGGCGAGGTGTTGGGTGGAAGGGGAGCTCCACCGAGAGCTCAGGCGGCGGCACTTGCACGTGGAGCAGAGGAGTGTGCAGCAGCGGGGGCGCTGGAGAAGAACATCAAGCAAAGGCGGCAAGGGCGGTGGTGGCAAAAGGGAACTCCGGTAAGAGGCTTCGGTACCCTATTTATAGCTGTGTGGAAGTGAACGAGTTCGAGCAGCACGAGGTTGAGATCAAAGAGGATGGATTGCTTTGCCATGGCGGCGATCGGTCGACGTCTCCATTGGCCGGCGAAACGGAGCTTCGGGGACAGGATTCTTCGGTCATTGGGCACTGAAGATAGAGCTATGCAGGTGCGGTTTTGCCAGATGGAAGGATTGGTGAGGTTGAGTGCGCGTCTAGTCGCGTCAAGCGCCGGATTGGGTACGGCGGCTCGGCCAGCGTGCGGCAGGAAGGAGGGAAGGGCACTGCAGGCGAGGGCGTTGCAGGCAAGGTGACAGGGCGAGTGGTGATGCTATCAAGCGCAGAACCAGCGGCTTTGCCGTGGCACGCTACTGGCGAGGCAAAGGAAAGGAGTTGTCATTGCCGACGCAGTGATTGGCGAAGGCAGCATCGTCGCGTGGCACGTGCGTGGGCAGCACGACTGAGAGACGACAGAAAAGCTGGATGGCGTTGGGGCGCGCCCGGGGATCCTGGTGAGGAGACACGCGCGGGAGGCGAGGTGGACTGGTGCGGCAGCGGCCAATCTTCGGTCGCAGCGGCGGCAGGGGGCCTGACGCGGCCGGCGAGATCTCGGGCGGGACGAGACGGGGCGGAGAGTCTGCAGGGCGCTTCTACGCGCGATTTGGAAGGAGGCACGCTGATCCATCTTGTTGCAGCCGGCGACTGGGCGAGGCGGTGCTCGTAGGTGAGGTTACGCCACGCGGCAAAGAGGCTCTGAGACAGGACGCACGCTCACTCTGGCGCACTTGGCCCGAGAGATCCGTGGGAATCCTTTTTCTGGGTCCATCTTCCAGTCTCTTGCCCTCCCAATTTCCGAACTACACCACTTGTACTGCCTTAACAAGAGTTGTAGAACTCAGGCCAAGGCCCAACTCTTGTAATTGGACCAAGTCCAAAAATGCAGTGGATTTGGGGATCCAAAGCTCCAGAGTTTGGAGGAACACTGGTGTTGGCGCTAGAAATCGGTTGATCGAATCCCCAGCGTCGGACACATGACCCGGGAGAATCTGCTTAACTCCTGTTCAGGTGATCGCGCTGGTGCAGTTCACGCAGCGTGCCAGCCAATCTGACCTGTTGATTGGCAAGGAAAGAAACGTGTCATATCCCAGAGGTTGCGATCGGCTAAGGTTCCGATCTCGAGATAGCTTATCAGCGAATCGGCCGATTTGCTGTAATAAAGAAATCGGCTATAATGCGGCCGATTACCAGGCAGCGTTAGTAAAGAAAACTGCTAGAGTAATCTAAACAACGCTACAGTAACAACACTAGGAATAGATCTAAATCGGCTATGCAGAAAACAATAGATTGAATAACGAAGTACAAGAAAGCCGAAAGTTCCAATTCCTAGCTGGATAACTGGTGATAAAACTAGAACAAACAGGCAAGACCTAGGATTCTAGTGAATATCGATAACTAATGAATAAATCTAAACGAAACAACAGCGATGCGCCCGAAGTTAAAGCTTAGATATTACTCAATAAACGGAACTTACAGAATCGGCCAGAGATCAAGTTGATGCAGCCCCGCCAACTCGTATGAACTCGTGAAAAAGAAGAAAAGTATTGGCGAAGTTGCCTACTCGAAAGTAAGTGCGAGGAAATATTAGTTTGTTGTATTGCTTTGGTGGTGATTACAGATCTATGAAGGTGGCTATTTATAGCCTGTTACAAACGATTTCTTAACCAACTAGAACTCTATCTCTAATTTTAAACGAAAACGAAAATTTACAAGTACGATTCGTACTGGAGTTGATCATCATGCTCTCATGGGCTGACTCCCTCTTTATCTTCATAGTCCACTTTAAGCCCATACCGGCCCAATTGCTCCAGCCCCCTAATCGGCCGATTTCTACCAACTCCATCAACAAAAGATAGCCGAGTACAGTACACCCGTGTCCCTCAGAAGATGAGTACTCAAAAAGCATTACGACTACCCGACACTCAGGACTACTACAAGCCAAGCTTAGCCCACTTGTCGGGGGCCCCGACTACTCCGACCCTGGGACCTAAGGTCGGGCGAGGCGGAGTTCCACCCCCGAAGGGTCGGGCGCCTCCGACCCCAGGACTTGGGGTCGGGCGAGGCGGAGTTCCACCCTCGGAGGGTCGGGCGCATTCGACCCCAGGACTCGGGGGTCGGGCGAGGCGGAGTTCCACCCTCGAAGGGCAATCGGCCGATCCTCAACTGTAGCACCAATCGGTCGATTTCCAACCGTGACCTCTGTGTCTTGCCACATCTCCTGATTTCTTCCTTTCCTGACGCCGATTTCATACGTGTCAAAATCTGGCGTCAACACATGCCCCCCAGTTTCAGAGTAAAACATAGTCTTTACTTCGAAATTCTTTTCAACTTCCCTTCCGAAACAAACGCATTGAAAATATCCTTCCGTTTCGTGTTCTCCAGCCTGATGATTGCAATCTTTTCAAAACGGGCGCCCACGACAACCACTCCTCCCGAAAAAATCGAAACGCCGGCGCGGTAAAAATTCCGCTTTTACCCCTTCTCAGACTACCTTTAAATATCAGCACATCCCGTACTCCTCCTTACGAGCTCACGTCTTCCTTCTTTAGCGCACTGGCCTTCTTCTACCTCCAGTGCCTTCCTTAGTTTCCAGTCTTTCCCCGGCATCTCCTTCCAGCTACATTCCTCCCTACTTTTCCAATGGCGGCACCTTCAGGCACCTCACCAACACCCGAAGCTCTGGAGATGGCTCCACCGGTAGAAGTTCCAGTGGCAACGGCGGCGGCTCCATCGACGGGAGAAGGAGCTCCATTGGCGGGAGTTGGGGCTTCAACCGAAGTCCCATCAGTGGCTTCAGCATCTGCAGCTCTACCGGCGATCCCGCCAACTACGATGAGCTTCATCCCGGAGGTCATTACCGAAACTTTCCTTAACAATAATGTATTTACTTTAGATCTGTTCTTACTTCCGTACCCCTTTTTTCCTTTTTTAGGCGGTTAGGCATCAGATTACCATTCGCCTCATAGAAACTCCAGGCCTTGTCTGTCTCGGTCCCATGGGAAACCCGGATCCAACTGACCTAATCAATTTGGAAACCCATAGGATCCCTTTTAAACAATCAACCATGGACCTAGATCACTGGTCAGGTACCTTCAGGTCATGGCCGAATGAAACCCCCGGCTGGAGAGAATGGTACCAACGGATAGCCGCCTCCAAGAGAGTCCAATGGGACGAGCACAAAATCGGCTAGTGCATTGATCTATCTTTATCCCAAATGGAAAGGAACGAGCCATTAGTGATAGCAGCCTCCTATTTCTGGTCCGACGCTCTCAATGCATTCCTCTTCGGACACGGACCTATGACTCCCACCTTGGCCGATGTGGTCATGTTGACCGGCCTTGACATCTCCTCTCCAGATACCCCTTTTCGCCTTTTGGCCAAGACATCTCATCAGCTGGACACAAAGGGAATCGGCGGATGGAAGGGATTCATCAGATGCAACAGAAGGGCCGGAACAGTTGAGAACAGAGAGCACACGGCCTTCCTAATGATGTGGCTAGAGAAACATTTTTTCTGTGGGAGAGCAGCCGGTCCATCCACCAACACGCAGGCTCTGGCCGAGGCACTATCGATAGGGGCCTCTGTTCCCCTTGGAAAGCATCTACTGGGAGCAGCCTATCACATGCTACACCAAATCGGCGTCAAACTATCCCAAGGGGAGCCGATTGGAAACCCTGGTGGTTCCTCAATCTGTGGCTTAATCTGTACATGAGCAAGATCTCCCAACAACGAGTGGAGCACATGACATTCCCCAATATCGAATCGGCAGAAAATCCCACCGTCCGACGCCGATGTACATCCTTCGGCGAAGCGGCATCGGCCTTTTCTGGTTGCTCATATTCCGCTACCAAGGTGGCCGAATACTTTAGGTGCTTTTATAATGGCTTCAGCGAAGATGCAACCAGCTGGTTCCCTTATCAGAGGGAGGACCCAATCTTCCAACTACCTTCTTGTTTTGACTCAACCACTAGCCGATTTGATGAAAACCTCACAGATGAATTAATCAAATCGGGGATCTTACCGGCAAACTTTTTCTCGGGGAAAGATGCCCCTACTTATGAGTTCTATAACCCTTCCGTCACAGCACGGCAATTTGGCCTAGGTCAATTGCCGATTTACGCATACTTCGCCGGCCGGGCAAAGTTCAGAGATGAACTCACCAAGGGTCTTGACTATAACCGGCTGCGTGATCGGATCCCAGACTCCAGCACCATAGATCTGACCGGTTGGATAGTAGCTCCTTTCGCCGTTCAGCAGTTCAAGCTATGGTGGGCCGAATGGAAACAGTACCTGTTCTGCACTTCTGCAGCAGTATACTACAATCTCCTGGATTCAGCCAACATCGACCCGAACGTCGAGGTACCTCTCTTTTTCCTAGCCGATTTTCATCTCCCCTCATTTTTTACACATATGTACTGACCCTTACTGTTGCTTCAGTCTAAAAGCCGTGCTCCCCCAAAATGCAGCAGGAGTGGCCGGCCGATAGAGGACCGCTATCCGTACATAGCATTCCCCCTCATCGGCTATCATGCCCCTTCTGTGGATGACATCGCCGGCCGAGCGAAACAGGCGCAGAAGAAAGTCATCAAGAAGACCAGCCGCCGAGTACGTGCTCGTACAGAATCGGCTGACCCACCCATACTCGCATCGGCGGAAACTTTGGCCGTGTCAACCCTTCCGATTGCTGAAGAGGTCGATGTTCAAGTCGCCACAGAAGCGGGAGCAATCGCCACGTCATTATTGGTGGAGGCCATACAGGTAAACTCACTGTCCGATTTTCCCGATTGCTATTTCCATACTGACTCTTCTTATATTAGGCTGCACAGACTACCCTCGTAAATCCTCAGCAATCGGTGGCGACCCAAGCAGCTGTTGAAATGCCAGCGCCCCCTCCTGTTGAGGTCTACGATCCTTCAACCCAATCTTCTAATATTTGGATGATGCTCTTACTAACTTTGACGCAGGTTACTGGTACGCTAAGCACACTGTCCGATCAACCATTGGTCACCCTCCAAGAAGCCGGCCCGAGCAGAGCGTTGATTGTCATTGAGTCTTCTTCTTCCGATGAACCAATGGTGCCAGTCCCAGAGTCGAGGGTGGCGGTCTCGCAGATGCCGACAGAAAAAATCCGTTTTAAAGAAGTAAGAGATCTCCTAACCTTTATTGGCCGATTTGTTACCACCACGGCTGACTTGTTCTCTTTTCATCTACCATTTTACAGGAACAGGACACCCCTAATAACAGCCTCTTCTCGTTTGCGGTCGCACTTTCTGATGACGAGGAAGTCGCTTCCCGTCAGGTTACTTTGAGCTCTGTCC
Organism: Setaria viridis; assembly: GCF_005286985.2. Taxonomy (NCBI): domain Eukaryota; kingdom Viridiplantae; phylum Streptophyta; class Magnoliopsida; order Poales; family Poaceae; genus Setaria; species Setaria viridis. The sequence continues at coordinate 20,916,881 of NC_048264.2, read as the reverse complement.
CTGATGATGTTCGCGCCAAGCTTGAAAACATACGATCCCTTCTTCAAGAGGACATCGGCCGATTGGTGGAGGATGCTTCGCCGATTCGGCAGCTCTTTGGTGACGTCAGCGGGCGAGTCCCAAGGGAAGCAGAAGAAGCCTTAGCGCCGGCCGCTTACATTGAGTCAATGCGGATCCCGATCTTCAGGGCTCTGCGTCACATGGCCGATCGCGCCAAACTGACCAAGACTCGTGAAGAAGAAGATTCGTACAAGCGTCAGGCTCAGGAGGTACATCAACGAATTCACTTCCTCGAGGACTCCCGCCCTAGCCTTGTTGGCATGATAGACCGTCTCAAACGCCGGAGAGCAGAACTCGCCAAGGAGATGGAGCAAGTAACCCAGGAAATAGCCATTGAAGAGAAGAGGCTTCAGGAGCTCCCCTCCGTCATAGCCGATTTAAAGCGGGAGAGGCAACATCTGGCCCACGAAGCCCTTAGACTCCACCGCCACATGTCAGAAGTCTCGGGGTCGGCAGACGATGACCAACGGGTTCTGGATTCGGCCGATTAGATCCGACATCGAGCGGTTGCGGCCATCAACGCCCTTCTGGGCGATCTGTAAAAGTACTGGTCGTTTTGTAAGGACATTAATGCCTCTTTTGACCTTCCTTCGTGGCACTCTCTTATTTATTTCCTTTTTTACTTCCGATGGGATGCGTCTTACCAAACATCCACGCCTTCTCTACTTATAAATGCCAACCTTGGTCTCGCTCTTGAAAGCACTTGTTTTACTTGGTTCTCTTTTTCCCTGACTTGTTTCCGTCGGCGCGTTCTGCGGTCATGTCTTCTTCATCTTCTTCTTTTTCCTCTGTTGACCAGGTAAGAGATCTGCCTCCGCCATGGTTTGATTCTTCTAAAACACCTCATCTTAGGCGGTTGTGTGTTGTCTCATTTTCCAGCCACGACGCCTTAGTCCTAAACTCGAACGAGCCATCGGGCTCGTGTATTCTGATGAACCATTGTCGCAAGAAGACAAAGACCTAATTAGGGCTCACCGTGAAGAACTCAAGGATCACGTCCCCGCCGACGTCCAATGGATCTGGGACTTCATCGACGGTAACGACTACAGGCACCCTCAAGTTGACAGGAGCCACCCGCTTCCTCGTCCGGTTGTCCTTGGAGATGCCGCGGCAGGGACATCGCGCCCGGCAATGGACCGGAGTCATCCTCTTCCTTGTCAAGTTGAAGCGGAGGCCGCGATGAAAGACATAGAAGAACGAAGCATCCGTCTTCTGATAGAACTAGGCTGGGTTGAGAGAGAACTCACGAAGAAGCGTGGTTGATTATTTTTTGTTCTAAGGGCTACTTGTACTGCGTCGGCCGTGTAACCCATCGTCCGTACCGAATGATAAATCGGCCGATTTGGACGATTATATTTCCTCTTTAGGCGATTCTCTTTCGTATCGGCTGTGTGTTTGTTCATCATATTCTGCGGTCGATTCTTATGCTTCGACCCATATACTAGGGTAATACCTTTTCAAGTATCTCCCGTTCAAAGCCCTAGTAAATTCTTCTCCTTTGATTGTTTCCAAAATGTAAGCATTTCCCGGGGCACACCGGCCAATTTTATACGGCCCTTCCCACGTGGGAGACCACTTGCCGAATTTAGGATCCTTTGACCCAATCGGCAGCACTAACTTCCATACCAGGTCCCCCGGAGAGAACTGCTTGACTTTGACCTTCTTGTCATACCATCTGGCCACTTTCTTCTTGTTTTCCTTGATACTGATCAAAGCTCTCAATCATTGGCCTGCCAAGTCATCAAGCTCCCTTTTCATGAGTGAGGAGTAATCATCGGCCGTCAGCTGATCTTGGAGCGACATGCGTCTCGATCCTATCCTCAATTCCCACGGCAATACTGCCTCGTGACCGTACACCAACTGATAAGGAGACATCTTGGTGGCCCCGTGGCAGGCCATCCTGTATGCCAATAGAGCCTCGGTCAGACATAAATGCCACTTTTTCGGCTGTTCTTCTATCTTCCTCTTGATTAACTTAATTATCCCTTTATTGGAAGATTCAGCCTGACCATTAGCTTGGGCATAGTACGGAGAGGAGTTTAGCAGTTTGATTCCCATATCGGCCGTGAACTCTTCGAATTCTCCCGATGTAAACATCGTTTCTTGATAGGTTGTGATAGTCTGGGGGATGCCGAAACGATAGACGATATGGTCCCTTACGAAATCAACCATGGCGGCCGATGTTACGGCCTTTAACGGAATCGCCTCCACCCATTTGGTGAAATAATCTATGGCTACTAGAATGAATTTATGTCCTTTGCTTGACAGAGGATAAACTTGTCCGATGAGGTCTATTCCCCAACCTCTGAATGGCCACGGTTTGATAATAGGATTCATGGCTGATACGGACGCACGTTGTACATTCCCATATTTCTGACAATCCTGGCATCCTTTATAATATTTGAATCAGTCTTCGAGGATTGTCGGCCAATAGTACCCATTATTCCTAATCATCCATTTCATCTTATGTGCCGATTGGTGGGCTCCACACACTCCTTCGTGGATTTCTCCCATCAGAGTCTTCGCCTCCTCTGTTCCTAGGCATTTGAGTAGAACGCCATCAATCGTCCGGTAGAACAAGTCGTCTTCTAGTAACACATATTTTGTGGCCTGAAATCGTATCCGCCGATCCACTTTCTTAGATGGATCTTTCAGATAATCGGCGATCTCTTTTCGCCAGTCGTCGGCCGCGAGCTCTAGAGTCATAGCGCCCTGAATCGGCCGATATCCGGACGCGTGTTGGGCAAGCCTGTTGGCATTCTTGTTATGATTCCTAGGGATGTGCTCAATAACCGCGGACTTGAATTCTTTCAGAAGTTGAAGGCAATCCTCGTAATAAATCCTTAATACGTCATCCTTGCATTCGGACCTTCCTGTCAATTGGTCCACGATAAGCATGGAATCCCCAAAAATCTCGACGGCGTCGGCCTTGATCTCCCTCAACAATTGTAATCCCTTTAACACGGCTCGGTACTCTACTTGGTTGTTAGTGGCGGCTGCTTCTATTGGCAGAGAGAAATCATAGCTTGCCCCCCGAGGCGATATGAGAACGATGCCGATTCCTGATCCGGCCCCACATGACGAACCATCAAAATATAAGGTCCACGGCACTGGTTCCACGACGGTGGTCTCTGGTCCGTAGTGCTGGGCAACGAAATCGGCCATAACCTGACCTTTAACGGCCTTTGCCGATTCATATCGCAGATCAAACTCCGATAAAGCCAAGATCCATTTTCCGATTCGTCCTTTCAAGATCGGCAACGACAGCATGTATTTTACCACGTCGTCTTTGCATACGACTACACACTCTGCCGATAACAAATAGTGCCTGAGTTTGGTGCATGAGAAGTAAAGGCATAGGCATAGCCGCTCTACCGGGGGATACCTTGTTTCGGCATCCAGAAGTCTTCTGCTAACATAATATATTACCCGTTCCTTTCCCTCAAACTCCTGGATCAGAGCCGACCCGATAGCTCGTTCATCGGCTGATAAATACAGTTTAAACGGCTTACCAGTTTGAGGTGGGACCAATACTGGTGGCGAGACCAAGTACTGCTTGATATCTTCTAGTGCCTTGCGTTGCTCTTCTCCCCATACGAACTCTTGGTCGGGTTTTAACTTTAACAATGGTGTGAAGGCTTGGATACGCCCGGATAGATTAGATATGAATCTTCTGATGAAATTGACCTTGCCGATTAGGGACTGTAACTCAGTCTTATTCTGCGGGGCCACGACTTTATTGATGGCCGCTATGGTCTTCCGGTTGATTTCTATCCCACGTTCGTGAACCATGAATCCTAAGAATTGTCCGACGGATACACCAAAAGCACACTTGTTCGGGTTCATCTTCAGCCCATGTTTCTTCGTGCATTCCAGTACCTACCGCAAATCAGTTAGATGTTCCTGGTGTCCCTTTGATTTGACTACGACATCGTCGATGTAAATTTCCACCAGAATGCCAATAAGTTTGTGAAATATGTAATTCATGGCTCGCTGATACGTAGCGCCGGCGTTCTTCAAACCGAAAGTCATTACCACCCACTCGAATAAACCAAGGTGACCCGGGCATCTGAAGGCTGTTTTGGATATGTCTTCTTCGGCCATTAGTATCTGATTATATCCAGTGTTTCCATCCATGAAACTAATAACTTTGTGTCCCGCGGCAGCATCTATTAGCACATCGGCCATCGGCATTGGGTATCCGTCCATCGGCGTGGCCTGATTGAGATTCCTGAAATCGATGCATACGCGGAGCTTTCCGTTCTTCTTGTATACAGGTACAATGTTGGAGATCCATTCGGCATAACGACATTGCCGAATAAATTTTGCTTCGATTAGCCTCGTTATTTCGGCCTTTATATTGGGTAGGATTTTAGGATTACACCGCCGTGCGGGTTGCTGATATGGCCGATATCCCGGCTTTATGGGTAACCGGTGCTTGACAATAGATCGATCTAATCCGGGCATCTCATGGTATTCCCAAGCAAAGCAATCTTTAAACTCTCGTAATAAATTTGTCAATTTACATTTCTATTCCGGATCCAAATTTGCACTAATGTACATCGGCCTTGGCTTGGTGCCATCGCCCAAATCTATCATTTCGAATGAATCGGCCGACGTGAACCCGTGCCCTAGCTTTCCATCTTCGCGAACGAACTGATCCATTTAATCTGAATCTTTGGAGCCGACTGCTCAGATCGGCTGTAGACCAAAATCGGACACCTTCAGGAAATCAGTGTCCCATATCCTCCCGGATATGCACTTGACATTCTCGCAGCTCCATTGCTGCGTATCGGCTGCCGCGACGCTGTATGCAGAATTGGCGGTGACCACTTCAATGTTGTCGCCGACCCACTGTACGAGGCATTGGTGCATTGTAGACGGGATGCAGCAATTTGCATGTATCCAGTCTCGGTCGAGTAGCATGTTGTAGGACCCTTTGCCATTAATAATAAAGAAAGTAGTAGGAAGGGTCTTACTGCCGATGGTGAGGTCGACGCAGAGTGCGCCGCGGGCGGGAGACACGTTGCCTTCGAAGTCCTTGAGCATCATGTCTGTCCTAGTCAGGTCGCCATCACTCTTCCCTAGCTTCCGGAACATGGCGTATGGCATGATGTTAACATCAGCTCCTCCGTCTACTAGTAATCTGGTGATGGGTCGGCCGTTGACATGCCCCTTGAGGAACAATGCCTTTAGGTGTTGTCGTTTGTCATCTTCGGGTTTCTCGAACGTGGCTGTCATTGGCTCTAAAGCCAATTGTGCCATCTGCTCTTCTATTGCCGACATGTTCTGTCGGTCGGCAGGAGTCATGAATTCCATTGGCAGTATGAAAACCATGCTGATGTCAGCTTCTGATTCATCGTCCCCCCTATCATTTCTTTTGGGGCGCCAGACCTGAGGCCTGCCGTTTTTCTTGTCCATCGTATGTTGTTGCTCTTCTTCCTGTTGTTCCCACTTGCGGAGATGTTGGATTCTTCAGTTTTGAGACTTAGTCAATCCATCAGGGCACCAACTGGGGTTCACCGGTTTAGTCAGTGGCCTGGCGCGTTCCCATTCTGGTTCGCGTCCTAAGGGGTTCTCATCTGATAGCCGAGCATTGGCCATCTCTTCTAGTCGATCGTGAATGCTGACCTTGTTTTCTGGTTGGCTGCGCCGATCGAATCTGCCCCCCGGCCTATCATTTCGCTCACGCCTATCTTCCGACCGGTCATATCGGTCACTTCTGCCCTCCAGCCGATCACGCACTGGAGGGTGCCAGTCTTCTTGTTCACGCCAGTTCCTGCTGATCGGCTCTGGCCTTCCATCTCTGGAGCGAGACCTCCTGAATGGCCGATTGTTACGATACGGGCCGTTGCACTCAGGGCAATTATCGGCCGATGGCAACCTAAGGTTGCTTTCCCAGCAGTGGATGAAGAATGGGCATCGCCAGTGATCTTCATGTCGCCGCATCGCCTCTTCCCGGGATCTTGAGCGTTCTTGTTGCCGTTGATATTTGTTGAGCAGAAATTGGGAGGTGACGGGCCTTCATCCTCCATCCGCCGTTTCCCCTTGACGTCTTCGGGCACTGCTTGATTTCTGGGGTCCACGGCGCCGCTTTTTTTAGCCGATTCAGATGTCAGCACCTTGGTCTGGAGCAAATTCTTCCCCGTGTCAACCATGTTGGTGGGGAAGGGGTGCTGGTCAATCTTCATCGGCTTGGCCGGCTTTGTTGGGACTTCAAATTTGAGCCTTCCTTGTTCGATGGCTGATTGTATCTGCTGTCGGAAGATTTTGCATTCATTTGTATCATGGGAGGTGGCGTTATGCCACTTGCAATATTTCATCTTCTTCAGTTGTTCGACCAACGGGATCGTATGGTATGGTGAGAGCTTGATCTGTCCTTCCTGGAGGAGAAGATTGAAAATTTTATCGGCCTTTGATGTGTCGAAACCGAATGCTTCCGGCTCCTTTTTCCCGAACGGACACGATATTGGCTTTTTTCCTTTAACCCACTCCGCCAGGCCGATCTCTGTTTCTTCTTCGGATTCAACCTCCTCTAAGTACGCCACCTTCTTTTGGAAGTTCCTTTGAGGATCAAAGGGGCGTACTTCCTGACCAGACAATCGATGCACGATTTGGCTCAAGCTCTCAAACTCCTGTGAAGCATATTTCTCTTTGATATGAGGCAGGAGACCCTGGAAGGCTATGTCGGCCAATTGTGCATCAGTCAGGGCTAGGGAGTAGCATTTGTTCCTGATCTCCCTGAACCTCTACACATACGAGGATACCGGTTCATCACTTCTCTGTCTGAGGCTGGCTAAATTAGAAAGCTTCATCTCATGTACCCCCGCGTAGAAATACTTGTGAAACTGCCTCTCCAGGTCAGCCCATGTAATTATTGAGTTGGGTGGCAGTGTAGCGAACCATTGGAAGGCCGACCCAGACAAGGATGATGAGAAAAGGCGCACTCGTAGAGCATCTTGCGCCGCTGCCTCTCCGCATTGGATGATGAATCTGTTCACGTGCTCTATAGTTGAGGTGTCATCCAGTCCCGAAAACTTGGTGAAATCGGGAACTTTGTACCGATAGGGAAACGGCAGTAAGTCATAAGTAGGTGGGTATGGTGTCTTGTATGTGTAGGTTTGCATCTTCGGTTTTAAACCGAATTGCTCTTGAATCACCTTCGCTATGCGTGCCGTCCAGTCTGGTTGTTGTTGATGGACTATCGGCTGGGGAACCGGCACGTGTTGGTAGACCGGCGGTGGGATGACCGGGTGGTGGGCGAGAACATGTGGCGCTTGATGGGACGTGGCCGGCTGCGTAGTCGGGATCGGCTGTCTGAGTGAACTAGCCGCTTCATCATATAGTACGATCGGCGCAGCGCCCCGAATTGCTTCTGTTGCTTCTGCCCCCCTGCTCATCTCCGGCACGATAGGATGATATTGTGGCATCATCGGCCGCGCAGCCGATTGGAAAGGTGCCTGGATTGGAGCGCTTCCATGGCTGGCCGATTGATCTTGGACGGCCGTCGCCGATGGTGCCCCCCAAGGCATTGAATTCGAAGGATACAACTCCACAGAGGATAACTGAATGGATGGCGGCTGGAGATATGGCGCGCTGTTAGGCCCCAGAGGGATTGATGATGAGGAGGTGCCGAGGCCTCCAATTGGAGTCTGGATCGGCTAAGGAGCCGAGTAGGGTGTATTTGAATAACTCCTGGTCGGGGCCAAAATAGGTGGGGCATACACCGGCCCCTGGTACCCTTGGGATACGCCGTTGGCCAAGGAGCTGATGACAGCATTGTATACTATATTAGAAATCACCGGGGATTGATCAATGAAAGCTTGATAGACAGATTCTTGAACCATCTCGGACATCTTGCCCGAGTCCTCGGCGATTGTGATCTGGCGGGGAGTTGGAAACGGAGTCTTTTTGACAATTTCCCTGCTCCTAGTGCGACTGAAGGATTGCAGACACGTCTTCCGATAGTACGCCATCTGCTTTTCCAATTCTTCCTTCTGGTCGTCCTTGAGGTCTGCTTCCGTCACCTCGATGACGTTGTCTTCCGAGACTTTGGCAGCTTTCGACATAGTGGCGATTGTATCGGTCCCACCGGGCGTGCCAAAAGTGTGTTGGCGCTAGAAATCGGCTGATCGAATCCCCAGCATCGGACACACGACCTGGGAGAATCTGCTTAACTCCTGTTCGGGTGATCGGCCTGGTGCGGTTCGCGCGGTGTGCCAGCCAATCTGACCTGTTGATTGGCAAGGAAAGAAACGTGTCAGATCTTAGAGGTTGCGATCGGCTAAGGTTCCGATCTCGAGATAGCTTATCAGCGAATCGTCCGATTTGCTGTAATAAAGAAATCGGCTATAATGCGGCTGATTACCAGGCAGCGTTAGTAAAGAAAAACTGCTAGAGTAATCTAAACAACGCTACAGTAACAACACTAGGAATAGATCTAAATCGGCTATGCAAAAAACAATAGATTGAATAATGAAGTACAAGAAAGCCGAAAGTTCCAATTCCTAGCTGGATAACTGGTGATAAAACTAGAACAAACAGGCAAGACCTAGGATTCTAGTGAATATTGATAACTAATGAATAAATCTAAACGAAACGATAGCGATGCGCCCGAAGTTAAAGCTTAGATATTACTCGATAAACGGAACTTACAGAATCGGCCGAAGATCAAGTTGATGCAGCCCCGCCAACCCGTATGAACTCGTGAAAAAGAAGAAAAGTATTAGCGAAGTCGCCTGCTCGAAAGTAAGTGCGAGGAAATAGTAGTTTGTTGTAGTGCTTTGGTGGTGATTACAGATCTATGAAGGTGGCTATTTATAGCCTGTTAAAAATGATTTCTTAACCGACTAGAACTCTATCTCTAATTTTAAACAAAAACGAATATTTACAAGTACGATTCGTACTCGAGTTGATCATCATGCTCTCATGGGCTGACTCCCTCTTTATCTTCATAGTCCACTTTAAGCCCATACCAGCCCAATTGCTCCAGCCCCCTAATCGGCCGATTGCTACCAACTCCATCAACAAAAGACAGCCGAGTACAGTACACCCGTGTCCCTCAGAAGACGAGTACTCAAACAGCATTACGACTACCCGACACTCGGGACTACTACAAGCCAAGCTTAGCCCACTTGTCGGGGGCCCCGACTACTCCGACCCTGGGACCTAAGGTCGGGCGAGGCGGAGTTCCACCGCCGAAGGGTCGGGCGCCTCCGACCCCAGGACTCGGGGTCGGGCGAGGTAGAGTTCCACCCTCGAAGGGTCGGGCACATCCGACCCTAGGACTCGGGGGTCGGGCGAGGCGTAGTTCCACCCTCGAAGGGCAATCAGCCGATCCTCAACTGTAGCACCAATCGGCCGATTTCCAACCGTGACCTTTGTGTCTTGCCACATCTCCTGATTTCTTCCTTTCCTGACGCCGATTTCATACGTGTCAAAATTTGGCGTCAACAACTGGTTTCGGGACTTAGAGAGAACGGCGGTTTGCTGGGTTTCAGGGGTTGGGGCTGATTTGAGCTGCAGATTTTGGAACCTTTGGAGGTGAACTGGACCAAGGTCCAACTAACAAAGTTGTAGCAGGGACTTCGTTCTCCCACTTTTATAAAGAGTTTTCTTGGCGTCCTGCTCAACTTTCCAAAGATAAACCCTCCCTAAGGCGCTAGGTTGGGCTGAAAACCAGACTTAGCCGATATAGCTCAAGAAGACTGAGTCAACCAGATTAGGGGCTTGTCTTAAGATTAAGCTCGGCTGATTTAAATCTAGGTCGTTACAGTGTCACCCGAGAAGAAGGTCAAGAAATCTTGGAAGAAATACACAAAGGAATATGTGGGAATCATGCCTCTTCGCGAACAATCATAGGCAAAGCTTTTAGAGCAGGCTTCTACTTGCCCATGGCACTGGCCAACGCAAAACAACTAGTCGCAGATGCAAAGGCTGCCAATTCTTCGCCAAGCAATAGCATGTCCCGCCTACAAACTTATCACAATACCTCCAACATGGCCCTTTGCATGCTGGGGGCTTGACATGATTGGTCCACTCCCAACTGTGCTAGGAGGGTTCAATCGAGTACTCGTAGCCATTGACAAGTTCACCAAATGGATTGAAGTCAAACCCGTCACTTGCCCAAAGGCAGACCAAGTCCTCGACCTCCTGGACGAAATCGTACATTGCTACGGCTTCCCCAAAAGGATCATCACTGATTTGGGATCCAACTTCAACAATCACGACTTATGGGAATACTGCGAGAACAGCGGAATAGACGTACAATATGTCTCTGTCACTCACCCAAGGGCCAACGGCCAAGTCGAGTGTGCCAACAGCATGTTACTCAAAGCTCTCAAGAAATGACTGCATGACATCGGTATATAGCTGGCCATTTGGCACTAGCACCATGGGCCGCCCCCAACACGACACGAAAAAGCACAGCCCAGGAATGGCTCAGCCCATGACTCATAGTGCCAGTGCCTGGCACGGCATGGCCTTAATGCCATGCCTGGGCCGCCATTTCAGCCTGTAGTGCCAGCACGAGCATGGCACAGTTAATGGGCCAGCATGATAGCAGCCCGATTCCTCCCAGTCGTTGGATGCCATCAGGATGCACGAGCACTATTAGATGAGCACAGAGTGGCATATATAAAGAAATATGTGCCTGGAACCCTAACTAACTCTCCTCTCCTGCGCAGCTGCGCTCTCATTCTCGATCTCTCCCATCTCCCTGATGGCCCAACCCTTCCTGCTTCTCTCCCTAGCAGCCCGCGGGGGGCCGCCACCGCCACCAAAGCGCGGCCATGGCTCCTCCCCTCCCTATCTGGCTCTCTCCCGTGGCTACCCACGGGGGGCCGCTGCCGGGGCGCAGCCCCGCGACCGGGAGGTGCAACCGCCGGGAGGAGTGGAGGGCCCTTGCCACCATCGGGGTCCACTATCGTCGGGAGGAGTGGAGGGGCCCCCGCCGCCGCCGAGGTCCGCCACGGCCGGGAGGAGCGGAGCTGTGGAGGGGCGCAGGCACGATGGGCTGCTGTGCCGGCACGACACGGCTAATCGGCTTTAGGGCCGTGCCCGTGCTGAGGTGTCAGTACAGCGGCACTACGAGGCACGACACGACTAAGCCACCGTGCCGCATAGTGCCGTGCCGTATAGTGCCGTGCCCGTGCCGTGCCGTGCGACCTGGTTGGCCACCTATACATCGGTAACACAAAAGGAGGCAAATGACTCAAAGAACTACCCAATGTTCTTTGGGGACTATGCATTCAACCATGCAAGCCTACTGGGCACTCTTCCTACTTCCTTGTATATGGGTTAGAGGCCATCCTCCCTGCAGATGTCATGTGGCAATCTTTTGCAGTTGAGCAGTATGACAAAGGAGTATCAGAGGAAACAAGGTGCCTAGACCTAGACAGTCTGGAAGAAACAAGATGTGCAACACTGGTTCAGACAGCTAGATATCTCGACGAGCTATGACGCTATCATGACCGTAATGTCAAGGAACGTTCCTTTAATGTGGGTGACATGGTCCTCAAACGCATTAAAGACACATCAGGGCTGCACAAACTCAACTCGCCATGGGAAGGTCTCTACGTCATATGCAAGGTCACAGGGCCTAGATCATACCGACTACAGAAACTCTCAGGCAAAGAAGTACCAAACTCTTGAAATATAGAACATCTGGGTCACTACTACTGGTAGTAGACTACAAGACATGTACTAGGGTCCTCACCCACAGTTTATTAAATAACAAAGTTCTTTGGCAAGCACTACCCATCTTTGCCTTCGCTTGGCTATTCACAACCACTCGAGCTCTTCAGCTCTGCGAGCCCCAGCGCTCCGCTCTTGACTTGATTCTATCAAGTCTCTTCGAGTTATCACAACTCGTCGGCTATTCACAGCCACCCGAGCTCTCCAGCTCTGCAAGCCCCAGCGCTCCGCTCTCGACTTGATTCCATCAAGTCTCTTCGAGTTAGCACAACTCATCGGCTATTCACAGCCACTCAAGCTCTTCAGCTCTGCGAGCCCTAGCGCTCCGCTCTCAACTTGATTCCATAAAGTCTTTTTGAGTTATCACAACTCGTCGGCTATTCACAGCCACTCGAGCTCTTCAGCTCTGCGAGCCCCAGCGCTCTGCCCTCGACTTATTTTCATCAAGTCTCTTCGAGTTATCACAACTCGTCGGCTATTCACAGCCACTCAAGCTTTTCCACTCTACGAGTTTCAACACTCTCTCGCCAACTCATCTCTACAAGACTAAGCGGCTTCACAAAGCCATGACTACGGTGATAGTCATTTATTCTTCAAAGGCACAAGACTGCCGCAACCATCAGTCAAGAAGTACTCAAACTCACTTCATACTTGTATTGTTTGCATTAACAGAACTCAGCAAGATTACAATCGACTACCCAATGAAGTTGGGGTATACAAAATACAACACAATTGCACAACAATAACTGCAAGCAACTACCTACTGGCAGTTAGAACAGAAGTCCCAGGATTTTACTATATCACAAGGATACACAAGCCCGGCGACTGCTCGACTACCAAGGTGCAAGTAGTGTCAAAAGGCGGGACCTGCACACGAGGAAGCTGCGCAATAGGCAGTTGTACCCTAGTTCCTCCTCCTAACAACTGGAACACCAGGTACTCCTGTACCGCCACTCCCTCGATGGCAACAGGATGAATACCCGATGCAGGATCAGGAAGAAAAGCACCAGGAAGACGAAGTGTACTCCCCAAAGCTGCTCCCTGGACAACTTCAGTGCACAGGTCCTTACCGTATGCCACACCTCCACCTCTAATCAGGGAGCCGGATAAAGACCGCGGAGCTCATCATCCTTCACCCACGAGTTCCATCGTGGACTAAGCTGGATCACGAGTTACAAGATGAGGCACGCGGCAAACCCTCCTACGAGGATTCTTCTAGCATCGCGGCTATCCCTACGAGCGTAAGAGTCTGTGGAGGGAAGGTGGCTCTAATCTACGAGGAATCTCATTGGAATCTCTCAACTATCAAACAACAACAACTTGAAGCAAGCCATCGCTATACTGAAGGACATGATCCTGATCGAGTACCCAGGGGCTTATTTATAGCCGAAGGGCTGCTACTGCCAACTACTCGCAGTTACTGCCCGCTTGTGACAAACAGCCTAGAACGCTGACAAGGGCCAGATAGATGCTGTAATTCCACGCATGTGACTGCACTAAGCACAACAGACAAAAGTGAATAGTGTACCTGTGCACCCTCTCAAGTACAAGACAATAATAGCCACAGTACTCTCAACAGCAACTCCAATAATTGAAGACCACACCAGATACTATGACTACTCGGTTACTTGGATTTGTTTTCCTAACTACGAGGTCAACCAACAAAGATCACCGATCATAATTAGAATATAAATCTCTCGATGGAACAAGATTTACAAGACAATTGTTTGAGTACAGCCACAAGTGTTTGACAAAAATACAACATGAGTTCAAATGACTAGGGTTCCTCCAAGGATATGAACTCCTTCATCCTTGCCGCAGTGGGCTCAGCCACCTCAAGGTACTGTGCATAGGCATCCTCTGTGCAGTTCCGGGCAATTCCATCTACAGCCGTCGACAAGTTTGCCCTCGGGTAATACGACTTTACCACTACAAAGACTTGTTTGCAGACAGTCTTACACAGTCCAGCAACTCTACCTGGAGCAGCTCTTAGTCTCTTGATTAGCGAGCGAGGCTCAGCATCATCTTCGCGTGGAGCAATAGCGTTGACTATGTCCTGAGCAGCACTAGTCAACTCTTGGAGATCACCTTCCAGCCTCTCCACAGTTCTAGCATGGCCTCTACAGGACACCATAGCCAACGCCAGCATTACTCCCATCCGATCCTTTCTATCCCTCTCACGCTCATAGGCCACCTGAATTTCAGCCAGTAATGCCCTAAGGCGGGTAGCCTCCGGCTACCCGGTCGAGAGCATTTCTCCTGTCAATCAATTGGCTACTCGCAGCGGCCTCCTCACTTTTGAGCTCTGCGCCAAACACCACACAGATCAGAATCTACGACTATGATTAAACATACTCAACAACTATGAGTACTCACCCTGATATCTCCAGTTCAAAGATCTATAGCGATTTTCCAGTCGCTCCTGAAGGACTTCATGATCATTCCTCTCAATGGCAAAAGACTTCATGGCCTCCTCATGAACTCTCAAGGAATCCGTAAGGTGACAACACTCTTGCTCCAGTTGGGCTACCCGCTGTGCGGCTTCCCTGCGCTCCTGAAGAGGCCGAGTATTTTTCTGGGCCTTATCATACAGATCCTACAACAACACAACACAAGCATCAAGACTTGTCAAATAAAAATTAGTCGAAGAAAATGGGTTATACACACCTGAAAGCTCTGGATAGCTCTCTTGATCTCCGACTCCGGTGGCAGCTCAAGTACCGGACCCCAGTACTCTTGGCGACTTGAGGCTCCAGCACTTTACTCACAACAGACCCTGACAAGAAAAGAATCAAGGTTAGCTACTGGATACAAGCGAGCTCCCCTTCAAAAGCATCTCTACTCCAGTAACATACTTGTTGCGCCGACTTCGCTTTCTCCTATCGCAACAACCAGTGCTAAGGCATCAACACCAGTCACGCCCACAGTCGACGCAACTTCAGTCGCTGTAGGCGGCATATCTCCAGAACTCTTGAGGACTGTGGGGTCCCCCACCGAGCGGATGACCTCCTACAGCATAGATATACTAGCACCTACGAGACTTGCATCTTCGATCTCAGGTGCATCATCCATAGTCAAGTCGACTATGGGCCCAGAAATGGTAGTCGACGGACCAGCCTCAACCTCCGCCTCTACCTCGATGGGAATAATGTCATCAGCATCTCTGGATCAATCAAGTCACAAGATCATCATCCAGCTACAGAGTACAAAAATCATCAAACAAAAAGACTACACAAGTCCTTACCGGGCGGATCACGGTGGCAGATGAACACGCCTCTTTTCGACTACCACCGGCTGGATACTCGGCACCAGCTCCACAGGGCCACGGGAGGAAAGTCCTCCACTCTTTTGCCAAGTCCTAAAAGAACCAAGGTTGAGACTATGTACGCACGACTACCAAAACACATCATGTACTCACCACCGGTAATATCCTTAGGCAACGAGGCGTCAGCAGCCACTTCCAGTGTCTTCACAACATCCGCCACCTCATAAACCATGGTCTCATCACCTGATGGGTTAGTAGCCTGCCCGGGGGCTCCCAGCTCGGGGGCTACCTGCTCGGGGGCTGCTGACCCTAAGTTTAACGGTGCCTCCACCACGGGCGGCTCTTCAACGGCCGCGACACTTGCAGCTGCATCTTTGGCAATCGTGACTACTTCAGCAGAAGTAGCCTCATCATCGCCAAAAGTCAAGTCAACGGCCTTTTCAACACAGAGACTAATATCGTCAGTATTCTGCAAGTAATACGACTAAGTCAACAAGAAACTCAAAAGTACTCAAACAATTGCAATGCGCGACTACGCACCTTGGTACCATGCGACCCCTCGGGGGTCAAGTCCAAAGTAGGTGCAGCATGCTGAGTAGCAGGTTTCTTCCGTACTACTCGGCGTCTCTTAGTTGGAGGAGCAGAAGGCGCATCTTCAGTTTTACCCTTGGCAACCTCCTTATCCTCGGAAGGCATGGTTAAGAAACCAGCCAGCACCCAGGACTACAAACCACAAGACAACATTATTACCCGGAAACTACCACTTGTCAACAAAATCAACCGACTACATCTTCAACTACACAAAAAGAACAAAGAGAAACAAAAATAACTCAATTGGTCCATACCAACCGTCGAACTGTCAGAGGACTCTTGGGAGTACTGGCACTCCTTGATAGTTCTTGGAGTACTTACCCAACAATGCCTCCACGTCGTCGTCGGATACGTCTTCAGAGGACATACACGACGGGTCATCAAAACCCATATACTCGAAGCCCAGTGAGCACATTGTTGCAGGGGCTAAACTCTGCACTTGAGGAAACTGGCGGCCACATGGATCCCAGTTAACCCCAAAGTTCTCAACTCGGTAATCTACGCCAACAAATTGGTGATCTCATGAGTATCCTCAGGCTCAGTTACCCAATTGTCTGCATGTTTTGGAGCATGGCTGGTGACTACTGGTAGGACAGGATCATGGTTCTCTTTTTCCAATCACCATGGGAATCAAGCAGGTCGTACTCAAGATACGCACCCGAGTTCCTCAACTGAAACCTAGCTCCTCCAAAGACTTCTGTCCTAGTCGCGCTGGGTTGTGGTTTACACAAGAACAATTTCCTAAACAAGTCAAGACTAGGCAGAATACCCAAGTACACTTCACACAAGTGTATAAAGATAGCCATATGCAGCACACCATTCGAGTTCAAATGGACTAACTGAAGATTATAGTAGTCGAGAATACCTCTAAAGAAGTTAGAGGTAGGCACCGCTAGGCCTCTTTCAACAAAGTAAGCCAGCATCACCGTCCCCTTGGGGTGTTCTTCAAATTGCCATGTATTCCCATATGCGGGCCTCCACTCAAGCTCAACCTTTGGTTGGAGCAGCTTCACATCAACCAAAGCCTGAACCGCCAGTTCCTTCATCACAGAATGCTGCTAGGTGACCCCAGGAGGTGGCGGCGTAGTCTGGTTTATTGGGCCACACTTGGGCGCCAGCAACTCAAGCTTCTTTCCCTTCTTGGATTTAAATCTCCCCTTGCTGGTGGTTGTGGCCTCCCCCTGGATCTTCTCAAGCTTCTTGCCCATCTTCTTGGTGCGCATCAACTAATCTTGAGGAAAAAGGGGGTGAAGAAGGCCATAGCGATTTCTCTTCAAAAGATCGGGCGGGGCAACAATGGCAGCGGCGGCGCAAACAGGAGCAGCGGCGCTAGGGTTGCAAAAAGGGCGCAAATTGCAGATCTGCTACAAAAAGCGTGCCAATAATTAGCGCTAGGCCCCCCTATTATATCAATAAAAATCTTAGATTCCACACGCTAATCAAGCAATGGTCAGATACGACTCAAATTTACCACCATAAAGTGTCCAACGGCTACCCTAACCAAGACATTGATCCCTTTACCGACTACAAGTAGTCACCCAAGTGCTCGGGGGCTGCGTATACCGTTGGATAAAAGCTTTCTTTTTCTAAAGACTAAGATAAGTCAAAGCAAAATTACAAGTTTGACCCTCAGCCTGATTCTTCGATTCAACCTAAGGCTCGAGGGCTACTCCATATGGAGTGCAATTGTCATCGCACTACCATATAAAAAAGTTTCAAGATAAAGACTACTCGAAGCAAACATCGGGAACTGCTAAGAGTACCTTCCAATCACGCGATAGCTCCAGTACTCGAAGGTTGGCCGCATCAAGAAGTACTCGAGGAGCACCAGGAGGAACTCGGGCGACATCTTCAAGCACTCGGAGCTGTTTCTCTCAACTACAAAGTACTCAGGGGCTTGTCGGCTAGGCACCCCTGGGCCCCCCAGAAGACTTGTACGAACCCACACAAGGGAATGTACCCAAAATCTACTCGGACATGAAGACTACTCTGCAGGGTGCCTAGGCTTCATGGACTCCCCGAAGACTAGTCGAGTCAAAAGGAAACAACTCTACCGAGTTAGAGTAGGACTCTGTAACGTACTCGACTACGACTCATACACAATCTGACCTGTTACCCTACTCCCCCAACTATATAAGGGCGGGCAGGGACACCCTCGAAACAACTCGACACAAGTTCAATACAACCAACATACAAGACGTAGGGTATTACGTGATCTAGCAACCCGAACCTATCTAAATCGTGTTCCTTGCGTCACCATCAACTCCTTGATTCTCGACGAGACCCACCGCACAAAAGACCACCTTGGGTACTCCCTAGATGGGTTGCCGGTCTAAAACACCGACAACAGGTATCATCAACCTTTATTTACTTGGACCAGCCACAAGCAGCTATCTTGCCTAATATGCCGCTTTCAAGATCAGATGCCATCAGGTCATCTGCTCACCCCAAGACAAGAATCCAATGCGATTGCAGGCTACCCTTGAGGTGAGGACCACCTCGTGGGGCTGGGGCGCCGCAGACGAGGGACCGGCGGTGGCTACCGTGACCGTCCAACCCTTGCGGTGAACGTCTGCACATGACAATGAATAGGAGGTGGACATGGATCCCACAATGGGCCCCTCAGAGCAAGTGACACTGACATGCCCAAGCCCATGCCAGTGTTGCTAGGCTGGGAAGACAGGAAGCGGGCCTCCTCTTGGGCCGGTTATTCCCTTGGTGGCAACGCAGGCAAAGATTGAGACCACAGCAAGTGGGCTGTCGGTTCCGACAGTTGAATGTGCCTGCCTGCCAGGAACTGTTGCTGACCCTTACGAGTATGGAGGAGGACGGTGACAAAACTGTCAGCTTTCACCAAGGAGGTTCAGCGCAGGATCCAATCTCTCCTGGCACCTAGATACCGGTCAAGATGAAGTGGGTTGCACCGGCTCCAAGTGACGATGGCAACGGCTATCTGCCTAAGCACAGTGAGCGTTTGGCGAATCATCCATTGGCGAGCATGGCCTCTTCGAAGCACGCAGAGGTAGTGTTGATGCATCATTTTGATGTCACATCAGAGACAACTGAGAGATCAAGTTGATATGTGCCTTGGTCTATTTGTGATGAGTGATTGACTAGATGATTTTAGGCTTTAACGGTTGAGTTCATACTTCATATGTGCATGATTAGGCTAACAGCTAACTGGATGTGTTGTGTTATGGTGTTTGTACAAAATATATCTTATGTGTTGTGTCTGTTGGCTTGTGATGTGCAAGTGTAGGATGTGATATGGTGGTCGATGGCATGAGGTGAAAGTCAAGCAAAAGGTTCATGTCAATGTACTAAGGCTGTGAAGGGTGGACACGAGTAGGCTTGGACCGAGGGACCCGAGGAGTTCGGGCGGAGTCATGGGCGATCCACATGGTGCACGGAAGAGCAAGAGTATATGGACGGTGATGGAGATGGCTTTGGTCGAGTCAAGCAAGACGGAGGCAAGTCAAGTAGGCGGCCCGGGAGCCGGCAGCGAAAGACTTGGAGGCATCGGAGGCTTGGCAGAGGCTAGACACGCGTCGACATTGGTGAGTCATGCCTTGCGGGGCATGCGAGAGGGTTTGACCAGTTTGTCCTCAAAACTAGGGAGGAGTCACGCCTACAGGGTGTGAAAGGGTTTGATGAGTTCGGTACAGTCAGATGGCTTCGAGTTGGAGGACGCGTGACACCATCGTGAAGCTTGCGTCAAGGCGAAGCTAAGTCATGAAGGCGTCGGGTCTATCCGATGGACGAGGAAAAAGTTGGATAGTTTTACCCCTATGGGGTATTTGGGTTGTATGCTTAATGTACGAGCATTTTGGACATTGGCCAAATGCTTATATATGTGTAGGAGGGCTATTTGGGGCAGCCATCTCTATGGGCTAGATAGGTGGAGATTTTTCTCATTTGCTAGTGAGAGCCTTTGCGGGAGAGAGAGAGAGAGAGAGAGAGAGAGAGGTGAGGGATCTTAACTTCCTCTCTATCAATTAGGCGAGGAACAGGTATCATTAACCTTTATTTACTTGGACTAGCCACGAGCAGCTGTCTTGCCTAACATGCCGCTTTCGAGATCAGATGCCACCAGGTCATCTAGTCCCCCTAGGATAAGGATCCAATGCAATTGGAGGCTACCCTTGAGGTGAGGCCCACCTCGCGGGGCTGTGGTGCCGCAGACGACGGACCGGCGGTGGCTACCGTGACAGTCCCACCCTTGCGGCGAACGTCTGCATGTGAGGAGGAACAGGAGGTGGACATGGATCCCGCGATAGGCCCCTCAAAGTAGGTGACACCAACATTCCCAAGCCCATGCCAGTCTTGCTAGGCTGGGGAGATAGGAAGCGGGCTTCCTCTTGGGCCAGTTATTCCCTTGGTGGCAACGCAGGCAAAGATTGAGACCACGGCAAGTGGGCTGTCAGTTCCGCCAGTTGAATGTGCCTGCCCGCTAGGAACTGTTGCTGACCCTTGTGAGTATGGAGGAGGACGGTGACAAAACTGTCAGCTTTAACCAAGGCGGTTAAGCGAAAGATCTAATCTTCCCTAGCGCCCAGATACCGGTCAAGATGAAGTGGGTTGCGCCGTCTCCAAGCAACGATGGCAATGGCCATCTGCGTAAGCACAGTGAGCATTTGGCAAATCATCCATTGGCGAGCATGGCCTCTTCAAAGCACGCGGAGGTAGTGCTGATGCATCATTTTGATGTCACATCAGAGACAACTGAGAGACCAAGTTGAGAAGTGCCTTGGTCTATTTGTGATGAGTGATTGACTAGATGATTTGAGGCTTTACCGGTTGAGTCCATACTTCATATGTGCATGATTAGGCTAACGGCTAATCGGATGTGTTCTGTTATGGTGTTTGTACAAAATATATCTTGTGTGTTGTGTCTCCTGGCTTGTGATGTGGAAGTGTAGCATGCGATATGGCGGTCGACAGCATCAGGTGAAGGTCAAGCGAAAGGTTCATGCTGATGTATTAAGGATGTGAAGGGTCGACACGAGTAGGCTTGGACCAAGGGACCCGAGGAGTCCGGACGGAGTCATGGGCGACCCACATCGTGCACGGAAGAGCAAGAGTACACGGACGGTGATGGAGACGACGTCAGTCGAGTCAAGCAAGACAGAGGCAAGTCCAGTAGGTGGCCCGGGAGCCGGGAGCGAAAAACTTGGAGGCGTCGGACGTTTGGCGGAGGCCGGACACGTGTCGACATCGGTGAGTCACGACTTGCGGGGCGTGCAATAGGGTTTGACCAGTTTGGCCTTAAAACCGAGGAGGAGTCACGCTTGCAAGGTGTGAAAGGGTTTGACCAATTTGGTCTCAAAACCGGGGGATGAGTTCGGTGCGGACGGATGGCGTCGAATCGAAGGACGCGTGGCACCATCGCGAAGCTTGCGTCGAGGCGAAGCTAAGTCATGAAGGTGCCGGGTCCGTCCGATGTACGAGGAAAAAGTTTGACGGTTTTACCCCTATGGGGTATTTGGGTTGCTTGCTTAATGTAAGGGTATTTTTGGACATTTGCGAAATACCTATATATGTGTAGGAGGGTTGTTTGGGGCAGCCATCTCTTTGGGCTAGATAGGTGGGGGTTTTTTCTCATTTGCTGGTGAGAGCCTTTGTGGGAGAGAGGGAGAGAGAGGTGAGGGATCTTTGATTTGATATTTTTGCCATCCTAGCTTGGATTGTGCTAAGGAGTGGCTTGTAAGTGGACATGGTGAAGTAATCCAATGATCAATTTCTTGCCATCTTGTTCCATCCCGTTTGGATTTGCAATTTTCGTTTGTGTTCATCGTGTTCTTGCTTCTTCCTCTCCGCCTCCTTTCACGTTTTTGTTCGATTTGTGATTTGTAGGGGGTTTTGACTCAAACCGATTGTTTGGAAATAAACTAGGACGTGAGTTCAACCTTTCCATCGAAGGAATTTGATTGAAACCTCACATGTTCATAGATCGGGGCGATTCAATTTTCGGGGTCTGAAAAGTTGTGTTCTTCACAAGATTTGGAATTTCCATTGTTTAACAAATCTGAGGGATGATTTCTTAGGAGTAGCTTCTCTACTATCTTGTGATGCTATGGTTCAAATTTCGTGATTTTTTGAGGTTCTTTGGTCATGTTTTGGATTTTTCTTCTCTCCTCACGAAGGCTGATTTCCGGGATTCCGAAAATTTCCGGAACTCTAGAAGTTTACGAAGGTTTCTCCAGAAATTTCCAAAAGTCCAGAATTTTCCAAAGGTTCTTCCGGATTTTTCCGAACTGAGGTGTTGTTTTTCAAAGTCTTTCTTCCGACACTTGTTTGGACTTTTTCTTACTTCCGCTATTCTCAAATTGGGTTCCTAGCATCATTTCTAGGTCCATTAGCTCGTGCATAGCTAAGTGGACTTGATTTTGCTAGAAGAGAGGTTTGGGGGAGTTTAGCCAAAGTTCTTGGAGAAAATTTGAATTGGCTCCCATTCACCCCCCCCCCTCTAGTTGCCTTTTCGGTCCTTCAATTGGTATCAGAGTTTGGTTAAGGATCACACAACCTTAATCGCTTTGCGATCCACGGGGCGACAAGTTAAACTGTGTTTTTGCTTGCGGATTCTGTTTTTGTGATTTGAGCTTATTTTTGGCTAATCCTAACCAGTGCTTTGAGTTATGGCACCAAGCTCTTGTTCTATTGGTTCTTTGTCCCTAGGTGGTGTGGTCGCATCCAAGGACGACCACAAGTGGAGAAAGAAGCGGGATGAGCTGAACAAGGATGATGCAGCGATGGCATTGATGCATCTTTTGATGGATGAGATGCCTCAAGAAGATGATGTCCTACACAAGCTTCACAAGATGAGTAGAGGTAAACTCTCCCAAGGTATAAATGGTTTGTTCACTCACCTTTGTGCTCATGGAGAGACGATTGCTGAGTTTAAGAAGAATTTGGACATGTCTAACCTGATAATGTAAATGTTTCAACTTCATGCAAATCTAGCTTACCTCTACCATGCAAATCTTGTGATGTTTTGCACATTGAAAATGAGAAACTAAAAAGAGATGTTTATCTTAGTGACAAGCAACTTGAATCTCGTAGAAGATTACTTGATGAGCTCTCAATTGATTATGATGCTTTAAAATCTGAAAATGAAATGTTGAAATTCAATACCTCTATGCCATGTAATTCATGTGTTGCTTTAAATAATGATCTTGATAAAACTAGAGATGAAATGTCTTTGTTGAAGTCGAATGCTTCTTTACCATGTGTTTCATGTGAGTCTTTGCTTGCTGAAATTAATGAATTAAAATTTACTCACACCACATGTGTTGAACAACTTGAGCATGCTAGGACTGAAATTTGTGAAATGAAGTCTATGCCTTGTAGCATGTGCTCTTTGGTTCTTGATGATGATGCTTGCCTAACTTCTTATGATAATCATGATATCACGCTTGATGTGAATGATGATGTTTGTTCATGAGGTCTTATTTGCACATCATGCATAAAATTGGAAAATGAAGTTTTGGCTTTGAAGCAAATGCACGATGATATGAGCGCCAAGTTGGTTGAGCACAATGAGATGAGTGCCAACTTTGAGAAAGAAAATGAACTCTTGCATACCACATATGCTAAGTGCATTGAAAAGGAGATGGATAACTTGAGAAATGCTCCATGTGGTACTTGTGATCACCTCAAATTTGAAAATGAGGTTTTGGCTACAAGATGCAAGAGTCTTAGTGCTAAGTTTTTTGATTCTCGCAATTCTTATCACTCCGATGTTGGTGTTTCCAAAATTGCTCTTCTCAACCAGAGTTGGCTTCTTCTATTTTGCGTGAGTCTTTGGACGATAGCACTTGTGCTAGTGCTTTGGATAGCTCTTCTATAGCTACTCCTAAGCTTGTTACTTCTTCCGGTATTGCCCAAGACAATTCAAATGGAAAGGGTGCTTCTCACATTTTTAGAACTCATATTCCCCAACCGAAGTTCCATTGCACCTTTTGTAAGAAAGATGGGCATACTGTTGAGTTTTGCTTTCGTCGTGTCAAGCATGAGTGATGTGTGCATGCAAAAGCTTTTAGGAAGCCACGTAGCCTTTACCATGGCACGTGTGAACCTAAGGTGAGCACCAAGTCAAAGGGTGTTGTTGATGCTTCTTTCTCTAAGTCCCAAGGGACTTCTCACTTGAATGAGAATGGTGATTCGTCCTCTCTGACCATGCCTCCGAATAAGCCTTTGTACCATTGCTCTTATTGTGAGAAAGATAGGCATCAAGAGAGCTTTTGTTATCGCCATGCAAGACAAATGCAGCGAGCTCGTGCTTCTAGGCCTTTGGTTGTTCATAGCCCTGCTCATGGCATGAACACTTGTGAGCCTAGTAAGAAGCCACATTTCATTAATGGATTTTATGACTCCTTTTCTAGTGAGTTAGGTCATGCACGTGGACATGCTTCTAGTTCTTATTACATTGGTCCATGACATGATTCTCATGGTGCTTGTGTTGGATCTTCTCTTAAAACCTTGCAACTATTGCATGTTTTGCACCTTGTTGACATGTCTTACTCGCCCAAGCTTTTATTCATAAATGTGGAATCATGTTACAATGCTTAAATTCCTCTCATTGCTATCATCATTCCATTGTGTGGCATGAATTGAGCTTAATCTTGGTTTTGGCCTTGCTTTGTCATTAGGTTGCATTTTGCTCCTTTCTTGAATTTTCTTTTCTTTTTAATTGGTTTTGGAGCTTTTCTTTTGCCCCCTTATTTTCCTAGTTTTTGTTTGCTAGGTGTCTTTGGTTGAGGGGGAGTTCGGCTTAATTCGAGGGCGAGTTTGGACCAAGGACTTGCTTTGATTTTTGATATCCGCTTTTAGTCTTTTAATTGGTATCACATTTGGTCTTTCAGTTGAATTTCATTTTCTTCAATGTGATATTAATTTTTGATCATTCAATTGGTATCCACTCTGTGGTACTCAATTGGGATCATTGGCGGTTCTTCTTTTGCCACGAAGCTTTTCCTAGATTGGTTTGACTCTCATGAGCTTTCTTGATTTTGAGTCGCGCCCCATCTCTTTTAGCATTGCATTGCATCTGTATCATAATGCATTTTGTCTCATATTGCACTAGATGAGCTTCTCCTATATGCCCTGAGTACTACCTTATGCTACTTGTGAGCTAGTGTTTTGGTTGGTGAATTTGATGCAATGTGCAGTTATGCTCTTGATGATATTGTATACATGTTGAGATAACTGTTTTTGAAATCCAATGCTAAATCCTACTCTATTAACTTTCTTATCACCCATGAGTAGATGCTTGGTTATGATTTGCCCTTGTTTAAAAGTTGGTTCCATATTTAACTTGTGGTTGGAATTCATGCTCTTTTCAATTGGGTCAAAGATCTAGGTATCATTGCAAATGTTTAGCCCATGATGCACCCCTTGGGGAAGCATGGCTTCTTTGTGCTACAAAGGCACTTCATGTATTTTGCTTTGAGTGAATAATGAAAAGAAAAATGAAGAAAAGAAAAATTCACAAAATTCACCAAGTATCTATGATTAATGTTTATATTCTAGATTGCTTAGTTTTTACAAGATGTCTACCAAAAGAAGTAGGCACTTGGTTTCAACAAGCTTCACATGACTTGTGATGCATTGTGGGTGTTTGCAATGATCTCTTGTTAAGAATGTATGTTCCTTGTATGAGCTTTTGATGGCCTAGTTTTTCTTTCTTGGGTGATTCTTGACTAGGTGTTTGCTCATGTGGTGATCTTTTTACACATTGCTTAAACTTGAAATTTGCTTCACTTCATTGCTGTAACATGAAATCATCTTGCTGGCGATGTTATATCTCTTGTAGCCTTTGAGAGTATTTTGTGGTATATTTGAGAAGTTTGGTAGGTTCTGCATCTCCTTACATACATTTTGTGCTCCCATGTGAATCTTGATGTTTGTTTTTAAGTGGTAGTTTTGCATTTGAGGGGGAGCATGCATTCTTTTGCTCTTATGCATGCATTTCATTGTGGCATGTTTTTAGGGGGAATGCATGTGTTTAGGGGGAGCCTGTGAGCTTTATGTGCTCTTTTGCTATGTTGCTTGTGTTTAGTGGCATCTTCTGAGCTTTGTGCTAGTTTTGTGCTCTCTTTTACTCTTCTGTCGGTTGTGTTTAGCTTTTACCTCTTCTTGAGGAACCGGCATTTGATTTGAGCTTTCGATCGTCACATGATTGGTGTTGAGCCCTTTCTGCCTCTTCTTGAGGAATCATGTGTTCTTTGTCTCGGTTGTGTCAAGCCGTTGCCCATGTCTTTGGGGACCAAGACTTTTCCAAGTTGATTTGATCTGTGTGACGCTTTTCATGACAAGTGACTTTAATCCTTGCTTTTACATGGCTTTCGATCACTTAGATGAGAGTTTTGCTTAATTGGTTTCACAACTTGGCTTTTACGGCTCTTTTGATATTGGCTTTTATTTGACGTTTGATCACTTGGATAAGATTTTTGACTTTTGCCTCTCAAACCATTTCTTTGTGCTTGAATGTTGTCAATACACTTGTGGCGGAACACCTCGGATTAACTTAGCTAAAGCACGGTTAGGTCGCCTAACACGCGAAGCTCATGCTTTAATCAAGTTAACTCGACAATCCGTCGGATATCATCCGATTAAACCACTTAAACAGGACCGAGTTAGCATAGCTCACACGAAGGTGAGTGGTTCCAGAGAATACAATAGATCAAATACTTAGTCCAACGATTCATTACACACTAGTTTGAAATCAGAGTTTTACAAGGTTCAAAAGCAGCGGGAAAAGGTAAATATAGCGGAAGCTAGCGCCGGGGTCGGATGTCCCTGGTGAGGCCAAACAGGACATTAGTGATCCCGCTCCTCGCCGTCCGAGGAGGGATCCCACTCGACCGTCCACCCAGGAGGAAGCTGGGGCGGCCAAGTGCCAACAGCAGCGAACTCAGAAGCTTCAACTTCTCCTGAAAAGAGATGCCACAAACAAGGCTAAGCTTCTAAGCTCAACAAGACTTAACCGACCGGTGGGAAAAACTACTCCTCCACTTCTAGACATGCAAGGCTCTTTGGCTGAGGGGTTTTGTTTGCCAAAAAGCAACTATGTTAGGTCCTTACTTTCAAAGTTTTAGCTCCGGTTCTAAGTTCATTAACCAGTCTACATTGGCAACTTATGCTAAACAAACATAGCTTCCAACCACAATGTGTATAACAAGCAGGGAGTTCATATCATAATCATGTTCCATCTTTACTCAGTGTAGCATAGTGATCAAGCAGTCTCAAACTGTGAGAGGCAGACGAATTGATTCGAGTTCCTTAACCATGCATGGCGAACCTAACCTCACGACATCCGCGCACCACCGAGGGTCGCTTCCTGTGTCGGCCGTCCCCATCAATCCCCTGACCCATGTCGGGCCCACTTCTCTTGGTGCAAGGTTCCACAGACCCAGCCTCTGCCGTTCCGTGACCACAGGGGAACTCTGTTCTAGAGATAGTGGATCGAACCGCTCACGTCCAGGTTCAATCAGGTACCAGGCTTCCCCATCCTATAATGGGTATGAGATTAGTACTTTCAAACACTTGATCACGAACACCACCACTGTCGGACCTTAAACAGATTCAAGTAAATAGACGGGGTGATCAGCCAACCACCAAAAGAGTTCACCAAGCCCTGCCCCGTCCATCATCCTTATAGTTGTAACCAGAAGGAGAACAACCAACTCCTATAACTCGCGAGTGACAGGTAATCACTCGACTTCTGCCGAGCCCTATTAAGCATTGCAACTACTCGGACTCAACAGACTAGTGTTCATATCAAGGGAACTAAGTCACGCATCTATGATTTCAAACAACTCCTATAATGTAAATGCACGTACATATGAAGGAAGGCATGTGCAAGTTTAGAAAGTTGGGTTCATGCTCCGGGGCTTGCCTTCGAGCGGGGTGGAGGCAAACTGGTCCTCGGCGGGTTCTGCTTCAGCTCCTGTGGTCGGCGGCTCAGCTACTGCTATGTCTTCTGGCGCCGGATGCAGTTCGTATGTGTCGTCGGCGAGATTTAGCTCTACACGGAAGTGCAAATGCAGGGGTTAAACATTTAGATGGTTGTTTCAACAACACTTGCACGTTTTAGCTCAAACACTTGTAGCAAAGCTGCAGGAAAGGTGTGGAGGAGTCCAACTTCAGTTGGTGGAGAACAGAATAAAAGGGTCGGATGGGGAGAAACTTATGATCTGACCCTTAGACTTAAGGAATAACTGTACCGGGGTCCTCAGACTTAACATAGAGAAGTCCCCGAAATTTTACACAGATACCCTCGGGTCAAAGAAAAAGATACAGCTGAGCCCTCGGCCGAGGCAGATAAGGGTAGGCGGAACAGACAGGGTCGGACGAGATGGAAAAAGGGGTCGGTCGAACCGGGAAGGGGTCAGCAGCTTACCTTTAGGTCTACAGGTGAAGTCTTGGGGTCGGGAAGGAATAGACTTAGGCGGAAGGACTAAGACGCTAAGGCTTGGGTGGCAGCGAGGTTCAACGGTGCTCCGACAGCGGTGGTGCTTCTTGTGGACAACAAGCAAGCTCTAGCACCGTGCGGAGGAACAGGCGGCTGGTGGGTTGGGGAGAAGCGGGTTTGAGCGGAGAGGGGAACTTTCTCAAGAGCTTAAGCGGCAGTGCTCAAGTGCGAGCAGAGTACGGTGCGGCGAAGCAGCGATGGCGAAGGAAACTCCGGTAGGGGCTCTGGTACTCCTTTTTATAGCTGCGCGGAAGAGAGAGAGAGAGAGAGTTTGAGCAGCGCGAAGATCGGGTTGAAAAGGATGGAGTGCTCTGCCTTGGCGGCGATTGGGCGGTCGAAGTGGAGCTTCGGAGACAGGGTCTTTGGTCATTGGGCACTGGAGACAAAGCCGGCGCAGGCGCGGTTTTGCCGGGATTAAGAGTTGGCGAAAGCGAGCAGGGTCTGATCGCGTCAAGCGGCGGATTGTGGGTGGCAACTTGACTGGCGTGTGATAGGAAGGAAGGCACTGCAAGCGAGGTCGCAGCAAGCGAGGTGACAGGGCGAGCGGCGGCACGAGCGAGCGCAGAACAGCGGCTTGCTGGGGCATGTTACTGGCAAGGCAGAAAAAGGAGTTGTCTCTGCCGGAGCCGTGGTTGGCGAGGGCGGTATCGTCATGGAGCGTGCGCGTGGGCGGCGCGACTGTGGAGGAGACGGAAAAGACGGAAAGCATCAGGGCGCGCGGCCGGGGATCCGGGCGAGGTGACGGGTGCGAGATGCGACGCGGTCTGGCGTGGCAGCGGCAAAACCTCTGCCACGGTGGCGACAGGGTGCCTTGGCACGGCCGGCGAGGGTACGAGCAAGATGAGGTGAGGCAGAAAGGGATGCAGGGGCTTCCACGCGCGATTGGGAGGAAGGCGCGCTTTTCTATCTTGTCGCGGCCGGTGACTGGGCGAGGCGGTGCGCGTCGGGGAGGTCGACCCACACGGCAGGGAAGCTCTGAAGCGGGGCGCACGCTGGCTCTGGCGCGTTTGACTCGAGAGAACCGTGGGATCTGGTCTTGGGTCTACCTTCCAGACTCTGGCTCTCCCACAGCTCTAAGATTTTGGAGGAACACTATCTTTAGGACTTAGAGAAGAGCTGTCGTTTGCCGGTTGGTGCGGTTTTTGTGCGGTTTTAGGGGTCGAACCGGTGGAAACTGCAGATTGGGATTAGTCTTGAGACTAACTCGGCTGGTTAACCAAGGTCGTTACAGCCTACCCCCCTTAAAAGAATCTCGTCCCGAGATTCAAGTGTAAGGGCAACCAGTGGGGGTCTGCGGTCCTTACCTTCTTGGTTGAAAAGAAAACCTCTGAAGTGCTTGTTCAGATACTCCTCTATTTCACAGGTTGCCTCCTCGTCTGTGTGGTTGCTCCATAGTATCTTGTATATTTTCACAACTTGCCATCGGGTGTGTCTTTCCTTACGGTCGAGGACTTTGGCCGGGTACTCGGCGTAAGTCAGGTCGGGCTCCATCTGAAGTTGCTCCTGTTCCAAGACCTCAGTTGGGACTTGGACACATTTCTTTAGTTGGGATACATGGAAAACATCATGAATGGCCAAAAGTTGTTCCGGTAGTTGGATCCGGTAAGCAACGGGTCCACAAATTTCCACAATCTCATAAGGACCAATGTAACGGGGAGCCAATTTTCCTTTTACTCCAAACCGTTGCACTCCTTTGGTCGGGGAGACTCGAAGATATACGTGATCACCAATGTCAAACTGCAGGGGTCTCCTCCTCTTATCGGAGTAACTCTTTTGTCGAGATTGGGCGGCCTTGAGATTTGCTTGAATTATCTTAACTTGCTCTTCTGCTTCTACCACTAGATCAGGACCATAGGTTTATCTTTCTCCAACCTGTGACCAATTCAATGGTGTCCAACATCTCCGACCATATAAGACTTCAAACGGTGCCATCTTCAAGCTAGTCTAATAGCTATTGTTATAGGAGAACTCTACCAAGGGTAAGCACTTATCCTAATTCTTGTCATAATGGATGACACAAGCTTGTAGCATGTGTTCAAGGATCTGATTTACTCTCTCGGTCTGACCATCGGTTTGCGGGTGATAGGTCGAGCTACGAATGAGCTTGGTGCCAAGTGATGCTTGTAGCTGTTCCCAAAAACGCGCTACAAACTGAACACCTCGATCAGATATGATTGTCCTGGGCACACCGTGCAGAGAAACAATACGGTCAAGATACAGCTCTGCATATTTCTTGACCGGGTAGGTGGTGTGAACAGGAAGAAAGTGGGCAGACTTGGTGAGGCGGTCCATGATAACCCAAATGGAGTCATGTCGCTGCGATGTAGGGGGCAGTCCAACAATGAAATCCATGCTGATGTCTTCCCATTTCCAGGATGGGATAGGTAGCGATTGCAGGGTATCTGCCACCTTCAAATGCCTGACCTTAACACGTTGGCAGGTGTCACATTCCGAGACATAGCGTGCAATTTCTGGCTTCATTCCACTCCACCAAAAAGTTTGACAAAGATCATGATACATCTTATTGCTGCCAGGATGGATTGAAAACTTGGAAACATGGGCTTCATCTAGGAGTTGCTTCTTAAGAGTGGGGTCGGATGGGACAACAAGTCAGTTTCCATAGTACACTCTCCCATTCTCATCCTATCAGAATTGCTTGTACCCTTCATCCTTCCATGAAATCTTCCTTTTGATTCACTTTAGGTCCTCGTCCTCTAACTGTGCCATCCCAATTTGGTCCTTCAAAGCAGACTCAAGGGAAATATGACTGAGGGTTCCATAGGAAACAATCTCCAAACTAAGTTTTCCCATCTCATGACATAGAGTTTCTGTGGAGTTGATTACCGACAAGCAATTGCAATGGTTCTTGCGACTGAGAGCGTCGGCTACTACGTTGGCTTTGCTGGGGTGATAATGTAGTTCCAAATCATAATCCTTAATCAACTCCAACCATCTTCTTTGGCGCATGTTGAGGTCGGCTTGAGTGAAGATGTACTTGAGGCTCTTGTGATCGGTGTAGATGTTGCAGTGGGTGCCCATTAGATAGTGTCTCCATATCTTTAAGGCATGAATCACTGCTGCTAACTCAAGATCATGGGTCGGATAGTTCAACTCATGCGGTCGCAATGCCCGCGAGGCATAGGAAATGACTCGGTTGTTTTTCATAAGAACACACCCAAGTCCAGTGCCAGAGGCGTCACAGTATACGTCAAACGGCCTGGAAGGGTCAGGTTGAGCTAAAACTGGGGCAGAAGTCAGCAAGCTTTTCAAGGTGTGGAAAGCTTCTTCACACTTGTGGCTCCACACAAACTTGACTTCCTTTTTCAGTAGCTCGGTCATCGGCTTAGCTATCTTTGAGAAATCCGGAATGAAACACCGATAGTAGCCTGCTAGTCCAAGAAAACTGCGGATTTGGTGAACCAAAGTGGGTGGCTTCTAGTCCATGACCTCCTGTACCTTGCTAGGGTCCACCGCTATGCCGTTCCGAGAGATGGTGTGTCCCAAGAACTTGACACTCTCCAACCAGAATTCGCACTTGGAGAACTTGGCATAAAGCTGATGATCCCTCAACCGTTGAAGAACCACATGAAGATGCTCGGCATATTCTTCTTCGTTCTTCGAGTATACCAGAATATCATCAATGAACACCACCACAAACTTGTCCAGCTCGGGCATGAACACCGAATTCATGAGATACATGAAATAAGCGGGTGCATTGGTGAGTCCAAAGGACATAACCAGGTACTCGTAGAGTCCATATCTTGTAGAGAAAGCAGTTTTGGGAATGTCACAGGGTCGGATCTTGATTTGGTGATAACCGAAATGAAGATCAATCTTGGAGAACACTCTAGCTCCAGCTAACTGGTCAAACAGAACATCAATGTGGGGAAGTGGATACTTGTTCTTGATGGTCACCGCATTGAGGGGTCGGTAGTCCACACACATGCGTAGACTTTCATCCTTCTTCTTCACAAACAGGGCTGGGCAACCCCAGGGTGAAGTGCTGGGTCAAATAAAGCCTTTCTCCAACAGATCATGCAATTGGGTTTTCAACTCGGCCAGCTCGGCGGGTGGCATCCGATAGGGTCTTTTTGATATCGGGGCGGTGCTTGGCAGTAGTTCAATGGCGAACTCGATATCTCTATCTGGCGGCATGCCGGGCAAGTCATCTGGAAACACATCGGGGTACTCACGGACAACAGGAAGGTCTTCTATCCGGGCTTCTGTTACAGGGTACGCACAAGGAATTGCGTACTCAGGGTGGGTCAAGTGTAGGGTAGAGTTGCCATGCAAAGGTGAGTTTATGTGGAGAGCTCGGGCAGATACGTCCAGAACCACCTGGTGTCGGTTCATCCAATCCATCCCCAAGATGATATCTATTCCTTCTAGGTTAAGGATGATGAGATTCTCCCTAAAAAGAATCTGGCCTAATTGGATAGGCACAAGGTTAACTACCTTGTCTGAAGCTATTTTCCCTCCCGGGGTGGAGATCACATATGAACCTTTTGTGTGACCAACGCTTAGCTTACATCTCTCACCAGTCTTATTCCCGATGAAGCTATGGGATGCTCCCGAGTCAAACAAAACAACAACAGTTTGATTATGGACAAGTAAGGTACCCATCATTACTGGCGCACCTTCGGGGAGCTCGGTTAGGTTGGTGTAGTTGAGCCGACCCTGGCGAACCTGCACCTTGGGCCTCCTTCCATTGTTGGTTGTGGTGTTTTGGCCAGGCTGCTGATTCTTATTTCTGGGGCAGTCCTTGGCAAAGTGCCCTTCATTACCGCAGGTGAAGCAGCGGTTACCATTCACAGGGCAGCTCATTATAGGTATCCACCTTGATAGGGTTCAATCTCTCCTTGAGCTCTAGGCTTAAACCTCTGCGGAACCTATCCCTCTTCTTTTCGTCGGTATCCGCGTGATAGCCTGCGTAGCGGCACAGGTCGTTGAAGGCTTGTGCGTAGTGCAGAACGTCGCGGCTTCCCTGGATAAGAGCCAGGAACTCGTTGAGTTTACACTCTAGGAGACCTTCTGGAATATGGTGCCCTCTGAAAGCGGTCTTGAACTCATTCCAGCTGACAACATGGTCAGCCGGCAACATGGCGTGGTAGTGGTCCCACCAAAGCCGGGCGGAACCATGCAGTTGTTGAGCTGCGAATCGGGCCTTGTTCTGGTCGGGGCACGAGGCGGTGAGGAGTTCGAATTGGATTCGATCGTGCGAACCCATGCGTCGGCGTCGAGAGGGACCTCTGTCTTGTGGAAGGTCGGGGGCTGCGTGCCCAAAAAGTCCTCATAGCAAGCACACTGAGGTTGTTGATGAGCCCTCCCCCCATGGGGCTGCTGCTGTTGCCCTTGGGCAATGTGCCTCAGCAGCTCAGTTTGAGCCACCAAGATGGCTTCCAGCGAAGGTGGGGGCGGAGGTGGGGAAAGGTCCTGCCTCTGTTCACTGCCACTGGGCACAGAGCCGGATCGGGTGCGGTGCGCCATCTGCAAGGGTCAACGTTCCATTAGTTCCATAATCCCAGAAGTATTCCAATCATGCAGAAACGTATGTGTTGAATCTTTAAATGCGACTCTTGTCAATAGTGCAACACAACAACATTTCGTTATTAAGGAGGTGTACACCTCTCCTTGCCATCCTAGTTAGCACTAGCTCGGTTCTGCACGGTCATATTACTTTGCTAACCGATCGGAAAGGTGTTTTGATCCATACTCAGTAGGGTCCACAAGATCCGTGTTCTCATCGGCTGATCTGCACTCAACCTCAGGTGAGTCAAAACCGTATCCCATGGGTTCCACTATGTTCGACCTTAAGTGCTCGGGTCGGGCGAAACGAGATCGTGCAACAAGGGGTCGGGCGAGGTGGAGACCTGCTGTGAGGAGTCGGGCACATCCGACCTTGCGACTCTGGGTCAGCCACACCTTGGACAGACCTAAAGGAATGGAAACCTGCGTGCGGTCACAGCACAAAAACTCACGCAACTTTGGCATCCCAAGCGGGTCCCAAAAGGAACTGATTTTACCAAGATCATTATATTGCTGGTCCTTTAATACAGGAGGAGCACTCAACTCAAGGCTAACCTATTACATCGCTATCCAAAATTTAGGTTGTCGAGGAGTACAACAAAAGATTAGCTTTCTACAGTCTCCAACCTAAAAGTTATCTAGGTTGCCCACTGAGGGAATACTATGCGTCATAGAAGGGGTGTCATCATCCTCAATGTCCATACTGGAGACTCCCACTACCTCCTCAGGGTCTTCCTCCTCCTCCGGGGCCACTTGCTCGTCCAGCTGCATTTCCAAGGCATGGATGGCATCGAGCTCGGCGTGGTGCTCGTCCAAGTGTGCATTAGCAACTGCGAGCTCCATTTCAACCTCCATCTTTTCTTCGGCAAGCTGATACGACCGTTCCACCAAGTCTCTCTTAGCGGTGTTGAAATGCTCCTGGGTGTCTACGGCTATCCGAGCCAAGACAGCCATAGCCCATCCTTAAAGTTCAATCAGCCGGTACAAAGCTGACATGCACCTGGTGGTGGTAGAGAGGGTGACCAACGAGTGTGAGGCTGCCAAAACCTTCATGTTATTTACATGGTCAAGCCAAGCCAGGTCCAGCTGATCCCTGGCGGGAAACAAACCAATTGGGTCCAAAAGGACCTCAAGCGGGTGTAGCCGGCAAAACTGGGTGAGAGCCTGCAGGGCAACTGACTCCCAGGTGTCCTCAAGGGCGTGACCGTAGGTCGAGACCTCAAGCTGGGGCCACTCGGGTTGTACAGGGGGTGGAGGTACAACCACTTTCACATTGCACCACTGCACTCCGTGCTCCTGGTACTCCCATCCCGCGTAAAGAGGTGGTGACTGGTACCCAAACCACTTCAAGGTATCCCACAAAATAGCAGGAAAGCCCTCGAAGTGTAGGCACGTGGAGTGGGAAGTGCCATCAGCGCCGTGAAACACATGTCCGAGAGCAGCCATCTGGAACCAAGGACCGAAACAAGCGTGAGATAGAACCCCAAAAGAGAACAGATCGGCAGAGAAAAGCACTCAGACTTCTAACCAGAGTGCAAACTGAGAAGGTAGCTAGAAATCCTTAAAGCGAAGAAGAGCCTTAAACCAGGGCAAGGTTGTTTAAGGGAGGTGGTTTCACAGATCTTAGTTCATGACGCATGCACGATCTACCTCGTCCTCTCAACCAAAACAACTATCAAAAGCTTTGGTCTTACACAGTCAGTGCCGGTGGCAAGGCAACAAGTACGTCGCTCCCTATAGTAGCTAGTCGGTTTCTAGCAGTGTTTCCCTAAGCAAACGCGATTAGTGTACCTGCAGAAAACACAACCACATGAACCTTTCGTGCCAGCACTCACGAAAGCGTCCCCAAGCATTACCATTCACTATAGAAACGGCACCCATGCGTTTAACGCTGCATGGACAGCACAACAACCATGGAAATAGGTCCCCTTTGAATGGAACCATATAACCCTTCGCATACTCGAGATGCGGAATCTGCGCACATATAATAGACGTGAGCAAACAACCGTGATGATAGGCTCGTTGGAATCGAACCATACCACCCTTCGCATGAATTAACATACGGAAACTACGCACGTATGATAAACGTGGGTGAAAGAACCGCGATGATAGGGTCCTTCGAATAGAACACCCTATCAACCCTCGCATACTCGTTATGCGGAACTCGGCACACGTATGATACACGTGGCGAAGTGCTAGAGGTTAGCAAAATAACCAATAAGTAGTAGCCACCTAAAATAACCCCAAAATCCCCTAGGGCCTCTCCTACTAAGGTCATCCTTAACGATCGTACGAGATTTTTCAACATATTTCTTGCAAATTTTATTCAAAAAGAAAGTGTTTTAGGACCCATTGTATTCTCTGTCCTGCTAAACTAGCTCTGGTACCAGCTGTGGTGGAACACCTCGGATTAACTTAGCTAAAGCATGGTTAAGTCGCCTAACACGCGAATCACATGCTTTAATCAAGTTAACTCGACGATCTGTCGGATTTCATCCGATTAAACCACTTAAACAGTACCGAGTTAGCATAGCTCACACAAAGGTGAGTAGTTCCAGAGAATACAACAGATCAAATACTTAGTCCAACAATTCATTACACACTGGTTCGAAATCAGAGTTTTACAAGGTTCAAAAGCAACGGGAAAAGGTAAATATAGCGGAAGCTAGCGCCGGGGTCGGATGTCCCTGGTGAGGTTAAACAGGACATCAGTGATCCCGCTCCTCGCCATCCGAGGAGGGATCCCACTCGACCGTCCACCCAGGAGGAAGCTGGGGCGGCCAAGTGCCAACAGCAGCGAACTCAGAAGCTTCAACTTCTCCTGAAAAGAGATGCCACAAACAAGGCTGAGCTTCTAAGCTAAAATAGACTTAACCGACCGGTGGGAAAAACTACTCCTCCACTTCTAGACATGCAAGACTCTTTGGTTGAGGGCTTTTGTTTGCCAAAAAGCAACTATGTTAGGTCCTTACTTTCAAAGTTTTAGCTCCGGTTCTAAGTTCATTAACCAGTCTACATTGGCAACTTATGCTAAACAAACATAGCTTCCAACCACAATATGTATAACAAGCAGCGAGTTCATATCATCATCATGTTCCATCTTTACTCAGTGTAGCATAGCGATCAAGCAGTCTCAAACTGTGAGAGGTAGATGAATCGATTTGAGTTCCTTAACCATGCATGGCAAACCTAACCTCACGACATCCGCGCACCACCGAGGGTCGCTTCCTGTGTCGACCGTCCCCATCAATCCCCTAACCCGTGTCGGGCCCACTTCTCTTGGTGCAAGGTTCCACAGACCCGGCCTCTGCTATTCCGTGACCACACTTGCCACCACATGCGGCTGCAGGGGAACTCTATTCCAGAGACAGTGGATCGAACCGCTCACATCCAGGTTCAATCAGGTACTAGGCTTCCCCATCCATAATGGGTATGAGATTAGTACTTTCAAACACTTGATCACGAACACCACCACTGTCGGACCTTAAACAAATTCAAGTAAACAGACGGGGCGATCAGCCGACCACCAAAAGAGTTCACCAAGCCCTGCCCGATCCATCGTCCTTATAGTTGTAACCATATGGAGAACAACCAACTCCTATAACTCGCGAGTGACAGGTAATCACTCGACTTTTGTCGAGCCCTATTAAGCATTGCAACTACTCGGACTCAACAGACTAGTGTTCATATCAAGGGAACTAAGTCACGCATCTATGGTTTCAAACAACTCCTATAACGTAAATGCACGTACATATGAAGGAAGGCATGTGCAAGTTTAGAAAGTTGGGTTCATGCTCTAGGGCTTGCCTTTGATCGGGGTGGAGGCAAACTAGTCCTCGGCGGGTTCTGCTTCAGCTCCTACGGTCGGCGGCTCAGCTACTGCTCCATCTTCTGGCGCCGAATGCAGTTCGTATGTGCCGTCGGTGAGATTTAGCTCTACACGGAAGTGCAAATGCAGGGGTTAAACATTTAGATGGTTATTTCAACAACACTTGCACGTTTTATCTCAGACACTTGTAGCAAAGCTGCAGGAAAGGGGTGGAGGAGTCCAACTTCAGTTGGTAGAGAACAGGATAAAAGGGTCGGATTGGGAGAAACTTATGATCTGACCCTTAGACTTAAGGAATAACTGTACCGGGGTCCTCAGACTTAACACAGAGAAGTCCCCGAAATTTTACACAGATACTCTCGGGTCAAAGAAAAAGATACAGCCGAGCCCTCAGGCGAGGCGGATAAGGGTCGGCGGAACAGACAGGGTCGGGTGAGACGGAAAAAGGGGTCGGGTGAACCGGGAAGGGGTCAGCAGCTTACCTTTAGGTCTACTGGTGAAGTATTGGGGTCGGGAAGGAACAGACTTAGGCGGAAGGACTAAGGCGCTAAGGCTTGGGCGGCGGCGAGGTTCGACGGTGCTCCCGCGGCGGCGGTGCTTCTTGTGGACAACAAGCAACCTCTAGCACCGTGCGGAGGAACAGGCGGCTGTTGGGTTGGGGAGAAGCGGGTTTGAGCGGAGAGGGGAACTTTCTCAAGAGTTTAAGCGGCAATGCTCAAGTGCGAGCAGAGTATGGTGCGGCGAAGCAGCGATGGCGAAGGAAACTCTGGTAGGGGCTCTGGTACTCCTTTTTGTAGCTACGCGGAAGAGAGAGAGAGAGAGAGAGAGAGAGAGAGAGAGAGACAGAGAGAGTTTGAGCAGCGCGAAGATCGGGTTGAAAAGGATGGAGTGCTCTGCCTTGGCGGCGATTGGGCGGCGATGGGGCGGTCGAAGCGGAGCTTCGGAGATAGGGTCTTTGGTCATTGGGCACTGGAGACAAAGCCAGCGCAGGTGCGGTTTTGCCGGGATTAAGAGTTGGCGAAAGCGAGCAGGGTCTGGTCGTGTCAAGCGGCGAATTGTGGGCGGCGACTTGACTGGCATGTGACCGGAAGGAAGGCACTGCAAGCGAGGTCGCAGCAGGCGAGGTGACAGGGTGAGCGGCGGCACGGGCGAGCGCAGAACAGCGGCTTACCGGGGCGTGTTACTGGCAAGGTGGAAAAAGAAGTTGTCTCTGCCGGAGCCATGGTTGGCGAGGGCGGTATCGTCGTGGAGTGCGCGCATGGGTGGCGCGACTGTGGAGGAGACAGAAAAGCCGGAAAGCATCGGGGCACGCGGCCGGGGATCCGAGCGAGGTGATGGGTGCGGGATGCGAGGCGGTCTGGTGCGGCAGCAGCAAAACCTCTGCCAGGGCAGCGACAGGGCGCCTTGGCGCGGTCGGTGAGGGTGCGAGCGAGACGAGATGAGGCAGAAAGGGCTGCAGGGGCTTCCGCACGCGATTGGGAGGGAGGCGCACTGATCTATCTTATCGCGGCCAGCGACTGGGCGAGGCGGCGCGCATCGGGGAGGTGGAGCCACACGGCGGGGAAGCTCTGAAGCGGGGCGCACGCTGGCTCTGGCGCGTTTGACTCGAGAGAACCGTGGGATCTGGTCTTGGGTCCACCTTCCAGACTCTGGCTCTCCCACAGCTCTATGATTTTAGAGGAACACTGTCTTTGGGACTTAGAGAAGAGCTGTTGTTTGCCGGTTGGTGCGGTTTTTGTGCGGTTTTAGGGGTCGGACTGGTGGAAACTGCAGATTGGGATTAGTCTTCAGATTAACTCGGCTGGTTAACCAAGGTCGTTACAACACTCATCAAGGGAAAGATTTAGAAAAGTTGATATGAACCTTGATTTGATTGTGATGAGTGTTTGACAAATGTTGAAATGGCTTTGATGGCATTTCGGGATTCATGAAGCTCTTGTGTCTTTTGCTTGACTCTTTGGTTGTCTTGTGGGATTCATCAAAGGGGAGATTGAGAAATGGCATTGTTGCAACCTAGAATTTTTGTTTCGAGCTTGCAAGATCCTTTCTCAATCAAGTTGCCTTGTGTTTGCTTTTACTTGGTTTTTGGGCACTTGAGTGAGTTTTTCTTTTGCTTTCAAATTATCTTTTGTCAATGCACTTATCAAGCGGGAGATTGAGAGACCAAGTTGAGATGTGCCTTGGTCTATTTGTGATGAGTGATTGACTAGATGATTTGAGGCTTTATCAGTTGAGTTCATACTTCATATGTGCATGATTATGCTAACGGCTAACCGGATGTGTTGTGTTGTGGTATTTGTACAAAACATATCTTATGTGTTGTGTCTCTTAGCTTGTGATGTCCAGGTGTAGGATGTGATATAACGGTCAACGGCATGAGGTTAAGGTCAAGCGAAAGGTTCATACCGATGTACTAGGGCTGTGAAGGATGGACACGAGTAGGCTTGGACTGAGGGACCTAAGTTCGGATGGAGTCATGGGTGGTCCACATGGTGCATAGAAGAGCAAGAGTACATGGACGGTGATGGAGACGGCGTCGGTCGAGTCAAGCAAGATGGAGGCAAGTCAAGTAGGCGGCCCGGGAGTCTGGAGCGAAAGACTTGGAGGCGTCGGAGGCTTGGCGGAGGCTGGACACGCGTTGACATCGGTGAGTCACGCCTTGCTGGGAGTGCGACAGGGTTTGACCGGTTTGGCCTCAAAATTGGGGAGGAGTCACGCTTGCAGGGTGTGAAAGTGTTTGACCAATTTGGCCTCAAAACCGGGGGACGAGTTCGGTGCGGCCAGATGGCGTCGAATTGGAGAACGCATGGCACCATCGCGAAGCTTGCGTCGAGGTGAAGCTAAGTCGTGAAGGCGCCAGGTCCGTCCGATGTACGAGGAAAAAGTTGGACGGTTTTACCCCTATGGGGTATTTGGGTTGGATGCTTAATGTAAGGGTATTTAGGACATTTGCAAAATGCCTATATATGTGTAGGAGGGCTGTTTGGGGCAGCCATCTCTTTGGGCTAGATAGGTGGGGGGTTTTCTCATTTGCTGGTGAGAGCTTTTGTGGGAGAGAGGGAGAGAGAGGTGAGGGATCTTTGATTTGATATTTTTGCCATCCTAGTTTGGACTGTGTTGACGCCAGATTTTGACATGAGTAAAATCGGCGTTAGAGGTGGAAGAAATTAGGAGATGCGGCGAGATACAAGGGCGACGATTGGGAAATCGGCTGATTGGTGCTACAGTCAGGGATCGGTTAGTTGGTGCTACAGTCAAGGATCGGCCAATTAATGCTACAGTCGAGGATCGGCCGATTGATCCTTGGAGTTCCGCCTCGCCCGACCTCTGAGGTTTGGGATCGGACGCGCCCAACCCTCCAAGGGAGGATCTCCGCCTCGCCCGACCCCTGAGGTTTGGGATCGGACGCGCCCGACCCTCCAGGGGAGGATCTCCGCCTCGTCCGACCTTAGTTCCCAGGGTCGAAATGGGTCTGAGCCCTCGACATGTGGGTCCTGATCGGTTACCCCTTTGCCAAAGAAGTGATTGGCCAATTAGGAGTTTGGAATAGTTGGGCCGATGTGGGGTTAAAAAGGATTATGAAGATGAAGAGTAGGTCAGCCCATGAAGCGCGTAATAATAGTACGAATCGTACTTGTAAATATTTGTTTTCTGTTTAAATTTAGGGATAGAGTTCTAGTCGGATAAGAAGTCGTTTGTACGGGGCTATAAATAGCCACCCTTGTAGATCTGTAATCATCATCAACTCAATACAACAAACTACTATTTCCTCGTACTTACTTTCAAGCAGGTGACTTCGCCAAAGCTTTTTCTTCTTCTTCACGAGTTCGTACGGGTTAGCGGGGCTGCATCAACTTGACCTCCGGCTAATCTTGTAAGTTCCGTTTATCGAGTAAATTCTAAGCTTTAACTTCGGGCGCATCGCTGTCGTTTCGTTTAGATTTATTCACCAGCTATCGATATTCACTAGAATTCTAGGTTTTACCTGTTGTTCTAGTTTTATCACCAGTTATCCAGCTAGGAATCGGTAAATTCAGCTTTTCTTGTTCTTCATTGTTTAATCTATTTATTTTAGCCAATTGGATCTGTTCTTAGTGTTGTTACTGTAGCGTTGTTTAGTCACTCTAGTAGTTTTCTTTACAAACGTTGCCTGGAAATCGGTTGCATCATAGCTGATTTCTTCATTACTGCAAATCGGCCAGTTTGCTGATAAGCTTTCTCGAGATCGGAACCTTAGCTGATCGCAACCCCTGGGAACTAACACGTTTCTCTCCTTGCAAATCAACAGGTCAGATTGGCTGGCACGCCGCGCGAACCGCACCAGGCCAATCACCCGAACAGGAGCTAAGCAGATTCTCCCGGGTCGTGTGTCCGACGCTGGGAATTCGATCAGCTGATTTCTAGCACCAACACACTTTTGGCACGCCCGGTGGGACCAATACAACCGCCATTATGTCGAAAGCTGCTGAAGTCTCCGAAGATAACATCATTGAGGTGACAGAGGCAGATCTCAGGGACGACCAAAAGGAAGAACTAGAGAGGCAGACGGCATACTACCGGAAGACATGTCTACAGTCCTTCAGTCGCACCACGAGCGGGGAGACCATCAAAAAGGCTCTGTTTCCAACTCCCCGCCAGATCACAATCACCGAGGACTCGGACAAGATGTCCGAGATGGTCCAGCAATCTGTCTATCAAGCTTTCATCGATCAATCCCCGGTGCTTTCTAATACGGTATACAATGCCGTCATCAGCTCCTTGGCTGGCGGTGTATCTCAAGGGTACCAGGGGCCGGCATATGCTCTGCCGATTACGGCTCCGAACAAGAATACACCTTACTCGGCTTCTCAGCCGACTCAAATACCAGTTGGGGGTTCCGGCGCTTCCTCATCTTCGATCCCTATGGGGTTTAATGGCACGCAACACCTCCAGCCACGCCCCTCTGCGCAGTTTCCTCCGTTTAATCCAGCGCCTTGGGGGGCACCATCAGTGACGGCCGTCCAGGATCAACCGGCCAACCATGGAAGCCCCCAATTCCAGGCATCTTTCCAGGCGGCCACTCGACCAACCATGCCGCAGTACCAACCTGTCGCACCAGAGATGAGCAGAGCAGCAGAATCAACGGAAGTACTTCGGGGCGTCGCGCCGCTCATACTATATGACGAAACAAGCGGCTCATTCAAACAGCCGACCGTGAATACGCAGCCGGCTATGACACATCAAATGCCACATGCTTTCACTCAGCATCAAGTCATCCCGCCGCCAATATACCAGCACGTACCAGTTCCTCAGCCGACGGTTTACCAGCAACAGCCGGACTGGTCGGCACGTATAGCAGAGGTGATTCAGGAACAATTCGGCTTGAAGCCGAATTTGCAGCCTTACACATACAGGACACCGACCCGCCTACATACGACTTACTGCTGTTTCCTCATCGGTATAAAGTTCCTGATTTCACCAAGTTTTCGGGGCTGGATGACACCTCAACCGTAGAACACGTGAACAGATTCATCATCCAATGCGGAGAAGCAGCGGCGCAGGATGCTCTACGGGTGCGACTTTTCTCGTCATCCCTGTCTGGGTCAGCCTTCCAGTGGTTCACAACCTTACCGCCCAATTCGATAATTACATGGGCCGATCTGGAAAGGCAATTTCATAAATACTTCTACGCCGGGGTACATGAGATGAAGCTGTCCGATTTGACCAGCCTCAGGCAGAGAAGCGACGAGCCGATATCCTCATATGTACAGAGGTTCAGGGAAATCAGAAATAAGTGCTACTCCCTGGCCCTGACTGATGCACAGCTGGCCCATATAGCTTTCCAAGGTCTCCTACCTCACATCAAAGAAAAATACGCCTCACAGGAGTTTGAGAGCTTGAGTCAAATCGTCCACCGATTGTCCGGTCAAGAAGTGCATTCTTTCGATCCACGGAGGAACTTCCAGAAAAAGGTAGCATACTTAGAAGAGGTTGAAACCGAAGAAGACACAGAAATCGGCCTTGCGGAATGGGTTAAAGGGAAGAAGCCGATATCATGTCCGTTCGGCAAGAAGGAGCCGGAAACGTTCGGATTTGACATATCAAAGGCCGATAAAATCTTCGACCTCCTCCTCCAGGAAGGACAGATCAAGCTCTCGCCATACCATACGATTCCTTCTACCGAATAGCTGAAGAAGATGAAATATTGCAAGTGGCACAACGCTACCTCCCATGACACTAATGAATGCAAAATCTTCCGGCAGCAGATATAGACGGCCATTGAGCAGGGCAGACTCAAATTTGAAGTGCCAACAAAACTAGCCAAGCCGATGAAGATCGAACAGCACCCCTTCCCCACCAACATGGTTGATACGGGAAAGAATTCGCTCCAAACCAAGGTGCTGACATCCGAATCGGCTAAAAGGAGCAGCGCCGTA
Organism: Setaria viridis; assembly: GCF_005286985.2. NCBI lineage: Eukaryota > Viridiplantae > Streptophyta > Magnoliopsida > Poales > Poaceae > Setaria > Setaria viridis. Next base: position 20,873,028 of record NC_048264.2, on the reverse strand, counting down.
GACCCCAGGAATCAAGCGACGCCTGAAGACGTCAAGGGGAAACGGCGGATGGAGGACGATGACGACGGATCAGGAGAACCACGCAGACCCATTACTTCCCAATTCCTGCTCAACAAATATCAGCGGCAACATGAACGCTCAAGATCCCGGGAAGAAGCAATGCGGCGACATGAAGATCACTGGCGATGTCCGTTCTTCATCCACTGTTGGGAAAGCAACCTCAGGCTGCCTTCGGCTGATAATTGCCCTGAGTGCAACGGCCCGTATCGTAATAATCGGCCATTCAGTAGGTCTCGCTCCAGAGATGGGAGATCAGAGCCGATCACCAGGAACTGGCGCGACCAAGACGACCGGCGCCCTCCAGTACGTGATCGGCTGGGGGGCAGAAGTGACCGGTATGACCGGTCGGAAGGCAGGCGCAATGATGGGCCGAGGGGCAGATTTGATCGACATGACCGGCCAGAAAACAGGGCCAGCGTCCACAGTCGACTTGAAGAGATGGTCGATTCTCGGGTGTCAGACAAGAACCCTTTAGGACGCGAACCAGAATGGGAACGCGCAAGGCCACGAACCAAACCGGTGAACCCCAAGTGGTGCCCCGATGGATTGACCAAGTCTCAAAAACAAAAATTCCAACGTCTCCGCCAGTGGGAACAACAAGAGGAAGAGCAAGGGCATACGGCAGGCGAGAAGAACGGCAGGTCTTAGGTATGGCGCCCTAAAAGAAACGACAGAGGAGGCGACGAATCGGCAGCCGACATCGACATGGTTTTCATACTGCCGATGGAATTCATGGCTCCTGCGGACCGACAGGACATGTCGGCAATGGAAAAGCAGATGGCGCAATTGGCTTTGGAGCCAATGACAGCCACATTCGAGAACCCCGAAGAAGACAAACGGCAACACCTGAAAGCACTGTTTCTTAAAGGGCATGTCAACTGACTTCTTAAAGGTGTCCAATTTTGGCCTGCAGCCGATCCGAGCAGTCGGCTCCGAAGACTCAGACTAAGATGGATCAGTTCGCCTGAGAAGATGGGAAACTGGGACACGGGTTTACGTTGGCCGATTCATTAGAAATGATAGATTTAGGCGATGGTACCAAACCAAGGCCGACATATATTAGTGCAAATTTAGATCCGGAATACAAATGTAAACTGACAAGTTTGTTAAGAGAATTTAAGGATTGCTTTGCTTGGGAATATCATGAGATGCTCAGATTAGACCGATCTATCATTGAGCATCGGTTACCCATAAAGCTAGGGTATCGGCCATATCAACAGCCTGCACGGCGGTGCAATCCTAAAATCCTACGAGACATAAAGGCCGAAATAACACGGCTAATTGAAGCAAAATTTATTCGGCAATGCCGTTATGCTGAATGGATCTCCAACATTGTACCAATATACAAGAAGAACGGAAAGCTACGCGTATGCGTCGATTTCAGGAACCTCAATCAGGCCACACCAATGGACGGATACCCCATGCCGACGGCCGATGTGCTGATAGATGCCGCCGCGGGACACAAGGTTATTAGTTTCATGGATGGAAACGCTGGGTACAATCAGATACTTATGGCCGAAGAAGACATACCCAAAATGGCCTTCAGATGCCCAGGTCACCTTGGTTTATTCGAGTAGGTGGTAATGACTTTCGGCTTGAAAAACACCGGCGCCACGTATCAGAGAGCCATGAACTACATATTTCACAAACTTATCGGCATACTAGTAGAAATCTACATCGACGACGTCGTAGTCAAGTCAAAAGGACACCAGGAGCATCTTGCCGATTTACGACGAGTATTGGAATGCACTAAGAAACATGGGCTGAAGATGAACCCGAATAAGTGTGCCTTCGGCGTATCCGCCGGACAATTCCTAGGATTCATGGTGCACGAGCGGGGAATAGAAATCAATCAGAAGACTATAGCGGCCATCAACAAAGTCGTGGCCCCGCAGAATAAAACTGAGTTGCAATCTCTAATCGGCAAGGTGAATTTCATTAGAAGATTCATATATAATCTGTCTGGGCGAATCCAAGCCTTCACACCATTATTAAAGTTGAAGCCCGACCAGGAGTTCATATGGGGGGAAGAGTAACACAAGGCATTGGAAGACATCAAGCAGTACTTGGTCTCACCACCAGTATTGGTCCCTCCTCAAACTGGTAAGCCGTTTAAACTATATTTATCAGCCGATGAAAGAGCTATTGGGTCGGCTCTGGTCCAGGAGTTCGAGGGAAAGGAACGAGTAATTTATTATGTCAGTAGAAGACTTCTGGACGCCGAAACAAGGTATCCTCCAGTGGAGCGGTTGTGCCTATGCATTTACTTCTCATGCACCAAACTCAGGCACTATTTGCTGTCGGTGGAATGTGTGGTCGTATGCAAGGACGACGTGGTAAAATACATGCTGTCGCTGCCGATTTTGAAAGGACGGATCGGAAAATGGATCTTAGCTTTGTCAGAGTTTGACCTTCGATATGAATCGGCAAAAGCCGTTAAGGGAAGAGTCATGGCCGATTTCGTTGCCCAGCACTGCGGGCCAGAGGCTACCTTCGTAGAACCAGTACCTTGGACCTTATACTTCGATGGATCGTCATGTGGGGCTGGATCAGGAATCGGCATCGTCCTCATATCGCCTCGGGGGGCAAGCTATGATTTCTCTCTGCCGATAGAAGCATCCGCCACTAACAACCAAGCAGAGTACCGAGCTGTACTGAAGGGATTACAATTGCTAAGGGAAGTCAAAGCTGATTCCGTCGAAATTTTTGGGGATTCCATGCTTATCGTGGATCAATTAACAAGGAAGTCCGAGTGCAAGGACGATGTATTGAGGATTTATTACGAAGATTGCCTGCTGCTTCTGAAAGAATTCAAATCGGCAGTTATCGAGCACATCCCAAGGAATCACAACAAGGATGCCAACAAGCTCGCCCAATACGCGTCTGGGTGTCGGCCGATTCAAGGCGCCATGGCTCTAGAGCTCGCGGCCGATGACTGGCGAAAGGAGATTGCCGATTACCTGAAAGATCCGTCTAAGAAGGTGGATCGGCGGGTACGTTTTCATGCTACCAAATACGTGTTACTGGAAGACGACTTGTTCTACCGAACAATTGATGGCGTCCTACTCAAGTGTCTAGGAACGGAGGAGGCTAAAACTCTGATGGGAGAAATCCATGAAGGAGTGTGTGGAGCCCACCAATCGGCACATAAGATGAAATGGATGATTAGGAATAATGGGTATTACTGGCCGACGATCCTCGAAGATTGCTTCAGATATTATAAAGGATGCCAGGATTGTCAGAAATTCGGGAATGTCCAACGTGCGCCCGCATCGGCCATGAATCCCATTATCAAACCATGGCCGTTCCGAGGTTGGGGAATAGACCTCATTGGCCAAATTTATCCTCCGTCAAGCAAAGGGCACAAGTTTATTCTGGTGGCCACTGATTATTTCACCAAATGGGTGGAGGCGATTCCGTTAAGGGTCGTAACATCGGCTGCTATGGTTGACTTCGTAAGAGACCATGTCGTCTACCGTTTTGGCATCCCCCAGACTATCACAACCGATCAAGGGACGATGTTTACATCAGGAGAACTCGAGGAGTTCACGGCCGACATGGGAATCAAATTGTTAAACTCCTCTCCGTATTATGCCCAAGCTAATGGCCAGGCCGAATCTTCCAACATGGGGATAATTAAGTTAATCAAGAGGAAGATAGAGGAGCAGCCGAAAAAGTGGCATCTATGTCTGACTGAAGCTGTATGGGCATACAGGATGGCTTGCCATGGGGCCACCAAGATGTCCCCTTATCAGTTGGTGTACGGTCACAAGGCAGTACTACCATGGGAGTTAAGGGCAGGGTCGAGACACACTTCGCTAAAGGACCAGTTGGCGGCCGACGACTACTCCACACTCATGAAAAGGGAACATGATGACTTGGCTGGCCAACGATTGAGAGCGTTGATAAGCATCGAAGAAAATAAGAAGAAAGTGGCCAGGTGGTATGATAAGAAGGTCAAAGTCAAGCAATTCTCTCCAAGGGATCTGGTATGGAAGTTAGTATTGCCGATTGGGTCGAAAGATCCTAAATTCGGTAAGTGGTCCCCTACGTGGGAAGGGCCGTATAAAATTGGCAGATGTGCTCCAAGAAACGCTTATATTCTGGAAACAATCGAAGGAGAAGAGTTTACTAGGGCTCTGAACGGAAGATACTTGAAAAGGTACTACCCTAGTATATGGGTCGGAGCATAAGGATCGACCACGATGAACAACACACAGCCGATACAAAAGGATTCGTCTAGAGAAAAAAACGTAATCGTCCAAATCGGCCGATATATTTCATTCGGTGCGGATGGTGGGTTACACGGCCGACAAGGTACAAGTCGCCCTTAGAACAAAAAATAATTAATCATGCTTTTTCTTAAGCTCTCTCTCAGCCCGACCTAGTTCTATCAAAAGACGGATGTACTCGTCTTCTATCTCCTTCATCGAAGCCTCCACTTCGACTTGACAGAGGAGAGGGTGCCTCCGGTCCATGGTCGGGCGTGATGTTCCTGCTCCTGCGTCTTCAAGGACGATTTGATGAGGAAGCAGGTGACTTCTGTCGGCTTGAGATCGCCGGTGGTCGTTGCCATCCAGAAAGTCCCAGATCCGTCGGACGTCAGCAGGGACGTGCTCTTGGGGTTCGTCGCGATGAGCCTTGATTAAGTCCTTGTCTTCTTGCGACAGTGGTTCGTCAGAGTGCACGAGTCCAATGGCTCGTTCGAGTTCAGGGCTAAGACGTCGCGGCTGAAAACAAAAACATATGTATAGCCGTCGAAAAGGTGATTCCCTTCAGAGGAGTTAAACTAAGAAAGAGAATAAAGGCAAATCTTTTACCTGATTAACAGAGGAAGAGGTAGAGGATGAAGAAGACATGACTGAAAGGCGCACCGACGAAAACAGGATTGGGGAAGATGAAGCCAAGCTAGATAGGTACTCTCGGGACGGGGACCTAGGCCGGCGTTTATAAGAAAGGGAGGCGAGGATGTTTGGTAAGACGCGTCCCATCGGAAGTGAAAAAGGTAATAAATAAAGGGGGCGCCGTGAAGGGCAGTCAAAGGGGTTATCAATGTTTGTACAAAAACTGCCAGTACTTTTACAGGTCACCCAGAAGGGCATTGATGGCTGCGATCGCTCGGCGCCGTACGTGATCGGCAGAGTCCAGGACCCGTTGGTCATCTTCTGCCGATCCGGGGACTTCTGACATATGGCGGTGGAATTTGAGGGCTTCGTGAGCCAGGTGCTGCCTCTCCCGTTTTAGATCGGCGATGACGGAAGGGAGTTCTTGAAGCCTCTTCTCTTCGGCATCTATTGCTTTGGTCACCTGCTCCATCTCCTTGGCAAGCTCTGCCCTTCGGCGTTTGAGGCGATCTATCGTGCCGACGATCCCCGGGCGAGAGTCTTCCAGAAAGTGAATTCGTTGATGCACCTCTTGGGCTTGGCGCTTGTACGTGTCCTCTTCCTCATGGGTCTTGGTCAACTTAGCGCGGTCGGCCATATGGCGCAGGGCCCTAAAGACCGGAATCCTCATTGACACGATATACGCGGCTGGCGCCAAGGCCTCTTCCGCTTCTTCTGGTACTCGCCCGCTGACGTCACCAAAAAGTTGTCGAATCGGCGAGGCGTCTTCTACCAATCGGCCAATGTCCTCTTGAAGAAGGGATCGGATGCTTGCGAGTTTGGCACGGACGTCATCAGGGACGGAGCTCAGAGTGACCTGGCGAGAGGCGACTTCCTCGTCATCGGAGAGTGCGACCGCAAACGAAAAAAGGCTGTTGTTGGGGGAGTCCTGTTCCTGGAAAATAGTAAGTCAAGAAGAAGAACAAATCAGCCAATGATGATAGCAAATCGGCCAAGTAAGGGTGAGAAGTCTCTTACCTCCTTGAAACGGATTTCTTCAAGCTGCGTTTGAGAGGCCGTTATCCTCGAGTCAGGGGCTGGCACCATTGGTTCGTCGGAAGAAGAAGACGCCACCATGATTGGTGCTTTGCTCGGACCAGCTTACTGAAAGACGACCATTGGTTGATTAGGTGGGGCGCTTGGCGTACCGGTGACCTATGTCAAAAGATTGAATAAGAATATTATCCAAATACTAGGAAAATCAGTTGAAGAGTAGTATACCTCGGCAGATGGAAGCGTGGGCGTGATGATGACCGATTGGATTGCTGCCGATTGCTGTGGGTCCACAGGGGTGGTTTGTGCAGTCTAAAAATAAGATGAGTCAGTATAGAGATGGCAATCGGTAGGATCAAACAACAAGTTTACCTGCATGGCCTCCACCAGTAATGATGCAGCGGCCGCCCCAGCTTGCGTGATGACTTGAGTGTCTACTTCTCCAGCAGCTGGAATGGGCAATGCGGCCGAAGTTTCTGCCGATGTGATCATAGGAGGGTCGGCCGGTTCTATACGAGCTCGTACTCGGCGACTGGTCTTCTTGGTAACCTTCTTCTGCGCCTGCTTCGATCGGCCGGCAATCACATCCACGGAAGGGGCATCATAGCCGATAAGGGGGAAGATGGTGTATGGGTGGTGGTCCTCTATCGGCCGGCCACTCCGACTGTGTGTTGGGGGAACGCGGTTTTCAGACTGAAGCAACAGCAAGATGTTAGTGTACATATTTAACCGCATTAATAAAGGAATGAAAATCGGCTAGGGGAAAAAATACCTCGGCGTTCGGATCGATGTTGGCTGGATCCAGGAGATTGCAGTATGTCGATGCGGAGGCGCAGAACAGGTACTGTTTTCATTCGGCCCACCATAGCTTGAATGGTTGGACAGCAAAGGGGGCTACTATCCAGTCATTCAAGTCTATGGTACTGGAGTCTGGTATCCGATCTCGCAGCCGACTATAGTCAAGACCCTTGGTGAGCTCATCTCTGAACTTTGCTCGACCGATGAAGTATGCCTGAATCGGCAGTTGACCCATGCCGAATTGTCGTACTGCAACGGAGGGGTTGTAGAATTCATATGTAGGGGCATCCTTTCCTGAGAAGAAGTTGGTCGGTAAGATCCCCGGTTTAATTAATTCATCCGTGAGATCTTCGTCGAATCGGCCGGTGGTTGAGTCGAAGCAAGAAGGGAGTTCAAAGATTGGGTTATCTCTTCGATAAGGGAACCAGGCGGTTGCATCTTCATTGAAGCCGTTATAAAAACATCGAAAGTATTCGGCCACCTTGGTAGCGGAGTACGAGCAACCAGAGAAAACCGATGCCGCTTCGCCGAAAGACATACACCGGCGTCGGACAGTGAGATTCTCTGCCGATTCGACGCTGGGGAATGTCATGTGTTCCACTCGCTGCTGAGAGATCTCGCTCATGTACAAGTTCAGCCATAAGTTAATGAACCACCAGGGTCCACCTGGGTTTCCAATCGGCTCCCCTTGGGATAGCTTGATGCCGATTTGGTGAAGCATGTGGTAGATTGCTCCCAGTAAGTGCTTTCCAAGAGGAACAGAAGTCCCTATCGATAATGCTTTGGCCAGAGCTTGGGTATTGGTAGATGGACCAGCTGCTCTCCCACAGAAGAAGTGCTTCTCTAGCCACATCATCAGGAAGGCCGTATACTCTCTGTTCTCGACAGATCCGGCCCTTTTGTTGCATCTGATGAAACCTTTCCACCCGCCGATTCCCCTTGTGTCCAGCCGATGTGATGTTGCGGCTATAAGGCGGAAAGGGGTGTCCGGGGAAGAAATGTCCAGGCCGGTCAGCAAGACTACATCGGCCAATGTGGGGGCCATGGGTCCGTGTCCAAATAGGAATGCGTTGAGAGCATCGGACCAGAAGTAAGAAGGTGCCATCACTAACGGCTCATTCCGTTCCATTTGGGACAGGGATAGATCGATGCATTGGCCAATTTTGAGCTCGTCCCTTGGACCTTCTTGGAGGCGGCTATCCGCTGGTACCATTCCCTCCAACCGGGAGTTTCGTTCGGCCAAGACCTAAAGGTACCCGACCAGTGATCTAGGTCCATAGTTGATTGTTTGAAGGGGATCCTATGGGTTTCCAAATTGATTAAGTCGGTTGGATCTGGGTTTTCCATGGGCCCAAGGCAGATAAGGCCGAGGTTTTCTGTAAGACGAATGGTGATGCAATGCCTAACCGCCTAAAAAGGAAAAGGGGGTGCGAGGGTAAGAAATAGATCTAAAGTAAATGCATTACTGATAAGGGAAAGTTTCGGTAATGACCTCCGGGATGAAGCTCCTCGTAATCGGCGGAGTCGCCGGTGTAGCTGCAGACGATGAAGCCGCCAATGGGATCTCGGATGAAACTTCAACTTTCGCCGATGAAGCTACTTCTTCCATTGATGGAGCCGCCGCTGTCGCTACTGGAATCTCCGCCGAAGGCACCATTTCTGGAGCTTTGCGCGTTGGTGAGGTGCCTGAAGGTGCCGCCATTGGAACAGTAGGAGGGGGTGCGAAAGGAGGGAGGCGCTGGAGAATTAGAGGACTAAGGAAAGTATTGGAGGGAGAAGAAAGCCTGTGCGCTGAAGAAGAAGGACGTGAGCTCGTAAGGAGTACAGGATGTGCTGATATTTAAAGAAGGACTGAGAAGGGGTAAAAGTGGAATTTTTACCGCGCCGGCGTTTCGAGTATTTCGGGAGTAGTGGTTGTCGTGGGCGCCCGTTTCGAAAAGATTGCAATCATCAGGTTGGAGACCACGAAACGGAAGGATGTTTTCGTGGCATCTGTTTCGGATGAGAAGTTGAAAAGAATTTCGAAGTAAAGACTATATTTTACTCCGAAACTGGGGGGGCATGTGTTGACGCCAGATTTCGACACAAGTAAAATCGGCGTTAGAGGTGGAAGAAATTAGGAGATGCTGCGAGATACAAGGGCGACGATTAGGAAATCGGCCGATTGGTGCTACAGTCAGGCGACTTCGCCAAAACTTTTTCTTCTTTTTCACGAGTTCGTAGAGGTTAGTGGGGCTGCATCAACTTGACCTCCGGCTGATCTTGTAAGTTCCGTTTATCGAGTAAATTCCAAGCTTTACCTTCGGGCGCATCACTGTTGTTTCATTTAGATTTATTCACCAGCTATCGATATTCACTAGAATTCTAGGTTTTACCTGTTGTTCTAGTTTTATCACCAGTTATCCAGCTAGGAATCGGTAAATTCGGCTTTTCTTGTTCTTCATTGTTTAATCTATTTATTTTAGCCGATTGGATCTGTTCTTAGTGTTGTTACTGTAGCGTTGTTTAGATCACTCTAGTAGTTTTCTTTACAAACGTTGCCTGGAAATCGGTTGCATCATAGCCGATTTCTTCATTACTGCAAATCGGCCAGTTTGCTGATAAGCTTTCTCGAGATCGGAACCTTAGCCGATCACAACCCCTGGGAACTAACACGTTTCTCTCCTTGCCAATCAACAGGTCAGATTGGCTGGCACGCCGCGCGAACCGCACCAGGGCAATCACCCGAACAGGAGCTAAGCAGATTCTCCCGGGTCGTGTGTCCGACGCTGGGAATTCGATCAGCTGATTTCTAGCGCCAACAGACTGTGCTAAGGAGTGGCTTGTAACCGGACATGGTGAAGTAATCCAATAATCTATTTCGTGCCATCTTGTTCCATCCCGTTTGGATTTGCAATTTCCATTTGTGTTCATCGCGTCCTTGCTTCTTCCTCTCCGCCTCCTTTCACGTTTTTGTTCGATTTGTGATTTGTGGGGGGTTTTAATTCAAACCGATTGTTTGGAAATGAACTAGGACGTGAGTTGAACCTTTCCACTAAAGGGATTTGATTGAAACCTCACATCTTCATAGATCGGGGCGATTCAATTTTCGGGGTCTGAAAAGTTGTGTTCTTCACAAGATTTGGATTTCCCATTGTTTTACAAATCTTTGAGGGATGAATTCTTAGGAGTACCTTCTCTACTATGTTGTGATGCTATGGTTTAAATTTCATGATTTTTGGAGGTCGTTTGATTGAGTTTCGAATTTCCCTTCTCTCCTCACGAAAGCTGATTTCCGGGATTCCGGAAATTTTCGGAACTCCGGAAGTTTCTGAAGGTCTCTCCGGAAATTTCCGAAAATCCGGAATTTTCCAAAGGTTCTTCCGGATTTTTTTGAACTGGGGTGTTGTTTTTCGAAGTCTTTCTTCCGACACTTGTTTGGACTTTTTCTTGCTTCTGCTATTCTCAAACTGGGTTCTAGCATCATTCCTAGCTCCATTAGCTCGTGCATAGCTAAGTGGATTTGATTTTGCTAGAAGAAAAGTTTGGGGGAGTTTAGCCAAAGTTCTTGGATAAATTTTAATCAGCTCCTTTTCACCCCCTCTTGTCATCTTTCCGGTCCTTCAATAACACCTATCACTGCTGATGCGAAGGCGGTGTACAAGAAGCTTTATACCGAGGAGATGCGTTGGAAGCACTTTGAAGTGGTCAAGGACTTGCTCCCTGCATGCGGTCAAGGACTTGCGCCCTGCGCTTTGATGCACCTCCCCAGCTCTGGGTTTCCAAGCTTAGGGTGGCGGCAGGAGATCAGCATCTAGGTTGAGTAGTAGCAATAGGAATAGATTTTCGGTGGCCCATCGTGCATCTCTTCACTACTACAGAACAAGAATATAGTAATGCCAACTGGTGTTACTATATGTCAAGAAAAGTGGTACTAGGCCTCCTAGTCACACGTCTTAGTGTTCCTTTTGGTGGCGTTACTGTAGTATGATCTATTGGAACACAAATATTGTTTTCCAATACATCCGAAAAAGTGTTACTACTTTGTAACACAAAAAAATTTTACCTAATGGTAAGTGTTACAATGATTCTCTTATGTAACATATTTTTTTTAGGTATTGTAACACTCCCTTATTGCAGTAGTAACACTTTGCAAGAACATAGTTCTGCATTTTAGGAAAATATAGTTTGTAACACATCTTTTACCTATTGTAACACATTTGAAATTTCAAACAAATATTTATTATACAATTGCATATATGGCATATAATATTTATCTGAAAATATGTTAGGGGACATGGTACATTGCACAATCACACAAATCACAAATTTCACTAATAAAAGGAAAACACATTGGTTGTAGAAAATGAACAAACATATAGTACTTGTTCACATCATGTCATAATTATATACATAACAATACAATTTTGGAGAGCAAATGTACATAGAAGTGAATACTACAAGTTTGTGCTACTGAGCATAAAATTTGAAATTTATTGCTTCTTGATCCATTCTTGTATGCATCCAAATAAAAGAACCCAGCCGTTGATTATTCAACCTGCAAGATGGTTGTGACATATTCAGAAGCTAGATGCAACATACACATATCAAAGGCCAAGCAATTAGTATTTTCATCATATTAGCATCCTAATTTTATTACACCCGAACTATCTCTTCTCTTGTACTATATGTTCTCACAATTCCTCGGTCAAATAAATCAAGTTGAGGCATATGTCATTTCGGTCCATTACATTTGAAAACATCCCCTGTCCTGGAGCTTTCCCTTGCATTCAAGATTTAGGATTCAAATATCCACAACCATGGTAGAAAAAAATAATTAAATTGAGCACCAACAGTAATCTGGTCAGCAAATCTTAAGGGCCTACTGTATTTGTGTAAGCCTCTACCACAAGCTGCAAGAAACTTGTTTCTCACAAAAGCTATAAAAAGAAGTCAGCTTTTGATAAACCAATTTAAAATGTCACTTGATTTTCAAAAAACTGGCAGCTTTTAAAACTTGCTTCTCAAAAAGAGCCTCTTCCTATTGATTTCCAATGCCAGTAGTTAGATAAGTGAAAAATATGAAATATCAGGAATTTGAATATGAAATATTTCAGAAAGTGCAAATTAAGTATGGTAGCTCAGCTTTTGACTTATGAGGCGTTCTCCTCGACTCCTAGTGCTGGACTTTCATAATTTCGCACTACCAGATCTACAGCAATCGCACTACCAGATCTACAGCAACATAAATTTGTGTACTGCAGATTTTATTATAATATGTTGTTAGATAAGTGAAAATATGATACATGAGGAATTAAATTTCAGGATATTTCCTTGTGCTTTCTATAAGCCAAAATTCTTCCTCCCTAACTTGTCTTTCTTATTCTCTTTGATAGTTCTGTTGTGAGCAACAAACAAGCAAAGGCTAAATAGTACGGCTGTGAATTGTAAAAGGGTCTTACAGAACGAATAGAAAAAGAATGAATCACTAGTCGAAGAAGAAGATAGGAAATTTATATCATCAGAAGAATAATGAATTATGTATTTTACAAAGTCAGTATGCAGTAGGAACTTGATCTGTTCATGTGTTGAAGTAAAGCTATCAACAAATAGTACGCACTAGAAGAAGAATAGCTATCTAACTGTTCTGATATGCACCAGTAACGACTCAAAAAAAAGGGGGAAAGAAGTAAATCGAAGAATAGCGCAATCTAAGGTACATCATATTTCTCATGACAACAGTTTGAGATTCTAAGATTACCTCATGCTATCTAATTGTCAAAGCCTATCCTCTTGTTTAACATGACAACATTTCCCCGTTTGACTTTTTTTCTCAAACAAGTTACGGGTAACAGAAAAAAATAAGAAGAAGAGCATATTCAGAATGTTATCTGAACTTTGAACCAGGTTAATTCAAAGCACTTAGTCAATTGTGGTTGTTTTCAGAAACCTAGTGTTGATTCTTGAGTATGGTTCATGCTGGTGTTATTAATTCACCAGATAATCTGATATGCTGACAGTTATACGCATTAATTCAGTTGATATGCTGACAGATACGAAGGTTAGACATTTTGATGACGAGAAAATGGAAGTATTTCACCTTGGGCTTCCACGATGGGACTGAGATGCACGGCATGGAGATCCCAAAGGCACATGTGAATTGTGGAAACGGGATGAAAGAACACAAATTCTTCTATTTTTGTTACCGAACCAAAAACAGAAAGGGGATCTCGCCGACCTGCGCGGGCGTCATCGACGCATTGTGGTTGCAGACGTGTGTGTGTGTGTGTGTGGGGGGGGGGGGGGGGGGGGGGGGGGGGATGAGGCCAGCAACATCGAGAGGCACAGGAAGGGCCGGCGTTCAGAGGTGCATCACAGCATCGAGACACACATAAAGGGTGTGAGTCTACAAGATTCGCAGAAAAGCGTAGAGATGCTCCATGGTCCGACATACCCAATTTTCTTCAGTTTCTGTTACCAAACCAAGCACAGAAAGACAATTAGGGAGAACGGAATAAAAACCCACGAACCTGCACGAATGTAGTTGACTCGTAGTGGTTGCAGACGAGGGACGGGAAGGACAAGTCCGGCAGCATGATCGGTGCAGAAATGGCTGGTGGCAAGATGCGCAAGAAGGGTGGCGAGATGAGCAGAAAGACAAGGGACAGTGAGGTCGAGGCCGGCGGCAGCGAGAGGCGCAGCAACTGCCAGCGGCGAGATTTATAGGAAGGACGGCGAGGTCTGTTTATGTAACCATGAGGCCAGTGGCGGCGGAATGCGCACGAACCGCAATTTATTGATCTGGTTTGTGCAGTTCTTTTATCTAGCTTTTTTTTATTCGGTGTTATGGCGTCACGCTATTTCTTAAGCATGGATTTTTCTTTATTAGCGCAAATGATGCAAAAGATCTGACACCTTTACTAATTTGGTGCATTTTCCACAATTTACATTGTATTTAGGACTAACTTATCCAGTACAGATCATGTATATATTTATTCAAATTTATTTACACTAGTAGAGAATTGGCTTTCCATGCGCCCCCTTTTATCCCGGTTTAAAGTTGGCCCGAGACAAGGTTCACCAACCAGGACTAAAACTCGGTCACTGGTGGGGGCTCACCAACCGGGACTTTTTTTCCCGGTTGCAAAGGCTAGTGGGAAAAAAAGACTCTGAGAGGCCTTTTATCCCGGTTTGAAACATCAACCGGGATAAAAAACCTCCCCTTTTATCCTGGGGATAAAAGGGTCAAGAGCCTTTTATCCCGGTTTGTAATACCAACCGGGATAAAAGGGGATCATTTATCCCGGTTGGTGTTTCAAACCGGGATAAAAGGGTCCCCAACGAGGTGACTGGAAGGTGACCGGAAGGGGATTAAATCCTCGAACCCTTTTATCCCGGTTTGTAATACCAACCGGGATAAAAGGGGGTCTTTTATCCCGGTTGGTGTTTCCAACCGGGATAAAAGAGTCCCCCACGAGTTAATACAAAAGGATAGTATCCCCTACATAGTCAGATGTGGTGTGTAGGTGGGATGGCAAGGAAGGTACGTGCGAGGCTGGAGGTTGTGGGTTCGAATCCCACGAACCGTGCATATTTCGCGTGAAAAATCGCGTGACTTGTGTGCCTTGCGACGTGCGCGTGTAGGGGGGCCTCCTGGGAGCTCAGGATTTTTTTTTGCAGCGCGCCGGTCATGGTGACCCGTTTTATCCTAATTGAGTGACCCGGGATAAAAGACCCCCCTACGTGGCAGCTATGTGGGGGGCATATGCGATATCAACACTACCAGTCGAGGTGGAGGTCGGATGGTAGTGATATGGAGAGGGGCATGGGATGATGTGATCGTTGGTAATCCACACAGGGTCAAGAAGATTGTGTGTGATGTGACCTCTAATTACTGCTAGTCGCATCCAAGGAGTAAGAAGACGCATGGACAATTTTGTAAGTACGTGTGTGGAGGGATTGTACAACACTGTTAATGGACGTAGTGTCTAACTTGTAGTGATGTGGAAGAGCTATGCCAGGCGATATCAATCGACCATTAACAATCCACGTAGTGTCCATGGCTTCCAATTTTTTTTTTATGTTTTTTTGCCCAGATGAGATCAACAAAATATGGTGTTTTTTAATCAAAAGGTATGCTCGAAATTACAATTTTAACGGATATAAAAGAAAATATAGAATTAATACTCACATTTTGTGCTATTGCTTATTGGTTTGTCTCCGTTGTTACAAACCAGAAGAACTCTTGTTCAAATCCTGCTGCCACCTTTATTCTAAATCTTTTAATATTTACAATTGTTGTGGGAAAGCCTGAGAGGTGGTGGGAACACATCAAGCCTTTTAATTTTAACAATTGTTACGAGAGTATGAGAGGTGGACCATCATAGTTAGCAAGAAAAAAAAATTTATTAAAACAACCAAGATCAAGGAATCGAACCTTAGAGCTCCTTTTACCAAGTGGAGAGATTGAACCACATCACTACAAGTTGGTACTTGCTAAGATCTGTATAGCTAAACAGGGTCGTAGATAAGATAGGGACCTTTACTAATGCAGCATGACAACATATCTATTTCTCTGTAACATTTTAGTTGTAACATTATTTTTTATGTGTTACAACATAGTACCACATTTGTAACATTTTAGGTGCAACGTTAATTATGTGTTACTATAATTATTGTCTGTAACACAATTTTACAAAACATGCATATGTGTTACCACCATTGTTCGTAACACATAGTTTGGTGTTCCTATGAAACTTTTTTGTAACATATTGATAAATGTGTTACAAGAGTGTGTTATATTGTCTATGTTTTGTAGTAGTGGTTAATACAATGATGTACAGCTCTCCTGCATATTCGAGGAAAAAAAGGAAAAACTACTTGGCAACCTTCTGCATCATAATGTAGATGGAATTATGTTTCTGGTATTATAGTGCAATAACAGAAGCTGATTGTCATCGTTCAGTATAGAAAATAGAGTTTTAGGATATTCAGTTATCAGCAAGAGGATTAAGTTTTGGCCAATGCCCATATGTCTACCTTAACTGTTGGAACAAAAATGCCATGCAACTAGGGACTTGTATATTCTGTAGAGCTAGCCTAGCAAGTAACTGAATGAACTGAACTTGTCATGATCGTTTTACTAGCCAGCACAAATAGCTCCGGATGTATATTACTAGCAAGGCAGCCGCGCTAGCGCCAGTACAATAGAGCACCTGAGATGACGTGACACCGTACGTATCCAATTAGTTCATGCTTCCAAGCATACAGTTGTTATACATGCCACCAGAAAATATGTCTGAACTTGTTTTTTTCTGTGATTTGACGATGTAACCCAACTGATCTTACATATTTGTTACAATGATGATGTACTAATGTACTGCACTAACACATAGGAAAAGACCCAAAATGATGATGTATTTTATTTGGTGCACACATAGAAAAGAGACGGGAAAAGGAAGGAAAATAGCATAAAAGGTGTTAACGACTACAGTCTCTTCAGTGCAAATACTTGGTCAAACTTCAAATGGAAGCGATCAAACAAATATGATGGATGCCTCTGCTGGTGTGGCTGCTTCTTCTAACTGCAAGGAGGATACAAAAGAAGGGTCAGTTTGGTCGGGCTCCTTGAGGCTCCAGCTTCACTACTGTAGCGTGGCAGGATGTCAGAGGAGCCGGAGCCGGAGGAGCCACAATTTGTGGCTCCACCGGCTCCTCCAAGGTCCATGAGGGGGAGGGAGAGGAGAGAGAGGAAATCCGGCTTCGGTAAATAGTATCACTACAGTTCGTGAATAGTGAAATGGCAGGAGGAGTGGGAGTCGCACCAAACTAGCCGAACTCGTAGTATCAAATAGGCATCAAGTAAGGAACACAACAATATATTTATAAATACATTGGGAAGAGCTCACCCTTTTTTTCCTTTATCCTTACTCAAGTTTGAAATCTCTCTCTCTCTCCGCTAGCTTCTCTTCCTCTGCACTCACTCTCCTCCGCATCTCACTCTCTATCTCCGTTCACCATCGCTTCAGGATTAGGGTTTAGAGTTCAGGACTTCGGGTTTAGGGATCCCAGTCTTCAAGACCAAGAATTACCGGAGGAAGGTCGGACCGACAATGGCAATAGGTTATGGGCGGCGAGGTGATTCAGCGGGATGCCACCGGTAGGGTGATGATGGATAACTGGTGAGCGCTGCAGAATTGCAGAGGCGCGTGCGCAGCGCTCACGAGTTTAGAAATGGACAGGGTTATTGTTAGGGTCTGTTTTTTTTTGAGTTGTAGCTTTTGAGCTTTACTAAAAAGCTGTTGCAGCTATTTGGTTTTGAAAAGCCAAAAGTAGCTTTAGAAGTTGTGGTCAGCTTTCTGAGCTCAGAAAGTTCTGAAAAACTCATAAAATTGAGCTTTCTAACTTTCCGTATCAACTTAGCTTTTCTGAGCTTATAGTTTTTGGAAGCTGCATGAGAAATTTAATATTTGTTTGAGCTTCTAATTTTTCACGTTAATAAACTGACAGGATGCCTAAACAAACATACCCTACTGAATAGATGAAGAGGCAATTCCCTATTCGACACTGATATAATGACCGGTTCCTATTGATCCTGAAAATTTCAGTTTTCCCTATTTAACACTAAATTTCGGACGCTGACTCTAAATTGCATGCCGTACATGACATTTCGTTAGTTTTTCCATCCAATGGGTGTTAAATGACATGTGAAAAGACCAATTCGCCCCTATTGTCTCATGTAGCAATAATCAACATAATAATATTCCATGATATGAAAAAAAAATGGACACTGATGGTTTAGAGATGATCTCGGTAAGTTTACAAGAATGACTCTTGTAGAATCTCAATTAGTACTGTAAACGGAACACTAATCCTTAATAACATAAGGCCATCAGAAGAAGCATGCACGAACGCAACGCACCGAACACTGATTCTCTGCATTGACAGACGCAGAGATCATCACATTTGTCGATCACATAAATACTGATTACTAATTAATTGTGTGTGCATTGAAAGGATTGAGCAAGCACATGCATGGAATGGAGCTGCAAAGTGTAGTGGAGACTGCGGAGCCGCCGGCGGTAGCGGGGCTGCGGGACCAGATGCAGAAGCAGGTGCAAGCGTTATGGTCGCTGGAGCAGCATGGACAGGGATCCGCCCAGGGCCAATGACAAGAATGATGATGGGGCGCTGCTGGAGATGCTGTGGCAGGCCAAGGTGGTGCGGGGTGGCCGGAAGGGAAGAAACATTGGGCGGCGGGGTGGGGGCTGAGTTGAAAGTGGGGACGGGGACGGAGGCCAAGAATTAGCCCGTTCGGTGGACTTCTGCTGCTGCGCTGGGCTTCGGCGGCCGCTGCAATCAGCTGAAGCCACAAGCAGCAGCTAGCAGCTGCGCTGTAGCCGCTGGCAGCAGAAGCCAGCAGCGGCAGCCACAACTAGCGCTACCGAACGGGCTGAATACCTCTGTGCGGCTTGGGGCAGCGCACGGCCGGTCGGTGGGAAGGCGAGGAGGCGCACACTTAGAGGAAAGCGAGCTGCTCCACGCCGAGCTGGCAGCGCGCCGCGGTAGGCAGATAAGGGAGGACTAGAGAGATCGGTGGTTTTTTTTCCTATAAAGGAGAGATGGGTGGTTGGGTGAGCCATGCTGTGACAAACACGGGTAAAATCAATACTTAACGGTAATTGGACGAAAAATCTAACGGGGGACGAAAAATCTAACGGAGTATATATAACGGATGAAATTTAGATACAGTGTTAAATAGGGAAGGATAAATTTTGAGGTTTAAGAACGGAGTATTATATAAAGGATGAAATTTAAATCCAGTGTTAAATGGGAAGGATAAATTTTGAGGGTTAAAAAAGAAATCGATCATTATACTATACTAGTGTCAAATAAGAAATTTTCTTAAGCATCATCAGCCGTGGGTAGCGTGGGTAGCAGGAGGAGGCAACTGTCGTCGTGATGCCCAAGCAGACCCGAATCCCTCCCCTCCCTGGGCCCATGCCGGCATGCCGCCGACGTTCCTAGGTCATGTTTTCACCGGATGCCGCTGATTGTAGGTCAGGGTCAGAAGGGCCGCCGTTGATCCTGTTTGAAACAATTTTTAGGATCAAAATAAGTTGAAGCAGCTAAACGGTACATTTTTTTCGATGCTTCTCCTAACCACGTTTCTCCTCACCGCTTCTATTGGTACTAAGCGTATTTTCCTTATTTAATGCATGAGCAGCGCTTCTCCCCCGCTGTACCAAACATGCCCATCGCTGCTCCGGTGCCCGTGCGCCGTACGTGTCTGGTGGAAGTTAACGGGTTCTGCCTTTAAGTCCACGCGTCCGCCGCGTGGCGTGGCGGGGACCACGCACCCCTTCCTAGTCGTTTCGTCCCGTTTCCTTCCAGAAGCCGGCACGCACGGCGACCGCTTGACGTAGCCCCCTCCCCGCAAAGGGAAAAGGGAAGGAATCGCACTCGCCCTCGCGAGCACCACCACCAGTCGACGCAAGCCGAGGTTCTCCCTGTCCCCCCATTCCTCACGCCGTCGCCGGGCGCAGATCCGGCCAGCGACGCGATCCCCCACGCAGGTGCCGTTCGTTCCTTCATTCCTTCCGAAACTCCCCTCATATGTAGTTCCTGCGTTGATCTCAAAAGCTGTTCGCAGATCCGAGCAGGGTGCCCTTACCCAGCACCCGCCCCTGTTCGTCCTCTCGTCGTCGCGTTCCCGGAGGGGAGTGGCACGCAGTGGGAGATCCTTCCGCCTTCCCTGCCTGGGCTGGCGTCTTCCGTTCCCGGTAAGGAAACCCTGCCTTTTGCTTAGTCGGAAGATCGCTCGTCCTGTTCCGTGGAATAGTCTGTTTCTTCACCGTGACCCAGAGGAGCGCAAGTCCAAATCTCATTTTGGTTTTGCCCCTCAGCAAGCACGAATCCAAATCTCTCTACTGTTACGGGATCGGATACTCCAACCTATCCGGTTTGATTTGTTTTCTAGTTTTTTTTTCTTTTTGTCGCGGTATTGTTCTCAAGTGGTCCCTGTTCTGACCTCCTGTATGGTTGAAACATTCCCAGTTCGGTCTTATGGCTTTTCCATTTCCATGGCCATGTGGCTGGAGCTACCTTGCATTTTCCAAGTAATTTTAGGCAAACAGGTGCCGGAAACTACATCTATTGATTCAAAGCGTCTCTAGTTTTACAGCTAACTATCCTTCTCGTCAGAACTGTGCCGCTTCGTGACTCCATGCTCTCCATATCCTAGTCAGCTTTGTTGATTCTCTTTAAAGCAAGCTGTCATTTTCTAAAATAGTTTTGCCCAGTCTTTTCCTTCATGTACATCTGCTACTGATTGACCGATTCTACCTGCCAGTCGGCACATTTCAATGGCCGCACTGCAAATGCATGCAATCAGATAACAGAACCTACAAGCATAGGAAAAGAGCCTGAAAGAAACCATCGTACTTTCCAAGATAATGCGATCTAAATACTTACAAGTACAATTGTCATCAAGAAATGCTATCTATTGCATTGGTCAAGAGTCATATCACTAAGGTGCTGGTTCAGGATAATCTATTCTAGAACTACAAACTGCAATAACTTATTGTATTATTACTACACTTTTGAAGCTTCGTTGCTTGGACAAAGTGCTATTTCTGGATCTGTGCTGCGCTTGCGTGGAACACATTGATACCTCCCAAACATTTGTTAATTTTGGTAGTTATAAGGACACCTTTTTCCTTTCTATTATGAAGCCTAGTGGTACCCACAAGGACACAATCATAGTCCCCCATCATGGGTCATCATCCATGTTGCATTCATGTTGTTCTGTATAAATTCAAGTGCATCAAAAGCTGTTACTTATTTAGAACATGCTAAACGGATGAACCTGTGTTTACTTTTATGCAGCGGAATTAGTCAAGTTACTGTCAATGCTCCAGATATAACCGAAAACCATGGGAGAAGTTACTGAAAATAATTCAGACATGTCTATTCTACAAAGAATCGCTACAAGTGACGTACCATTTTTGAAAGACTATGGTCTGAATGGAGTCGTTGGTGCTGTGCTTCTGGCTATAGTTATTCCTTTCTTGCTTACCTCAGTGTTTAGCAGAAAGACAAAGAAAAGGGCAGTGCAAGCTGATGTGGGTGGGGAGCCAGGACTTGCCATGCGAAACAGTAGATTTTCCTCCTTAGTTCAAGTCCCATGGGAGGGTGCCACCACGATGGCAGCTCTATTTGAGATGGCCAGCAAAAAATACTCTCGACGGAAGTGTCTTGGCACAAGGAAGCTAATTAATAGGGAATTTGTTGAATCTGCTGATGGTAAGAAGTTTGAGAAACTGCATCTTGGTGAATATGAATGGGATACCTATGCAGAAGCATTTAATCGTGCATGTAATTTTGCTTCTGGACTTATCAAGATGGGCCACAATCTAGATAGCCATGCAGCAATCTTCTCTGATACAAGAGCTGAGTGGATCATTGCTGCCCAGGTAATCACGCCATGCATGCCATTGTATCAGTACATTCATTAGAACTTGTAAAATCTCTCTGACTGTAGTACTATCTTTTCCTTTTCAGGGATGCTTCCGACAAAATTTGACGGCTGTAACAATTTATGCTTCACTTGGTGAGGATGCATTGGTGCATTCACTAAATGAGGTATAATATATAGTATCTTTTGTCATCTTTCCTTGCACTTTCTCTGGTTGAGAACTATCCAATTATTTATATTTATGCTATTTATTTAACTTGACAGCTTTAGAAAAACCTGTATGCTCATATCCCACAGCTACCTTTGTTCCTAACTTAGTGGTTCATTTGCTAGATTATCTTTGTTAGCTGTTGATAAGTTCTTGGTGCACTATATGGATGTGTTTACTACTCCCTCCGTTCCAAATTATAGGTTGTTTTGACTTTTTTAGGTGCATAGATATTATTATGCATCTAGATATAGTGTATGTCTAAATGCATAATAATATCTATGAACCTAGAAAAGCCAGAACAGCCAGAACGACCTACAATTTGTAACGGAGGGAGTAGTTCCTAACATTATTTGGTGTTGGAAGTGTTGAAGTCCAGGAATTTTACAAGCAGTTATTGGTTTGGTCCTACATCTTGAATGCTCTTCTGTTGAATTTCAGACACAGGTTTCAACTCTGATATGTGATTCAAAGCAACTTAAGAAGCTACCTGCAATCAGCTCTAAATTGAAGAGTCTTAGGCATGTTATCTATATTGAGGATGAACCTGTCGAGGCCGAGACACTGAATCAAATGAAGCATTGGACAACATTGTCTTTCACTGAAGTAGAGGAACTGGGCAAAACATCACACATTGATGCAAGGTTACCTTCAAGCTCTGATACTGCGGTTATCATGTATACCAGTGGAAGCACTGGTCTTCCCAAGGTAGACTGTTGATCAAAGACACTGCATCTTACACATTCATAATCATGTAATTTGCACGAACATAAAGAAGAGAAAAGGCGCCTGGTGCTGAATCAAGAATGAGATCCAAACTAAAATATGAGCCATTCAAAGAGAATTGCCCTGTTTGGTCAACATCTGAACTAGCATAGAGTAATGATATCTTCCAATTGTGCCTGGCCACCTGTTTAGTTCATAGAGGAGAAAATGTAGAAAATTCTGTTCTTGAAACATTTTCATTTCATATGGCTTTTCTTCCTTGCAGGAATATCATTTTCATATACTCCCCTTATTGTGGTAGATTAGTAAGGATGCATAGCTTTGATGCTGCCATCTAATATGTAGTTAATCAGTTCAAACTGCTACTTTTCCATTGTACTATCCACATCAATTTGACCGCCTGAAGCATGAAATTTGTTCTCTCTTGCGCATCTAAACAGAGAATGAGTTATAATCTCGGTCTTAATATTTGCGTGGCTATACATGAGTGTCCATGATACAGAATCCATGGTAGCAGGACCTGGGTCCTTAAGAGTGCTGTGGGACAAAATCAGACACGTTTGAATGTTCAGTGCGTTTTTTTTTTGGGTCCAGCAAATAGATGGTGATTGCTGAGCATTGCAAAACTTACACTATACTGGACAAAGCTTTCACTTTGGCTTTAGTTATTAGATATCTGTAGCTATCAAGCTCAGATGCAAGTGGACTACAAGTAAGATCTAAAAGAATAGTTTTCTGGAGTTTTGCGATGCCACATCAACTAGCTAGTTTCTTCCTATGGGTTTTATTGCAGAAATTATTGAATTATCCAGTGCTTCTCTTTCATAATTTAGTTGTGGTTCAAATTGACGTAGGGTGTTATGATCACGCATGGAAACATGGTGGCCACAACTGCAGCAGTCATGACAATCGTCCCAAACCTTGGCATGGACGATGTGTATCTGGCTTACCTTCCATTAGCTCATGTCTTTGAGCTAGCAGCAGAGGTGATATATTTTATAATTCATATACATGCATTTTGCAAGACTTATCGAAATCTTTGACGATATGCACAATGTTGTCTGTTCAGACTGTCATGTTGGCTTCTGGTACTGCTATTGGATATGGTACAGCTCTGACTATGACTGATACATCGAACAAGATTAAGAAGGGGACAAAAGGAGATGTTTCTGTACTGAAACCTACACTTATGATCTCAGTTCCTGCAATTTTGGATCGCATCAGAGATGCAGTGTTTAAGAAGGTGATTTGTTTTTCTGAATTTCATATTTCCAGCCATTCTTTGTTGATTAGCCTTGTGACTTATAGAATATTTTATGTATATTGTAATTATCACCTATTGTTTGGGGCTTTGTGTAAATGTTACTTTGTATATTCATCCCTTGCTCTGTGATACAAAAGTATGCTCATTTGAAAATGATACATAACTTGAGCAAAGTTTAGATTTTGAGTACTTTCCTCTTGAGGAATATTCCGTGACATTTCTCATTTTGTGGCTGGAACATGTGGTAGGGTTTTGAGGCAAGTTCTACAATGTCACAAACCGTACATACCACCATGCTTCTATGAATTAGATTCACAAAATGACTTGTAGTATAAATATAATTAGCAGCCTTGAAATGTTATGAATCACTTGTGATCATGTGTAAGCCATCAACTCCACTGTGAAAATTAACATTTCTATTTCTGTTTCCAGGTTGGTGAGAAGGGTGGGGTGACAAAAAAACTGTTTGATTTTGCATATAATCGAAATCTAGCAGCAATTGAAGGGAGTTGGTTTGGATCTTGGGCACCAGAGAGGATGATATGGGATAACCTTATTTTTAAACCGATACGGGCAATGCTTGGAGGACGTGTAAGATTTGTTCTTTGTGGTGGTGCACCTTTATCAAGTGACACACAGAGGTTTATGAATATATGTCTAGGGTAATTTCTTCTGCCCAGCTTGTCTCGAATTACAATTTTCTATCTGCCAGTTGATTCGATGGATGTAATAATGTGATTATTACTCATAGGGCATATATTCTCATTAAGACCATCATCTTGTACTAGTTGACATACATGCAAATCTTAACTTTGGTTTTTTAGTGAGCTTGGTTTGTAGCAGCTTTAAACTCATTTCCATGTATCCAACAGGGATTGTTGGAATGTGAATTTGCAATATAGTTTGTTTATAAAAGCTTTTGATCAACATTCTCATTGAATGTACACAAATGACAACTTTTTTATAACATGCTCATATATTTGTTCCTCCTTTCATTATCAGTTGGAATAGTTCATTTAAGTTTACTCTTAATTGTGTGAGTAATTCTGAATTACTTTGTCAATTCACACTGGCAAGCTGAAGAATACTAGTATTAACCAGTGGACCTTTCTAGATTAAATTGGCATATATACTCCCATGAACTTTGCTGGTAAGATAAGGTAATTCCTTTTTTGTGCTTACATGCTTCTTGATTGTTGCTGCAGTGTCCCAGTAGGTCAAGGATATGGATTGACTGAAACTTGTGCTGGAGCAGCTTTCTCTGAATGGGATGACACAAGTGTGGGCCGTGTTGGTCCACCACTTCCTTGCTGCTATGTCAAGGTTTGCGTTTATGGGTTTGCTTTGGATACTGGATACTGTCATACTAGTTAACAAATATAGTTGATATTCTTGTGTCAGATGATAATAAACGAAACCTGCATTAAAAAGAATTGACATGAGATTAGAGCTTGCCCGGTGGTGTCTTGCTTGGCACCTGTTTCTGGATCCACCTAGTGAGCCGCACTGCTTATAACTTTTAACTTTTCTCAATTGGCATGTGCAAACTTTTCCCAATGAATACTTCCCGCAATATTCATTTGGTGTTGATTCCCTAATGAGTACTCTGAACACTTCCATTTTTCCTGAGACCTTTCTTTTACCAGCATGTTCAGGCCTCTAACCATCTGTAATTTTTTTTGGGTCAAACAAATGTAGCTTGTTTCATGGGAAGAAGGTGGTTATACTATTTCTGATTCTCCAATGCCAAGAGGAGAGGTTGTGGTTGGTGGGTACAGTATAACGAAAGGTTATTACAACAATGAAGCAAAAACGAATGAAGTATACAAGGTAAGATTCTCTACCCGAATTCCAGGACATTACAGGCATCGAATGTAGAGTTCGTTCCTGATTTCCTTTTTTTTGTGACCTACAGGTTGATGAGAGGGGCATGCGCTGGTTCTACACTGGTGATATTGGTCAGTTCCATCCTGATGGGTGCATTGAGATTATTGACAGGAAAAAGGATATAGTGAAACTTCAACATGGAGAATATGTCTCTCTTGGCAAGGTTTGGTTAAAAAAAAAAGTCTCCTGTGAATATTTTTTTGAAATGAGATTAACGGTATGGCTCTCTCTGCAGGTTGAATCAGCTCTATCGACAAGCAATTATGTGGACAACATCATGGTTTACGCCGATCCATTTCATAATTATTGTGTTGCCCTGGTTGTTCCGGCACACCAGGCCTTGGAGAAGTGGGCTCAAAATTCAGGGATAAATTATAAAGACTTTGAAGAGCTTTGCCAAAATGATCAAGCAATTAAGGAGGTTCAGCAATCCTTATCAAAGGTTAGACATAACTGAGTGCATCTTGTATTACTAAAAAATCTACTTGATTGGAAAAAAAACTTCCTTTTGATTTACGGAAGCTCAGTTTTTCATTTGAAGGGGTGCTGTAGGTTTTGGTTACTTTATCCTTAGTACTAGGACTAGCAGCAGCAACCATACTTTGGGAGTATTATTTTCTGGCGTTGGAGCATACTGTAACCACATGTTAGTTGCAGGCAAGGTGTGGTTATGCATCCAATTTTATAGTTGATGGTTAGCCTAAAGCTGGGTCTCATGTTAGGTTTATGTTACTGCTGCAACGGTGCATTAGAACCTATTTTCTCCACTGCTGGTGACCTCAACAATCTTAGAAAAAAAGTCTCATGTAAGGTAATATGCTCAAACTATGCAGGCTGGAAAAGCGGCTAGGCTTGAGAAATTTGAGATACCAGCAAAGATCTTGTTGCTGCCTGAACCGTGGACTCCAGAGTCTGGGCTAGTGACAGCAGCACTTAAACTGAAGAGGGAACAGATAAAAACCAAATTCAAAGATGATTTGAACAAGCTTTATCACTGAAGCAGCGACAGAAGGGTGTTTGGACCTTATGTTTTCTGAAGGTGATCGAAGCAGCATGGGACCTACTGACCTGCAATGAATAAGCGAGCTGTGTGTATGTCTGCTACGGGAGCTTGTTCTTCCGTGGGCAATGGATGCTCAATTCTGTCCATTCACGACCATAAATCTAGTGTTTTTTCCTTGTAGTGCTAATAACTGGAGGACATTGCAAATGTTTATCCAAAAGTTTAAATGATGTAATGTAAAGCCTGTCTCGGGCTCGGGCTTTGTTGTGCGGCCGGCTGCCATTGGGCGGGCCTTTGTTCTTTTCTCTGTCTCATGGGCCAGAGTCGGGAGGCTTGACAGGCTGTGTGCTCGACTTTGATGGCCTGTTTGGGTTTGCAGATGGGCTGGGGACTTGAGATCTCCGGGTGGTTAGGACTGAGTGAGAGACGACGTTGCTTTCACCGGCTTCGACTCCATTCGTTGTAGATGAAGGCGTGAAGCAGCTTCTTTGCTGCACGTACAGTCGCTTCTGTGCGCATTGTTCTTGTTTGGATTGCAATTGCAACTGTTTGATTGCAATTGCAACAGTTAAGTGAGGTGTACAAGAGTTGGCTAGGCTGTTTTGTTTGTTGGTTGGCAGAGGTGATTAGCGTCCCAATGCGTGAACTTGAATCCTAACGTCCACGGCCATCTCAAGTGCAATAAAATAAAAAGGGCGGTGCTATTGCTGGTAGCCTAAGATCTTCATTTTTCTCCGACGATAAATATCAAACATCTATATTCATCTTTCTCTCCCCTCTCTCTCTACGCCGCCGGTTTCTCCCTGCATTGCTTTATTCACTGCTGCTGTCCTCTTGCCCCTGCCGGGCATTGACCGTGGTAAGCGCCTCAGTGGCATCCCCACTGTCATGCAGCCTATACACAGTAAGAGCTACTCGAGCGACGACTCTTAGATCAAAACCTATCTATTTTTTGAGTCATAAAAATATGTTCAACTTCAATAATAGCTCATACCCTATTAGACCCCAGAAATGGAAGGTGGAGAGGGAATTTGGAGACCTCCTAAAATGGGGAACATAGTAGATAGTCCGCTGAACTGTATACTCTTTTTGTATGACTTTCTAAACTTGGGGTAAGAGGCTTCTTGCTACGCTAAATGGGTAAACGGGAGAGGATTCTTGCTACGCTAGGAAGCCAATACCACTGTTGACGAGTAAAAGCTTGCGAGGCTTCAGATGATTGCAACGTAGGAAGAAAGATATTTTCCTTTCAATTGCTACTCTCATACTATGCTGATCCAAGGCAGGCCTGAATGTCTTTTTTCTTCCTCCGTTTCTCTGCAGGAACACATCAAAAGGAAAAATCGTGGCCTGAATTTTCCAAACAATTTCCTGTTCCACTTCTCTGCACGGTGCCCATCTCCATAGAAAATGGCGACAGAACGAAAACTTTGACGTTAGGGATCTGGTTTAGCAACATCAGATCTCCACTTTTTCTGTTTATTTAACCCTTTGCTAGATATTCCTCGATGGCAGATCGAGACAGCGAACTAATTAGGATCGGTGTCGGATTGACGATAAGTCAAACAAGGAAACAAAAGCTATACATGCTGATTACGCTGGAATTTGAAAGATGGAGTCCACTCGACGCCGATAGCAGGTAAAAGGAAACACTAGGACACCACCACGTGCCAAATTGAACATCAAAATCACAGGAAGTTACCTAGCTGCGTAGAAAGTGTAAATAATTAACAAACATTTGACAAAAGGTCAAGTGTCATTCACCTAATCCATGAGGGAAGCCAAAGTCAGTGCGTCATAATCTCTCTTTTGGCATGTCTTAACTACGGATTAGCATCTGTAAAGATTTGAGAGCGACGCCGATGTCTCCTGGAAGGTCTGCCGGCCGAATTTAAACATATGTGGCATGCTTACCATCTACATCTTCATCTAAACTAAACATGCTTTAGAAAAAATAATGTAATGTACCCCTATTTGATTCTAAAGTACTCACTTATGTCATTATAAATATATAGAAAAATAAGATCAAAGTATACATGCATGATACATGATGCTATGATACATGCCACATCATGCTTGTTAGTAGCAATAAACATATTGATTTCAATAGTTTAGCAATCATTAAAGATGTTAAATTTCTTAATGAATCACAACAACAAGCCGTGCTAAAATGTATTGATACTCAATGACAAATAATTATGTAACTTTCTACTTTAAATAATTATTTGACAGAACATTATAGGATATATATTCATTTTTGGTAGTTTACTACATTTATTTTCTTAAATGGTGAAATTTGGCATCATGATCACTAAGGTGTAGGCTCACTGTTTATTCCATTTTAGTAACTAAGAGCCTAGTTTAGGATCTATAATCCAGATTCTTAGTAAAATCGAAGAAGATGATACAGAATAAGAGTTACAGCAAGCACTAGGGTTTCAACTTAATATTTTCCTGCCAACTGCACAAGGTAAGATTGAAATTAAGAAACTAAAATTGGTTTAACGAAGTCAGGGCAGATGGGCTGTAAATCAAAAGGAGATGATAAAACTCAACAAGCTAAGATTTTAACCAAACAATGGTTGTTGAACATACGGAGGTGCGAGGAGATGGTATGACTCAAGTCAAAACTGGATAAGATTATAGAGCATCTATGGCTATTGTGTTATGAAATGAACAAACAAGAGAGAGCGCAAATATATTGGATAGCTGTGACTCTAAATTATCTATGAAGTTCTAATACTTAGGCACCTTTTACGATGGCTAAGCAGTGAATACATGTTTTGATGGACTAGCGAGTACTAAATTGTTACCAAAACATGTAGTGTAGTTATTGTCAAAATTTTATCCAAAAAAGCAACAGAGAAATTACCTATATATAGCACGCAGCTGGCAGCAGGCAGCAGCATGTGGTTGTCAGCAGCCAAAAAGATCTGACCCTTGTTTACTTCACCCTAAACTCCCAACTTTGACACTATGCAAAAAGAAGATTTCCCATCACATCAAACTTGCGGTACATGCATAGAATACTAAATGTAGATGAAATTTAAAACTAATTGCACAGTTTTGTTGTACTTTGCGAGACGAATCTTTTGAGCCTAATTAGTCAATGTTTGGATAATAATTCACAAATACAAACGAAACGTTACAGTGTACTACAGTGCCGGAATAGTAATTTTGGCACTTCCAATTTTAACAACTAAACAAGGCCCTGGGTTCTTTCATGGCCGAGTGCGCGAGTTGAGTCACATCGACAAAACAAAAAGAAGAAAAAAGCACGCGAGAGCAGAAAACCGTGGTCTCGTGCGTGCTCAAGTGCGCAATCTACAATTTTGACGTGACTTTGCGTGGACATGATCTCGCGTCCTAGCTTGCCCGACAGCTGATACATGTGGAGCAAGGAAATGCAGTACGGCTCTTGGGGGCATTGCCCTGATTTGGTTCAATTTGTCAAAGAAGCTAGCGAAGAAATATTAAAGCTAAAAGAGTCCACTTCTTACCGTCAATCACCTGGGGAAGCGCAATATACTATTGGTGCCGCGAATTGCTGCTTTGAAGATCAACTGACATATATATTGCATACGAATTATGAATGACTTTAAGGGCAAAAGGTACTACTCTAAGTACTCCATAACATTAACACTACGAAGAAACACAATATACTGTTCATGCATGCACACTTACACCTACGAACACCACCTACATGACTGACCTACATGACTGGGAGTTTAGGATGTGACATTAATAAATAGTGATATACACATGACATTCTACTAATAAATAGCTGCATTAGCTAAACACATAAGACATCAAACATGTGGTCCCTTAATGCGCAAGGGCCAAGGGCAAACACTATACTTGTGGCTTACAGCTTATATTTACTCCAAAGATTCCACTAGTTTCATGCTGATTTACTGTAGACAAGTATATTTGGATTACAACCAAACGCCGCAAGCCATGTGAGGGGAAAGTAAAAGGCAAAGCTGCTTGTCTGGTCAATACAAAACCGTATCCCTGATCACTTGAACATCCAAGGAAAAAAATTAATACATATTATGGCAGTTATAGTTCCACTTATAAACATGCACGGCTTGTTAAAAGTTTCCACGGCAGGAAGCTACCTGGTAACCTGCAGTCAGCGAAGAAGAAACAATTGGGGGTCCTCGTGCTCACAAGTTCGAGTGAGCGAGTCCAGAGACAACGTGGTCAAAAGTGGCCGTCTGACTAGGATTCCCGGTGCTTGTTTTGACCAGGCGTTTGAGTACGAGGGATCGGAGAGATCAAGTTACTCTCGTCGTCGACATTTAATTTCATGCATGTCTCCTGACGATTTTAATTATTAACCGGCGGAATTGTAGATTTTTTTTATTTGCAGAGATCCCGTACGTCCTCCATCGTTGTCGGGGATGTCATTTAGGGGTGTGTTTGGTTTTTTAAGATGTCCTAAAATTCTTTGATCTAACCAACTGTATAGATGGAGACTAATTTGCGAGACGAATTTATAAAACCTAATTAGTTCATGATTTGACAATGTGATCCTACAGTAACCATTTGCTAATGATTGATTAATTAGGCTTAAGAGATTCATCTCGTGAATTAGCCTCCATCTGTGTAATTATTTTTATAATTAGCTCATGTTTAATCTTCATAATTAGCATCCGAATATTCGATGTGACACGAATTAGATTTTAGTCCATGGAACCAACACCCCCTTAGCCACGTGCAAGGGTAGGTAGGTTATGATTTGGACCAACGGAGTACTTGTCCTTGTCTATATACATAGGAGTAGATCTTAATACACAGACTCATGTTCTTTTTTCTTCCACTCGTGCGAGAGGTCGAATTCGAGCCAAGCACAACGGAACTTCTCTGTCCATGTATAAATATTTCCATCCATTTACTATCTGCATATCTTCCTTCCCAAATTACTAATTATTTTAACTTTTCTAAATACATAACTTTTGCTATGTACGTAGACAAACATACATACATACATACATACATTATAGGTTCATAACAAATAGAAAAGTTAAAATAAATAGTAATTTGGGATAGAGGGAATACATCTTAGTAAAAAGTTTTTTTAAATCCATCTTAATAAAAATTTAGAATGTATTTTTAACGTGCCATTCCATGTTAGATTCTCCTCTAAATCAAGTGGTTTTGTAGGTCCATTAATTTTTTCTTCCTAAAACATGTCACTACGAGGTTTTGTCACTAATGCAACCAATTTTTTTTTTGCAACATGTGACTTTTGTTGCAATACATAGAGGTTATTACGACAATAGTCCATTTTAGTTGCAATAGGGGTGTCATATTACCACCATGTGTGTAGCGTTGCGACAACAACTTAGTCGTTGCAATAGGTACGCTATATCGCAACGAATATTTGTTGGTTGTAATTGCAGCGACGTATTGCCACGCTATTTTATAGTGGTGGCAATTAGTTGTCCATATTGCAACGATTATAACACGTTGTGATAAGTACTATCGTGCGTTGCAAAAGAGTCTTAGATATAGCAACGAACTCGGTGTTGTTGCAAAAGATATCTTGGTTATTACAACGAAATAGTGTGGTTGCAAAAGAAATCTTGGTTATTGCAATGAAAATATACAATGTTGCAAATGAGTCTTAGATATTGCAACGCTAATATGAATCATTGCAACTAGTATTAGATATAGCAACGAAAATAGTATTGTTGCAAAAGAAATCTTGGTTATAGCAACAAATATTGAAACCGTTGCTATACAGGAGGTGCTATTGCAATAATATATAGTCATTGCAATATAGGAGAATGCATGGTTGCAATAGATGAGTTTGTGGGTACCGCTAGCTTGGTTATGTTCGTGGGCCTTTATTTTGGCCCACACATATGGCAGGCCTTTTTTTCACGAGCTGAGAGGCCTAATCCTGGTCTATGTCATCCTAGCGTCGCCTACCCTCCTTCTTTGCATGACTCATCTCCTCCACTTCTCCTCGCGTGATGCTGCCGCACGACCGCCGCCTGCCGTCGTCTTCCCTAGCGCGTGAGTTGCCGAGTGCCAAGGAAGAGTCCCCTTGTTAGTCCTCCACGTTCTTGTCGCCTCCCCTCCTTCTTCGCACGACTCCTCCCCTTCGTCGCGCGGTCATCGCCTGTCGTACATCGTCTCCCGATCCCTAGCTAGCTTGCGAGTTGTCGATTGCCAAGGAATTGAAGGGTCCCCTTGTTAGTCCTCTACGATCTCTCAACGTGCGGGATGACACGAGTGTTGTCCGATTCCATCCTCTCAATGCAAGGTATAAAATCGATCCAGACCTATCGCAATTAATTAATTAATTAATTATTGTGCATGCTGAAAAACTTGAGTTATTCAATTATTAGTACATATATTCATTCAGTTTTTATAATACTAGTTGATAGTAATAATACCGATGGAGGAACCTATATTTTTTGCAGGTTATTCAGAAGGTTATTCAGGATTTGTATAGTAGTATACTACAAGCTTGTGCTTAAAATATTAGTTGGATTTTTTGCAATATGGCACATGAACATGAGGATCGTAGTTGGATGGAATTGTCACATATAGATGCTACGGGGCAAAACGAAGTTGCTAAATTCATTGAAGATACCTTTGATGCTGGCCCCTTACCAGGTTAGACTGCGCCCTGTTCATGTAGACGATGTCGTCGCATGGCATATCAAAATAAAGAAGTTGTTGAGTTGCACTTGAATACTAGAGGGCTCGATCCGCATTACATAAAACAACATCATACTGGCAGATCTGCTAAACGTGTTGTTATGAACGATGATGATCGGGACGTTTATGAAGGTGAAGAAGGTGATCATGATGATGGCATCTCATCCACTAAACTGCTTTCATCGCTAGTTAGTCATGGTGAAATTAGAGGTGATCAGGAGCCAAATGAGTTAGCAAGAAAATTTTTCAAGTTAATGGAAGAAGCTAGGAAAGAACTGTACCCAGGTTGCGAGAAGGCTACCCAAATATCTTTTATTGTGAGGCTATATCAGATTAAGTGCATGTTCGGTATTAGCAACAATGCTCTAGAGTAAGTACTGTTATTATTCTGCCATGTGCTCCCCAAGGACCATTGTGTCCCAGATACCCTGGACAAAGTTCGAAAGGTAGTTCGAGACCTTGGACTGGACTACCAAAAGATTCATGCTTGTGTTAATGACTATGTGTTATTCCATGGAGAAGAGTACGAGAAGCTGAATGCATGTCCAAAATGTGGGGAGAGTAGGTGGAAAGATACATATTTAGAGTGTGGTGGTGACGGCACTGATGGAGTAAATAAGAAACTCTTACCTCGTAAGATACTGAGGTATTTTCCACTTATTCCTCGACTGCAGAGATTATATATGAACAAGACCACATCGGCGCATATGCGTTGGCACAAGGAAGAATTGGTTGAAGATGGTACAGTGCGACACCCAGCAAACTCAAAGGCATGGAGGCACGTAGATGCCAAGTATACTGCATTTGCCACATAATGTTAGGCTGGAACTTGCATTGGATGGCTTCAATCCATTTGGGATGTTGAATGTGACTTACACTACATGGCCAGTGATCCTGATTCCTTATAACCTGCCTCCTTGGTTGTGCTTCAAACAATCCTATTGGATGATGTCGATGCTAATTCCTGAGCCTAAATCTCCAGGAATTAACATTGATGTATATTTGCAGCCTCTGATCGATGAGCTTAAAGAGCTATGGGACAATGGAGTTGATACTTGGGATGCGGGAAAAAAGGAAAATTTTACTCTATGTGCAATGCTACTTTGAACAATTAATGATTTTCCTGCATATGTGATGTTGTCTGGTTGGAGCACAAAAGGAAGGTTTGCTTGTCCTTATTGTCACAAGGATACCGATTACTTGTGGCTAAAATATGGTTCAAAGCATTGCTACATGGGCCATCATCGTTTCTTGCCTACGGACCACAGGTGGTGGAGGAACAAGTTGAGCTTCAATAATAAGGTAGAAATGAGGGTGGCTCTAGTGCCTCTGAGTGGTGCAGAAGTAGTGGACCAGTACAAGACTTTCGAGCAAGTCACTTTTGGAGCGACTACTTCGAGGAAGAGGAAGCAGCGCGATAAAGATAATAGATGGCACAATAGGAGGAAGAAGAGTATTTTCTTTGACCTTCCTTACTGGGATTCTTTGCTTATACGCCATAATCTCGATGTGATGCATATTGAGAAGAATATATGTGAGAGCTTGCTAGGGACTCTGCTTGATTTGGCTGGTAAAAGTAAGGACGGTGAGAAGGCTAGACTCGATATGCAAGAATTGGGTATAAGGCTGGATCAACATCTATCGTTCGACGATAAAGGAACATACACTTTGCCACCAGCTTTTACAAGTTAGGTGATGATCAGAAGGAAATTATGTGCAATTTTCTTCAAGGTGTTAAGATGCCTGATGCTTGTGCCTGAAATATCAAGAGATGTGTTGATGTCAATGGTTTTAAGGTCGCTGGACTTACCATTCATGACTAACATGTTATATTACAAAAACTTTTACTCTTGGTGGTGCTCCAAATATTGCCTGAGCAAGTAGTGATCCCATTGATCGAGCTCAGTAGGTTTTTTAGTTTGGTATGTTCAAAGGAGCTTGAGGAAACAGGGATGAAAGAACTTACCAAATCGATTGCAGAGACCCTTTGTAGGCTTGAGATGATATTCCCTCCAGCATTTTTTGATATTATGATGCACTTACCTATTCATATTGCTTGGGAGGCAGAACTCGGATGACGTACTACATAATATCCAACTGTGATGAGGCCACTCCATGGAACCAGACCACACTCCAATGCCTTACCACTGCACCACACCATCACTTGTGGTAATTGTTGGTATTTTCTCAATTTTGTATAATGCTTGCGTGGCATGCATAAGATAATTAATCCAAAAAAGTGGGGGTGAGGACAATTCGAACCGGTGACCTAGCGCTAAAAATGAGTGTGCCTTACCACCATGCCATGATTGTGTTTATGATTTTTTTTCTGGCAGATTTCCTTATACATATTTGGTCCAATCATTTAAAATTAAAAACTGAAAAAATATGGCACAATGGGGAATCAAACTTGGATCTTTAGTCTCACAAAAATAAGCATCACCACCACACCACTTCAACATTTGTGCCAGATTATTGTATTGTTTCTACTTAACAGCTCTCACTCGGCCCAGCAGCGCGACACTAGCTCCGCTTGGACCAGCTCTCGTTCGGCCTGCTTCCTCCCATGCGCCATTCTCGCTCGGCCCAGCAGTGCAACGCCAGCTCTGCACGGCCCAACTATCGCTCAGCCTGCTACCTCCCCTGCGTGGCCACGTGAAAAGGGCAAAAAAATTGTGATGGTTAAGGGAATCGAACCCATGACCTTGGACACAGGCCACCCATGCCTTACCACTGGGCTACTAGCTCCCCCAAACCCTAACTCATTCCCACTCCTCTCCTCCCCTCTCCTGCGCTACCCCCTGCCCTAGCCACCACCGCCCACAACCCCTACCGCCACAACCACCACCCGCAGATTGACCCTCCTCCTCCGTCGGCCCCAAGCCACCTCCCCCTCCTCCTCCTCTCTGCCGCCCCCTTCCGCTCCCGCACCACCACCTATCTTCTCTCCCTCCTCTGCTCAGATCCAGTTGCTGCTCCTCCATCTCGAATCCACCCCCTCCCTACCTCCGGCGGTCGTGCCCTCCCAACCTCCGGTGGTCACGCCTCGCTCGCTACCTCCGGCAACCGCACCTACCCCCCCCCCACTTCCGGTCACCGCGCTTATCCGGAGGTGTGGAGGGTGGATCCGTGGATCCAGGGCAGGAGGCAAGGTGGGGTTGGGCGCGGGTCCGAGGCGGCCTCCCCCTTCCCCCCACGCTCCGATCCGGCCACATCGGGGAGCCGGCCACCTTCGAAGCCAGCCAGCCAGGGCCGCCCGGCCTCACCACCCATGGCAGGCTCCATGGTGGACCGGGCCACCAGCGATGTTTTGATCGGTCCAGACTGGGTGAAGAACATGGAGATCTACGACATTTGCAACCGCGACCCCGGGTACTACCGGCACCTCCTCTCCTCTCCTCCTCCCCCCGATCCCTCCTTGCCCAGTGCACCTGCTTGCTTGCTGGTTTGGTTTCCTCCAAGGACGGTTAGAGCAAATTTCTCATGTAGTCATAGTTTGTTGAAATGGTAATTAATTAGGCAATTTGCCCGAGTCCTTCATGCTTGCGCCATCAGTGTCAAGGAGGAGAGAAGGAGATGAACAATTGTCGGGCTCAAGTGATAGTGAGGAAGAGGGAGATGCTGGTCATGCAAATGCAAACAGAAGGTAGTTAGACATTTTTTTCTTTTTTTTCAAGCTTCAGTATATAATTGCTAATTTTATTGGGCAGACATGTGCCGACTCCAGCTCAAAGGATAATTGTGCAAACAGCTAGTCAGGTTGATCTTTAGATGATGGTTATCGATGGCGCAAGTATGGACAGAAAGTAGTAAAAGGGAATCCACACTCGAGGTAACCCCTTGGCATTTTGACTTGTTCTCCATCTTATTGAGTTTGATCAGAATCTACTACAACTTGCTCCAGACTAAAAAATCTTTATTGTTGTTACAGGTTGACTGTAAACTTTGGTAAAGAACCATTCTGTTTTGACATTGAGGTGAGGCAAATATTTTTGTTCATCAACCATTACCTCACTCAGTTACCTAAAATTGTTACACTTTTCTGTCGCAACTTGAAATCCTTAGTGTCTTAGTGATGGCACTAGCTGTATATCAACAGTACTCTTCTGTATATGATGTCGATAGCAAGTGCAACTGATCCCCCAAGGGTATGTACTAACAATGGATTTTTTTGTATTTGCGGTGCTTGAAACCTGAGTTATGTGATATGGAGGATCATGAACTATGTCTCTGAGTATTGCAGGGAGTTTTTCTCACCTTCCCCTAAATTTCCTCTCTAGTATAAGGTTCTGAGTAGAAAGGATGTTATGTGTCTATCATGTTGGCATGTTCCTCTCTAGTGGAGTTAAGACCTTGTGCATATGGAAAGGAGAAATAATCCCCCCTATTTTTCATTTATTTGCTTTTATTTTCTCGTGTTAT
Source organism: Setaria viridis (assembly GCF_005286985.2). NCBI lineage: Eukaryota > Viridiplantae > Streptophyta > Magnoliopsida > Poales > Poaceae > Setaria > Setaria viridis. The sequence goes on along the minus strand of NC_048264.2, from coordinate 20,835,651 downwards.
GTGCAAGTGGTGTTGATAGGGCACTAATTGGTGCAGACAGATGGCTAGCTTGAAACAAATGCACTGGATGAAGATATTATAAAAGACTGGGTGACTATTTTATGATTTGAAAATAGATACATACTTTGTGCAAATGAAAACTTTCCTGTACTTTGCTATATACATACATTCCCATACTTTGGGTTAACAGTTAACACAAATGTAGGAATCCTGTTTGTAGTTTCCATCACCATAGCAGTAAAAATAGGAAATTTCTCGGACGGAGAGATGACTACCCTTTCGTCTCCCTCGCCCCCTCCCCTTCCCTCCACCAACCTTGACGCCACAGCCAACCCCACCAGCCCCACGTCGTCGCTCACCCCGAGCTCGACGGCCACCTCCCCCTCCTCTCTACCGGCGTCAAGACCTCTCCCCGCGACAGCAACTGGGCGCAGCAAGGTTCAGCGTTGGTGCCGCGACTCTCCCCCTTCTGGGAAGTCTGGCAGCAGTGCCTCTCCCCTATCTTTCAAGGAGGTGCTCCTGGCAGCGTTCTCCGTGCCACGGACGGACTCTCCCTCTCCTCCCTCGGCGTGCCCCCCTCGCAGCACCTCCCCTAGGATCGTGTTGCGTCCGGCTGACGCCTGCCCGCCGCCCCTGCTTTCTGGCCCGGATGCGGATGGCTGGAACACGGTGGTGAGCCGACGGACGCGCAAAGAGGCCCGCCGCCTTGCAAGCCATCCTCGTCGCCCCGTACCGGTCGACCTTCGCGGCAAGTGCTTCAACTGCTTCTCCCCACGGCACCGCGCAACGTCCTGTAAATCCAGTCCACGGTGCTTTCGGTGTTGGAATACTGGTCACCGCTCCTACAGTTGTCCTGGACGGCAATCGTCTTCCGCCAACCCCCGTTCCAGGCTGGTGTGGCGGCAAGTCTCCTCATCTTCAACACCGTCACCGCCCTCCCAGGTTCCCATGACCCCGTCGGATGTTGCTGCCCTGCCGGCTGCTACTGCTGAGAGCGCTGACGCTGGAAGACGGCGCCGGCGTACTCGCAAGCGTGGAAGGGGTCGTGGCCGGCCTTCCCAGCACACTGCTGCCAACCCCGGCGGCTCGGATGGCTCTCCCTCCTTCGCCTCGAGTGATGATGATCGCCCGATCACCGACGCTGGCCACCTCAATTGGCCACGTCATGTGGTCAGTCGCTCGGTCGCCATCGCTCGGTAGGAGGAGGAGCTCGCCGGCCGCGCACTCGTCATCTTGGTGATTGCGGACAACCCAGGTGATCTTACTGGAGCGATTGTGCCAACTGTGGCTCAGAGGTTCGAGATCGAGGAAACTCTGCTGTCCTTGCTTCCCTTGGGACACGCTAGTTTCCTCTTGATTTCACCAGATGAGATCACGGCTTCAAGAATCCTCAACGATGGAAGACCTATCCCAGTTCCCCCTGGGCGTCTGCATGTTACGCGATGGTCGCGAATCATGAAGTCCTCGGCGGCATTGCTACCTGCAGTCGTGGAGGTGCAGCTCAGAGGAATACCGACGCACGCATGGGACGCGGAGACGGCGACGCAGCTTCTCAATGACTGCTGCCTTCTCCACGACGTCCATCCAGTGACTGCCACCCAACGAGAGTTTTTCCGTCTCACGGCCTGGTGCTCCAATCCAGATCGCATTCCCCCATTGATCAACATGGAAATTCCTGAAGTTGCTGTGCCGAGCTTGGGAGAGCAGTACGTCCAGCGTTCTCTTTCTTATCCCGTGCAAATATCGGTGAGAGTTCTCGACGGCTCTCCATCGGCGGACCCACCCAACCCACCCCCTCCTGAAGCCGACAGAGGCCACCGTCGCCGCCGCTGGCGAAGACAGACGGCGGCTTCTCCTACGGCGGCAGCGACGGAAGGCGGATCGATCACGACGACAGGGGTCCACCGCGTCTCTGTGCATGCACGGTTGGGCCCAGCCACCTCGGGGTGCAACGATAGCTCCGAACGAGGAGTCACCTTGGATACCGCGCTGGGTGTGATGGCCCCTGTGCTCGAGGTCACTACGGCGGCGGGTGCCTCGGGCTCCTACCAGCGCATTAACTCCACAACGGCCGGTGCTGATCCGGTTCGCGCACCTCTTAATCAAGGAACGGAGCAAGCCAGCAATCGTTTTTTGCCTCAGGGCCACCTTGCCGATACAACAGCTCAACCTGTGTGTCTAGCTGCATCTTGGGATGGACATTGTTTCAGCACCTCTGAAGATTCACCTGGGGGCCATGGGTCCGACTCGACCCCGGATCATATCTCAACTCCTACTGAGTCTGTGTCTCCTGCTCCGGCAACCACTACATGACTAGCTCCCCCTGACGTGGAGCCGTCCTTGCAGATCCCTGAGACGGCGACCTCCCCCTCCGGCTTGGCGTCACCCGATCCCCTGGGCGTTGAGTCTGTGCCAGCCGTCCCTGCGCACTTGACTTCGCCTAGGGACCAGGGCAGCGCCCAGCCATGCAGCCAGGGCTTCGTTCCACCCGCGAGGGTCCTCCCTGACAACCTCATCGTCTACTCAAGGAGGCTAGGAAGGATGCAAGGTCCATCAACACCACCTCCGGCTACAGAGTTCATTGATCGGGTCACTAAGAAAGTGGACTCGCTTGTACAGGTCCCGACCATTGCGAAAAGAAGAAAGAAGACCGTCTATCCGATGAGTCTGCCACGACGCAGCCGCCGCATTGCCAAACTTCCCCCTGAATCAGACAAAGCATCGGCATCAACTGCTTGCAGGAAACTGGGTCTTACTGATGACGAGGGCAGGATTTCTGATGACGACCTTGATCGGTATGCCAAACTGTATGATCACCTCCTATGTCGTGACCATGTGGTTGCACTTTCGGCCTTGTTTGGCTGGGACGCACCTCCTGAGGGACATGCTCATGTTACTGATGTTACTATCTCATTGTAATGACGGAAATGTTTTTTTCGGTCATGATTAAATCTCTGTCTCAATGGATAGACTAAGCATCTTGATTTGGAACGTTCGTGGTCTCAATGACAAGGCTAGGCGTGATAACCTCCGAAAGGTCGTGGATGATTCAAAGCCAGCGGTCGTCTGTATCCAGGAGACCAAGTTAGCACATATATCTGAGAGAGACGTCTTATCTATTTTGGGTCAAGACTTCACTCAGTTCGTGTTCTTGCCTGCACAACAGACAAGGGGAGGGATACTGGTTGCTTGGCGAGAAGGATCATTTGTGGTAGATCATCACCATGTTCACCGCCATTCTGTATCTGTCTTACTAAGTGGGGGAGGTGATGATCCTTCCTGGTGGCTTACTGTAGTTTATGGCCCCCAAAGTGATGCTGACAAAGTTGCCTTCCTTGATGAACTTCGGGAAGTCCGAGCAAGGTGCCCCGGACCTTGGATGTTGGCCGGTGATTTCAACATGATATATTGTTCTGAAGATAAGAATAATGAGAATGTCAACCATGCCATGATGGGTAGATTCCGTCGATTTGTGAATGATTTAGAGTTAAAAGAGATCCCACTTCTTGGAAGAAGGTACACCTGGTCCAACGAAAGAGAGTCGCCTACTCTAGTCAAGTTAGACCGTGTGCTCTGTACCAATGATTGGGAGGATATTTTTCCTGAGACCCTGCTACAAAGCCATGCTACAGAAATGTCGGATCATTGCCCCCTGCTGTTAGGCCTTAGAGAAGGAGTTTTGGGGAAGAAACGATTCCACTTTGAGAGTTTCTGGATCAAATTTCCAGATTTCCATGAGACGGTACAACAGTCATGGGAGGGGCATGTGAATTGCTGCTGTCCCCTTGAGAGAGTATCGATCAAATTAAAGCAACTCAGTAGAGCTTTGCAGTCATGGAGCCAAAAATAGATTGGGAACATTAAAGAACAACTTGCTCTTGCTCGAGACATATTACACCGCCTGGAGATGGCCCAAGATCACCGAGATCTTTCTTCTGATGAAAACTGGTTGAGAGGAGAACTTAAACGTCACTGCTTGGTTCTTTCCTCCCTTGAACGGACAATCGCCCGCCTCAGGTCACGAGTTAGATATCTGAAGGAGGGTGATGCGAACACCTCCTTTTTCCACAAACAGGCCAGTTTCAGAAAACAGAAGAATTTTATCTCCAAATTGGTACAGGGGGATCATGTGTCCACAGCTCAGGAGGATAAACACCAAGTGCTATTTGATTATTTTGACGGATTGATTGGTACAGCTGTGCCCAGAGAATCCACCTTGGACCTGGCAGCCTTTCATAGAATTGGAGTTGATCTTTCAGTTCTTGACGCGCCTTTTTCTGAGGAGGAAGTTTGGTCGACAATCAGATCCCTCCCGGCTGACAGAGCCCCTGGCCCGGACGGCTTTACAGGGAGATTTTATAAGGCTTGTTGGCCAATCATCAAAGCAGACCTCATGGCAACCATTATCACTTTACAGCAGGGTGACAGAAGGAAATTAGAGCTGCTGAACTCAGCGTATATAACTCTCATCCCGAAAAAAACAGAGGCTTTGGAGGCTAAAGATTATAGGCTAATCAGTGTTGTGCACAGTTTTGCCAAACTTATTACCAAAATGATGGCGAATCGTCTTGCTCCTCATCTCAACTCCCTTGTTGCTACAAATCAGAGTGTTTTTATTAGGGGCAGATGTATTCATGATAATTTCATGTTGGTTCAACAGACTATCAAGGTACTGCATCGTCGTAACGTCTCAAGCCTATTCTTAAAGCTTGATATTTCTAAAGCCTTCGACTCAGTAGCTTGGACATTTTTGATGGAGATTCTCTCATACTTGGGTTTTGGTCCCATCTGGTGCAACCTCATCGCCAATCTCCTTCATTCAGCTTCTACTCAAATTATCCTTAATGGACAGCCGGATGAATACATCTTTCATCAGCGAGGCCTTCGGCAGGGAGATCCTTTATCCCCTATGCTCTTTATCTTGGTTATGGATGTCCTAAACAGTCTCTTCTTGAAAGCTGAAACTGAGGGCCTACTACAGCCCCTCCACTCCACTGGACAACGCATGTCTTTATATGCTGATGATGTAGCACTCTTTATTCGACCGGATGAAGATGATCTGCAGCTCACTAAGAATCTGTTGTATGTCTTTGGTGTGGCTTCAGGCCTGCAAACCAACTTACATAAGAGCTGCGTAATCCCCATAGAATGTGATGGTGGAGTAATAGAGGCTGTAAACAGCACCTTGCAATGTACCACCTCTTCTTTCCCTACCACATATTTGGGACTACCTATCTCTGACAGGAAACTGAGAAGGTGTGATTTAATGACTTGGATTGAGAAGATATCTGACAAGCTCCCAGGGTGGAAAGCTTCTCTCATGAATCTATCTGGTCGAGCGGTACTATTTCGTTTCGTTCTCACTGCAATTCCTGTTTATCTGCTGATCGCCATCAAGGTCCCTAAATGGTTCATTAAGGCCATAGATAAAATTAGAAGGGGTTTCATGTGGAAAGGAAGAAAGGATGTGAATGGAGGATGTTGCTTGGTGGCCTGGGAGAAGGTCATGAGGCCCATGGATCTGGGAGGATTGGGAATTCACAATCTTGAATCCATGAGTTGGGCTCTACAAATGCGATGGCTATGGATTGAAAAGACCAAACCTGACCGACCATGGGGTGGTCTTGAAATACCAGTTCATTCCAATAGTCGGGCCATGTTTGCCATTTCAATTGCAACTTCTATTGGTAATGGGGAGAATACCTTATTTTGGACAGATCGTTGGCTACATGGCTGCTGCTTGGAAGAATTAGCACCAGATGTCTATAAAAGTGTTCCCTTGAGGGTGAGAAAAACTAGAACTGTGGCACAAGCGCTACAAGCGCAATCTTGGGTATCAGACATAAGAGGAGCTCTTAGCTGGCATGGACTTCATGATTATCTGGAGCTTTGGGATGCTTTGTCAAATATTATGCTAAACACTATGGAAGATCAACACCAATGGAGGTTTGAAGCTTCGGGCCATTTCACTACAAAATCAGCCTATAGAGCTTTTCTGGTTGGGTCTGTTACCTTTGAACCTTGGAAGAGGCTTTGGAAAGCATGGGCGCCTAGCAAATGCAAAACCTTTGTTTGGCTGGCAATCAAGAACCGATGTTGGACATCTGATCGGCTGCAGAAAAGAGGCTTGCCTCACCCTGACCAATGCCCCTTTTGTGATCAGGAAGAGGAGACGGTCCAACACATCCTTACCACCTGTGTTTTTGCACGACAGTTTTATTTCTCTATTCTAAATCCCTTGAACTTGTCTAGTTTGGTGCCTAGTCGCAGAGCTAAATCCTTGGCAGAATGGTGGAGAAGGTCTTGGAAGAAACTTCATAAACAGTACTGAAAGGGATTTAACTCCCTTGTCATCCTGGGATCATGGACCCTCTGGAAACATCGCAATGCTTGTGTCTTTGATGGTTCTGCTCCAAATCTTCGTAGAGCTCTTCATGCCTTCATAGATGAAGCACATTTGTGGCAAGTAGCTGGAGCCAAGGGGCTTGCTGGCCTGCACCTAGAAAGGGTGGTGATCTAGAGTTCAAAACAGAGGTTTAGTCCGGTCAGGTCCTTGTGTGTTTTTTTGTTGTTATGAAAAATTAGTGCCTATGGTTTACATCCCCCATCCTGATCCAAGGTGGGGTGATGCCCTGTAATTTGGACCTCTATTCTCTCTTAATCAAAGATACGCAGCTCTCCTGCGTGTTCGAGAAAAAAAATCACCATAGCAGTGATGGCCTATAGCATCCTGATAAGCATGTGTGCGATCTGTATTGTTGGTGAAGTTTCCTGTGGTCCTGTACTTTCAGTAGTTCTTTACCTTTTTATGAATTTTATGGTATTGATAGACTGAGACTACTTTCAGTAGTTCTGTAGCTTCATTCATAAAATTCCCTTGTTGTTACAGGGTCTCAACTTTCCGTAGTGTCACTTTTGAAATTCCCTCAACTGTCACTGTTTATAGTGCCTGAATGTCTTTAACACATAACATTTTATTATTGTTCCTGCATAGTAAGTTACCTTACTGTTACAAGCATTTCTAATCATTGCTAGCTGGCATTTCTAATCATTGCTAGCTGCTTACCTGGTCGCTAATATTTTGCTTTGAGTATATCTCTTTCAGTTTATTGGAACTCTTTGCTTTGAGGAAAAATCTGAATGTTGGGTTTTACTTCTGATTATAACAACTCAGTGATATCTAAATACTTTGATATCTTAAGTTTACTGCTTGCACGCTAGGACTAACAATTTTCCAGTCTTTTAAGTTCAACGGTTGATTCTCCACTTGTTAAGAATTGCTTTCTAATAACCTTTTGTCATCATTTCTGGTTACCTGTTTATTGGTGCAGTATTATAGATTGGTACGAGAGGGCGAGGAAATGGAATAACATCATGAATGGTTGGAGTGATCAAGATTAAAGATGCGTACGGATAATATAGGATTTCTTAATATTTTTATTATTGAGAGTGATGGATGAATGGATAAGAGTTTTTATAGACGCGTACGAATAATATAGGTTTGTAGATTTTTTATTATTGGGAGTGATGTGATTGAATGGACAAGAGTTACTTTTATATTTCGAATATTCTATTTTATCATTAATGGTGTGCGTGAATGATGTATTGATTTATTTAATGATATATATATGTGGTATCAATTTCTGTTTTGGATCTTTGGTTGCATTAAATAATAAACATACGATGATGAAATATTTTCCATTGCGATATCCATTGAGCGTATAAGCATGATTTGTATTGTATTGCAATACCCTGTATGCATATAATCACGATATATTTCGTTGCGATATGGTTGAATCATATGACGATGGTACGTACGTCGTTGCGATACCTTGTAAGCATATTACGATACTTTCTCATCGTTGCGATATCCGTTGAGCATATAATGACGACCCATATTTCGTTGCGATACCCTTTAAGCATGTCGCAACGACATATTTCGTTGGGATATGGTTGACGCATACAACAACGACTAGTATTTTGTTGAGATATCCTGTTCGCGTATTGCAACATCATAAGTCTCGTATTGCAACAACATTCTTGCGTTGCATTAACATTTGTTTGCAATAGCGCAATGTCGTTGCAATAGTCACTATAGCAACGACGCCTACCGTTGCAACATGCGTTGTAATATCCACTTATTGCGATGACACACGTCGTCGCCACAACGCAACCTTATTGCGACGGCTGCCTGTGTCGTTGTAATAGCATATTGCAACGCCATTTTACACGACGACATGATTTTTAGTGCCACGACACGAAATCGTTGCAATAGATCCCTATTGCAACGAAATGACCCCTATTGCAACGATTTCGTGCCGTTGCGCTAGTAACAAAACCTTGTAGTGTGTATAGACACATACAACATGCACATGGAGGTAGGAGGAGATTTACTTTGGAAAAGGACCGAACCTAGTCTAGTGGTTAGAGAACCTGTGAGATCGAATTAATAGATCTTAAATTAAAAAATTAAATAATAGGTTGGGACTCCCCTACTAACTTCGGTCATGTGGAAATTGCTAGAACGTTAAAGCATGCGCGCTTGAAAACAAGCGTTTCTGTAAAAGGAAAATGTAAAGCCGTAACCATTAATATACATAAATGATATATCAATTGAAATGTCATGGCGATTTCAATAAAAGTAATTAGAGACCACCCAGATGATCATTTATCGAATATGTTCTAGGAAAATTAATCACTATAGCAAGTAGGAACCAGTGCTGTCATGCTCAATTTCTGCCACGAATGCAAAAGGGCCTCTAGCCTAGTGGTTAGAGCACCTAAGTAGCATCCAGTAGGCTCGGGTTCGACTCTCCATGGGAGCAAATTAAATGGGACTGGAATAAAAAATTATAAAAAAATAGGTAAGGGTTTACTCTGCTGACTTCGGTCAAAAAAAATTTCTGTCACGCATTATTGGCTCAGGCACGTGCTCGGTTTAATGCTCCCCTTGAGCAAACACGCCACCACACTCGCCTGATTTGTACAGTATCTTTCAGCCCTACGTCACTGTGGGTGCACGAGTTGCTTGGGATAAAATGAAATTTGAGGGAATCTGTACCTTATACTAAACTCCAAGATTTGGAGCAATTCTAGGAGCTAGGTCCCTGTACCTTTTTTTCTTAACTGCAATCTCTAGCATGTGGTAATTCATCTGTACCTAGCTCCAAGAACCAGCCGGTACTACGCTTGACCAGTTCGCCAGTGTGCCTAACGTTAGATGGCTATCTCTTGTTGATCTTAGGCGGTGTATGTCCACTATTTTGCGTGGCCCATAATATACTTGACGACAGATGATGGGGTGAAAACAATCAAAACAATCACAAATAAAGGAATGGCTATGTTAGAATGTTTCAATATTTATAAAATAGTTAAATGCAAAAAGATTAAAAAAATGATTGTGAAATTAGTTAAAGTGGCAACTTTTATATTTTGCTAAAACAAGAAACGATATCAGTACAGGAATTTCATGTCCCCCATTTTACCCCAAGAAGCCTCAAGATGTAGCTTCTGTTTTGAACGAACCAAGATGTAGCTCCTGTTAGTGATCAGTTCCTTTTCAATATTATCTACTTGTCTTATAGGTTATGCTGTTTCTACATTGTGAAGTAAAAGTATTATCATATAGGTGGCTAGGTGAAAGACCACTGCCATTGTGTATGTACAGCAAAAGACCATAGCTAAATCTACAAAGACCACTTACAGGTTTATATCCATAACAAACGAACCAGTGTGGACCTGAAATAGACAAACATAAATAAAAACCACAGTTAAATATGCAAATATATTTTTACATTGTAACTAAATTATGCAGACTTCTATTTAAAGTGGTAGATAAAAATTGAAAAAAGTATATGCCAATCATAATTCTCAGCACTCAGCACTGCAAGTGAGCAGCCACTTGCATCTCTCTAATATACATTTGTAACCACTTTTGGTTACAGAATATATTCTTCTAAGAAAAACAGTGCACACATTTCTCATGGTTCCACTGAATAGCAAATTAAAACTTATACTCCGAGGAGGATCATGCAAACAATCAAAACCATGTTATACATGTTAGTAAGAGCATACATGTAGAGGGAGTTGGCAATGGAGAGAAACAGAGGTGGAAGGGCCCGCTGATTTGAGGAAGAAATAGCGCATACTCTGCTGAACATGGCCTAGGAATCAAATCAGCAGCATTTATCTTGAATGACACAGCAAACAGCCAAATGCCAAACACAACGCGAGCCCCTCTCAGACATTCCATCGAGCGTTCGATGAGCGGCCACTGTTTGAAGGCGAGCGCAAGAGAGGAAGCAACGGATTACAGGGGGCCAAGGTCCGGTTGAGTAGGAGCGGAACTAGGATGAACACCTCGGGGGGGGGGGGGGGGGCTAAATAGTAGAAATTAAGGGCTAGAGCTAGAAATTAATGGTGATTTGAGGCTTTGTCTACAGTATTTTAGAGGTAAAATCAGGCTCTCCGGGGGGAAGGCTGCAGCCCCCCTAGCCCCCTCGTGGATCCACCCCTGCGGTTGAGGACTCTAAAGCATGTAGCACGAGCGTCGGTGACGGCTGCAGAGTGCAGACCAACCACAGGAAAAAAGATGGCGATCCACCAGCTACGTGGACTGATCCGTGGTTACAGAGAGAGGGCTCGCGGTCGCACGCATTCACTGTCTTCCCTTTGCGCACCTCCTTGTTCCCTTCACGCACGGCGGGCATTGCTGCTAGTGCCATGTGCAGCCGCCCGCAGGGTGACGTGAACCCATGGAGTTGAATTCTCATCTTTAGATAAGAGAAGGTGGATAACTTGATTTGGGGATGGATATGACGTTCATAGCCCGACTCCAACTATCCAAAGATGTCGCGCCTTAACAACTGATACACCACCTCCAATGGTCACCGTGATCTTGTAGAGCATGATCAACCAAATCACTAGGGTAATTCCTGCAAGCAATCGAGAAATAAGCACGACAAGTAGAACAAGCAACTCAATTATAAATATGGAGATAAAAACCAATCTGAAACCATAAAATTGGGGTTCTGAATCGAGTAGAACAGATGGTCTAGTCGACACACACATCTACAAGAAAGTAGTAATAGCTAAACTTACATCTAAATAAAATCCAATCTGTTTGTAGCAGTTATGGTGGTATATGAGCGGGTAGAGGATGATCAGGATGTGGTGGAGGTCATCCCACAATCTTAGGATGCATTCCTATTGGCCCCACTTGATACACGACCCATCAAGCTAAAATCAGGTAACACAGCACCGTGGACAAAAAAAAAATGTCTCTACAGTAAATCAACGATTGCGACCACTTCAGAGTAGATATGGACATGAGTCTGGATCCATATGAGAGTAGACTTTATAAGGTTTCCATCAAGTACTTGAATGTCCAAAATGGAGTCCGGAGTTGTGGCGGCCGACACAAGTTGGTGCAGTGTTGCAGTTCGAATCCAGCTCCAAAATATGTTGGATTTGATCTCTTTCTTTCCTTCCTTGGACCAAAAGTGACGTGGTGGCCTGGTGAAGGATGTTGGGAATACTTGAAGTCAGCCCCAATCAACTTTTTGGTCCTCCATGCCTTTCATGTGTGTTTAACACTCGTTTTGATCCACGTATGTATTTCTGAAAATGACAATGAACACATATCATAATGCAGCATCAATTCATCAAATGTATCAAATACAATCATGATAAACAATTATTTCACCTTTGAATTAAAAGTTACCAATGTGGTTGTATCCGAGCAGGTGACGTCCTCATCATTCTCCCCTTCTTAGCTGTAAGTCATCCTCGATTTGCTCCAATGACATTCAAAGGTGCTTACTTTGACATTGGAATACGGAGCGATGGCCACAATCAGCAATACTCCCCTTCTTCGGGCTTACCCTGTTGCATAAAGGAAAAATTAGGAAAACTTTGCAAAACATTATTAGTATTAGTATAGCCCCCTATCTGATCAAGGTATTGTAGCCCAAAAGGATATTTCAGATTAGAGCAAATAAAAACTTTATGCACCAAATATTCTCATTTGCTGTCATATTTGCCAATTGCATGAAGCGAATAATGATTAAAACTTGGCAAACCAGAATCAAATTTAAGTTTCTCTTTTAGACAATTTAGATTACACAGAATATCAAATTCATTATAACCCAAAGTATTTAAAGAAGATGTTGACGCCAGATTTTGACACGAGTAAAATTGGCGTTAGGAGAAGAAGAGATTAGAAGATGCGGTGAGATACAAGGGCGACGATTGGAAATCTGCCGATTGCTGCTACAGTCAAGGATCGACCAATTGATGCTACAGTCGAGGATCGGCCAATTGATCCTTGGAGTTCCGCCTCGCCCGACCCCTGAGGCTTGGGATCGGACGCGCCCGACCCTCCAAGGGAGGATCTCCGCCTTGCCCGACCCCTGAGGCTTGGGATCGGACGCGCCCGACCCTCCAAGGGAGGATCTCCGCCTCACCCGACCCCTGAGGTTTGGGATCGGACGCGCCCGACCCTCCAAACGAGGATCTCCGCCTCGTCCGACCTTAGTTCCCAGGGTCGGGATGAGTCTGAGCCCTCGACATGTGGGCCCTGATCGGTTACCCCCTTGCCAAAGAGGTGATCGGCCGATTAGGAGGTTGGAATAGTTGGGCCGATGTGGGCTTAATAAGGATTATGAAGATGAAGAGGGGGTCAGCCCATGAAGCGCGTGAAAATAGTATGAATCGTACTTGTAAATATTCGTTTTCCGTTTAAATTTAGAGATAGAGTTCTAGTCGAATAAGAAGTCATTTGTACGGGGCTATAAATAGCCACCCTTGTAGATCTGTAATCATAATCAACTCAATACAACAAACTACTTTTTCCTCGTACTTACTTTCAAGCAGGCGACTTCGCCAACACTTTCTCTTCTTTTTCATGAGTTCGTACGGATTAGCGGGGCTGCATCAACTTGACCTCCGGCTGATTTTGTAAGTTCCGTTTATCGAGTAAATTCTAAGCTTTAACTTCGGGCGCATCACTGTCATTTTATTTAGATTTATTCATCAGTTATAGATATTTACTAGAATTCTAGGTTTTACCTGTTGTTCTAGTTTTATCACCAGTTATCCAGCTAGGAATCGGTGAATTCGGCTTTTCTTGTACTTCGTTGTTTAATCTATTTATTTTAGCCGATTAGATCTGTTCCTAGTGTTGTTACTGTAGCGTTGTTCGGGTTACTCTAGTAGTTTTCTTTACAAACGTTGCCGGGTAATCGGTTGCATCATAGCCGATTCCTTCATTACTGCAAATCGGCCAGTTCGCTGATAAGCTTTCTCGAGATCGGAACCTTAGCCGATCGCAACCCCTGGGAACTAACACGTTTCTCTCCTTGTCAATCAACAGGTCAGATTGGCTGGCACGCCGTGCGAACCGCACCAGGGCAATCACCCAAACAGGAGCTAAGCAGATTCTCCCAGGTCGTGTGTCCGACGCTGGGAATCCGATCAGCCGATTTCTAGCGCCAACACACTTTTGGCATGCCCGGTGGGACCAATACAACCGCCACCATGTCGAAAGCTGCTGAAGTCTCCGAAGATAACGTTATCGAAGTGACAGAGGCAGATCTCAGGGACGACCGGAAGGAAGAACTAGAGAGGCAGATGGCATACTACCGGAAGACATGTCTGCAGTCCTTCAGTCGCTCCAGGAGAGGGGAGACTATTAAAAAGGGTCCGTTTCCAACTCCCCGCCAGATCACAATCACCGAGGACTCGGACAAGATGTCCGAGATGGTCCAGCAATCCGTCTATCAAGCTTTCATCGATCAATCCCCGGTGCTATCTAATACGGTGTACAATGCCGTCATCAGCTCCTTGGCTAGCGGTGTATCTCAAGGGTACCAGGGGCCGGCATATGCTCCGCCGATTACGGCTCCGAACAAGAGTACACCTTATTCGGCTTCTCAGCCGATCCAATTTCCAGTTGGGGGTTCTGGCGCTTCCTCATCATCAGTCCCTATGGGGTTTAATGGAACGCAACACCTCCAGCCACGTCCCATTCAGTTGTCCTCCGTGTAGTTTCCTCCGTTTAATCCAGCGCCTTGGGGGGCACCATCAGTGACGGCCATCCAGGATCAATCGGCCAACCATGGAAGTCCCCAATTCCAGGCATCTTTCTAGGCGGCCGCTCGACCAACCATGCCACAGTACCAGCCTGTCGCACCAGAGGTGAGCAAAGCAGCAGAGCTCATACTATACGATGAAACAAGCGGCTCATTCAAACAGCCGACCCTGACTACGCAGCCGGCTATGACAAATCAAATACCACATGCTTTCACTCAACATCAAGTCATCCCGCCACCAATATACCAGCACGTACCAGTTCCTCAGCCGACGGTTTATTAGCAACAACTGGACTGGTCGGCACGTATAGCAGAGGTGATTAGCAGACCTACACATACAGGACACCGTACCCGCCTACATACGACTTACTGTCGTTTCCTCATCGGTATAAAGTTCCTGATTTCACCAAGTTTTCGGGGCTGGACGACACCTCAACCATGGAACACGTAAACAGATTCATCATCCAATGCAGGGAAGCAGCAGCGCAGGATGCTCTACGGGTGCGCCTTTTCTCGTCATCCCTGTCTGGGTCGGCCTTCCAGTGGTTCACCACCTTACCGCCCAACTCGATAATTACATGAGCCGATCTGGAAAGGCAATTTCATAAATACTTCTACGCCGGAATACATGAAATGAAGTTGTCCGATTTAACCAGCCTCAGACAGAGAAGTGACGAGCCAATTTCCTCATATGTGCAAAGGTTCCGGGAGATCAAGAACAAATGCTATTCTCTAAACTTGACTGATGCACAGTTGGCCGATATAGCCTTCCAAGGCCTCCTGCCTCATATCAAAGAGAAATATGCCTCATAGGAGTTTGAGAGCTTGAGCCAAATCGTCCACCAATTGTCTGGTCAAGAGGTACATTCTTTCGATCCATGGAGGAACTTCCAGAAGAAGGTGGCATACTTAGAAGAGGATGAGACCGAAGAAGATGCAGAAATCGGTCTTGCAGAATGGGTCAAAGGGAAGAAGCCGATATCATGTCCGTTCGGCAAGAAGGAGCCGAAAACGTTCGGATTTGACACATCAAAGGCCGATAAAATCTTTGACCTCCTCCTCCAGGAAGGACAGATCAAGCTCTCGCCATACCATACGATTCCTTCCGCCGAATAGCTGAAGAAGATGAAATATTGCAAGTGGCACAATGCTACCTCCCATGACACTAATGAGTGCAAAATCTTCTGGCAGCAGATACAGACGGCCATTGAGCAGGGCAGACTCAAATTTGAAGTGCCAACAAAACCACCCAAGCCGATGAAGATCGACCAGCACCCCTTCCCCACCAACATGGTTGACACGGGAAAGAATTCGCTCCAAACCAAGGTGCTGACATCCGAATCGGCTAAAAAGAGCGGCACCGTAGACCCCAGAAATCAAGCGGCGCCTGAAGACGTCAAGGGGAAACGGCGGATGGAGGACGATGACGACGTATCAGGAGAACCACGCATCACTTCCCAATTCCTGCTCAACAAATATCAGCGGCAACATGAACGCTCAAGATCCCAGGAAGAAGCAATGCGGCGACATGAAGATCACTGGCGATGCCCGTTCTTCATCCACTGTTGGGAAAACAACCTCAGGCTGCCTTCGGCCGATAATTGCCCCGAGTGCAATGGCCCGTATCATCACAATCGGCCGTTCAGTAGGTCTCGCTCTAGAGATGATGGGAGATCAGAGCCGATCAGCAGGAACTGGCGGGACCAAGAAGACCGGCGCCCTCCAGTACGTGATCGGCTGGGGGGCAGAAGTGACCGGTATGACCGGTCGGAAAGCAGGTGCAATGATTGGCCGGGGGGCAGATTTGATCGACATGACCGGCTAGAAAACAGGGTCAGCGTCCACAGTCGACTTGAAGAGATGGCCGATGCTCGGGGGTCGGACGAGAACCCTTTAGGACGCGAACCGGAATGGGAACGCGCCAGGCCACGAACCAAACCGGTGAACCCCAGGTGGTGCCCCGATGGATTGACCAAGTCTCAAAAACGAAGAATCCAACATCTTCGCCAGTGAGAACAGCAGGAGGAAGAGCAACAGTACACGACGGACGAGAAGAGCGGCAGGTCTCAGGTATGGCGCCCCAAAAGAAACGACAGAGGAGGTGACGAATCGGCAGCCGACATCGACATGGTTTTGCCGATGGAATTCATGACTCCTGCCGACCGACAGGACATGTCGGCAATGGAAGAGCAGATGGCGCAATTGGCTTTGGAGCCAATGACAGCCACATTTGAGAAGCTCGAAGAAGACAAACGGCAACACCTGAAAGTGTTGTTTCTTAAAGGGCATGTCAACGGCCGACCCATCACCAGATTACTGGTAGACGGAGGGGCTGCAGTCAACATCATGCCGTACGCCATGTTCCGGAAGCTTGGGAAGAGCGATGATGACCTGACCAAGACAGATATGATGCTCAAGGACTTCGAGGGCAATGTATCCCCCGCTCGTGGCGCTCTCTGCGTCGACCTCACCATCCGCAGTAAGACCCTTCCTACTACTTTCTTTATTATTAATGGCAAGGGGTCCTACAATATGCTACTCGGCCGAGACTGGATACATGCAAATTGCTGTATCCCATCTACAATGCATCAATGCCTCGTACAATGGGTCAGCGACAACATCGAGGTGGTCACCGCCAATTCCGCATACAGCATCGCGGCAGCAGACACGCAGCAGTGGAGCTGCGAAACCGTCAAGTGCATATCCGGGAGAGTATGGGACACTGACTTCTTGAAGGTGTCCGATTTTGGCCTACAGCCGATCCGAGCAGTCGGCTCCGAAGACTCAGACTAAGATGGATCAGTTCGCCCGAGAAGATGGGAAGCTGGGACACGGGTTCACGTCGGCCGATTCATTAGAAATGATAGATTTAGGTGATGGTACCAAACCAAGGCCGACATATATTAGTGCAAATTTGGATCCAGAATACAAGTGTAAACTGACAAGTTTGTTAAGAGAATTTAAGGATTGTTTTGCTTGGGAGTATCATGAGATGCCCGGATTAGACCGATCTATCGTTGAGCATCGGTTACCCATAAAGCCAGGGTATCGGCCGTATCAACAGCCTGCACGGTGGTGCAATCCTAAAATCCTACCAGACATAAAAGCCGAAATAACGCGGCTAATCGAAGCAAAATTTATTCGGCAATGCCGTTATGCCGAGTGGATCTCCAACATTGTACCAGTATACAAGAAGAACGGAAAGCTACGCGTATGCGTCGATTTCAGGAACCTCAATCAGGCCACACCAATGGACGGATACCCCATGCCAACGGCCGATGTGCTGATAGATGCCGCCGCGGGACACAAGGTTATTAGTTTCATGGATGGAAACGCTGGGTACAATCAGATACTTATGGCCGAAGAAGACATACCTAAAACGACCTTCAGATGCCCAGGTCACCTTGGTTTATTCGAGTGGGTAGTAATGACTTTCGGCTTGAAAAACGCCGGCGCTACGTATTAGAGAGCCATGAACTACATATTTCACAAACTTATCGGCATACTAGTAGAAATCTACATCGACGACGTCGTAGTCAAGTCAAAAGGACACCAGGAGCATCTGGCCGATTTGCGACAAGTATTGGAATGCACTAAGAAACATGGGCTGAAGATGAACCCGAATAAGTGTGCCTTCGGCGTATCCGCAGGACAATTCTTAGGATTCATGGTGCACGAGCGGGGAATAGAGATCAATCAGAAGACTATAGCGGCCATCAACAAAGTCGTGGCCCCGCAGAATAAAACTGAGTTGCAATCTCTAATCGGCAAGGTGAATTTCATCAGAAGATTCATATCTAATCTGTCTTGGCGAATCCAAGCCTTCACACCATTATTAAAGTTGAAGCCCGACTAGGAGTTCATATGGGGGGAAGAGCAACGCAAGGCATTGGAAGATATCAAGCAGTACTTGGTCTCACCATCGGTATTGGTCCCTCCTCAAACTGGTAAGTCGTTTAAACTATATTTATCAGCCCATGAACGAGCTATTGGGTCGGCTCTAGTCCAGGAGTTCGAAGGAAAGGAACGGGTAATTTATTATGTCAGTAGAAGACATCTGGATGCCGAAACAAGGTATCCTCCAGTGGAACGGTTGTGCCTATGCCTTTACTTCTCATGCACCAAACTCAGGCACTATTTGCTATCGGCGGAATGTGTGGTCGTATGCAAGGACGACGTGGTAAAATACATGCTGTCACTGCCGATTTTGAAAGGACGAATCGAAAAATGGATCTTGGCTTTGTCAGAGTTTGACCTTCGATATGAATCGGCAAAAGCCGTTAAGGGTAGGGTCATGGCCGATTTCGTTGCTCAGCACTGCGGGCCGGAGGCTACCTTCGTAGAACCAGCACCTTGGACTTTATACTTTGATGGATCATCGTGTGGGGCCGGATCAGGAATCGGCATCGTCCTCATATCGCCTCGGGGGGCAAGCTATGATTTTTCCCTGCCGAGAGAAGCATCCGCCACTAACAATCAAGCATAGTACCGAGCTGTACTGAAGGGATTACAATTGCTAAGAGAAGTCAAGGCCGATTCTGTCGAAGTTTTTGGAGATTCCATGCTTATTGTGGATCAATTAACAGGGAAGTCTGAATGCAAGGACGATGTGTTGAGGATTTATTACGAAGATTGCCTGCAGCTTCTGAAAGAATTCAAATCGGCAGTTATTGAACACATCCCAAGGAATCACAACGAGGATGCCAACAAGCTCGCCCAACACGCATCTGGGTATCGGCCGATTCAAGGCGCTATGGCTCTAGAGCTCGCGGCCGATGACTGGCGAAAAGAGATTGCCGATTACCTGAAAGATCCATCTAAGAAAGTGGATCGGCGGGTGCGTTTCCATGCTACCAAGTACGTGTTACTGGAAGATGACTTGTTCTATCGAACAATCGATGGCGTCCTACTCAAGTGTCTAGGAATGGAGGAGGCTAAGACTCTGATGGGAGAAATCCATGAAGGAGTGTGTGGAGCCCACCAATCGGCACATAAGATGAAATGGATGATTAGGAATAATGGGTATTACTGGCCGACGATCCTCGAAGATTGCTTCAAATATTATAAAGGATGCCAGAATTGTCAGAAATACGGGAATGTCCAGCGTGCGCCCGCATTGGCCATGAATCCCATTATCAAACCATGGCCGTTCAGGGGTTGGGGAATAGACCTCATCGGCCAAATTTATCCTCCGTCAAGAAAAGGGCACAAGTTCATTCTGGTGGCCACCAATTATTTCACCAAATGGGTGGAGGCAATTCCGTTAAGGGCCGTAACATCGGCTGCCATGGTTGACTTCGTAAGGGACCATATCGTCTACCGCTTCGGTATCCCCCAGACTATCACAACCGATCAAGGGACGATGTTTACGTCAAGAGAATTCGAGGAATTCACGGCCGATATGGGAATCAAATTGTTAAACTCCTCTCTGTATTATGCCCAAGCTAACGGCCAGACCGAGTTCTCCAACAAGAGGATAATAAAGTTAATCAAGAGGAAGATAGAGGAGCAGCCGAAAAAGTGGCATCTATGTCTGACTGAAGCCCTATGGGCATACAAGATGGCTTGCCATGGGGCCACCAAGTTGTCCCATTATCAGTTGGTGTACGGTCACGATGTAGTGCTACCATGGGAATTGAGGGCGGGGTCGAGACGCACTTCGCTCCAGGATCAATTGACGGCCGACGACTACTCCTCACTCATGAAAAGGGAACTTGATGACTTGGCTGGCCAACGATTGAGAGCTTTGATAAGCATCGAAGAAAACAAGAAGAAAGTGGCCAGGTGGTATGATAAGAAGGTCAAGGTCAAACAATTCTCTCCGGGGGACCTGGTTTGGAAGTTAGTGTTGCCGATTGGGTCGAAAGATCCTAAATTCGGTAAGTGGTCCCCTACATGGGAAGGGCCGTATAAAATCGGCAGATGTGCTCCAGGAAACGCTTATATTCTGGAAACAATCGAAGGAGAAGAGTTTACTAGGGCTCTGAACGGAAGATACTTGAAAAGGTACTACCCTAGTATATGGGTCGGAGCATAAGGATCGACCACGATGAACAACACACAGCCGATGCAAAAGGATTCGTCTAGAGAAAACACGTAATCGTCCAAATCGGCCGATATATTTCATTCGGTACGGACGGTGGGTTACACGGCCGACAAGGTACAAGTCTCCCTTAGAACAAAAATAATTAATCACGCTTTTTCTTACGCTCTCTCTCAGCCCGACCTAGTGCTATCAGAAGACGGATGTACTCTTCTTCTATCTCTTTCATCGAAGCCTTCGCTTCGACTTGACGGGGGAGAGGGTGACTCCGGTCCATGGCCGGGCGTGATGTTCCTGCTGCTGCATCTTCGAGGACGATTTGATGGGGAAGAGGATGACTCCGGTCAGCTTAAGGTCGCCGGTGGTTGTTGCCATCCAGAAAATCCCAGATTCGGCGAACGTCAGCAGGGACGTGCTCTTGAAGTTCGTCGCAATGAGCCCTGATTAAATCCTGGTCTTCTTGCGACAGCGGTTCGTCGGAATGCACGAGTCCGATGGCTCGTTCGAGTTCAGGGCTAAGATGCCACGGCTGCGGTGAACAACAATATACGTATAGTCGCCGAAAAGGTGATTTCCCTCAGAGGAGTCAAACTAAGAAAAAGAATGAAGGCAAATCTTTTACCTGATTAACAGAAGAGGTAGAAGATGAAGAAGACATGACTGAAAGGCGCACCGACGAATCTAAGGTAAATGCATTACTGATAAGGAAAAGTTTCGGTAATAACCTCCGGGATGAAGCTCCTCGTAATCGGCGGAGTCGCCGGTGCAGCTGCAGATGATGAAGCTGCCAATGGGATCTCGGATGAGGCTTCGACTTTCGCCGATGGAGCTCCTTCTTCCGTCAATGGAACCGCCGCTGTCGCTACTGGAATCTCCGCCGAAGGCGCCATTTCTGGAGCTTCGCGCGTTGGTGAGGTGCCTGAAGGTGCCGCCATTGGAAAAGTAGGAGGGAATGCGAAAGGAAGGAGGCGCCGGAGGATTGGAGGACTAAGGAAAGTGTTGGAGGGAGAGGAAAGCCTGTGCGCTGAAGAAGAAGGACGTGAGCTCGTAAGGAGTACGAGATGAGCTGATATTTAAAGAAGGTCTGAGAAGGGGTAAAAGCGGAAGTTTTACCGCACCGGCGTTTCGAGTTTTTCGGGAGTAGTGGTTGTCGTGGGCGCCCGTTTCAAAAAGATTGCAATCATCAGGTTGGAGACCGCGAAACGGAAGGATATTTTCATGGCGTCTGTTTCGGATGGGAAGTTGAAAAGAATTTCGAAGTAAAGACTATGTTTTACTCCGAAACTGGGGGCATGTGTTGACGCCAGATTTTGACACGAGTAAAATCGGCGTTAGGAGAAGAAGAGATTAGAAGATGCGGTGAGATATAAGGGCGACGATTGGAAATCGGCCGATTGCTGCTATAGTCAAGGATCGGTCAATTGATGCTACAGTCGAGGAACGGCCAATTGATGCTACAGTCGAGGATCGGCCGATTGATCCTTGGAGTTCCGCCTCGCCCGACCCCTGAGGCTTGGGATCGGACGCGCCCGACCCTCCAAGGGAGGATCTCCGCCTTGCCTGACCCTTGAGGCTTGGGATTGGACGCATCCGACCCTCCAAGGGAGGATCTCCGCCTTGCCTGACCCGTGAGGCTTGGGATCGAACGTGTCTGACCCTCCAAGGGAGGATCTCCGCCTCGCCCGACCCCTGAGGTTTGGGATCGGACGCGCCCGACCCTCCAAAGGAGGATCTCCGCCTCGTCCGACCTTAGTTCCCAGGGTCGGGATGAGTCTGAGCCCTCGACATGTGGGCCCTGATCGGTTACCCCCTTGCCAAAGAGGTGATCGGCCGATTAGGAGGTTGGAATAGTTGGGCCGATGTGGGCTTAATAAGGATTATGAAGATGAAGAGGGGGTCAGCCCATGAAGCGCGTGAAAATAGTACGAATCGTACTTGTAAATATTCGTTTTCCGTTTAAATTTAGAGATAGAGTTCTAGTCGGATAAGAAGTCGTTTGTACGGGGCTATAAATAGCCACTCTTGTAGATCTGTAATCATAATCAACTCAATACAACAAACTACTTTTTCCTCGTACTTACTTTCAAGCAGGCGACTTCGCCAACACTTTCTCTTCTTTTTCACGAGTTCGTACGGATTAGCGGGGCTGCATCAACTTGACCTCCAGCTGATTTTGTAAGTTCCGTTTATCGAGTAAATTCTAAGCTTTAACTTCAAGCGCATCGCTGTCGTTTCGTTTAGATTTATTCATCAGTTATCGATATTTACTAGAATTCTAGGTTTTACCTGTTGTTCTAGTTTTATCACCAGTTATCCAGCTAGGAATCGGTGAATTCGGCTTTTCTTGTACTTCATTGTTTAATCTATTTATTTTAGCTGATTAGATCTGTTCCTAGTGTTGTTACTATAGCGTTGTTCAGATTACTCTAGTAGTTTTCTTTACAACTTTGCCTGGTAATCGATTGCATCATAGCCGATTCCTTCATTACTGCAAATCGGCCAGTTCGCTGATAAGCTTTCTCGAGATCGGAACCTTAGCCGATCGCAACCCCTGGGAACTAACACGTTTCTCTCCTTGCCAATCAACAGGTCAGATTGGTTGGCACGCCGCGCGAACCGCACCAGGGCAATCACCCGAACAGGAGCTAAGCAGATTCTCCCGGGTCGTGTGTCCGACGCTGGGAATCCGATCAGCCAATTTCTAGCGCCAATAGAAGACAACAATTTTAGTTCGTCTTGTGCACAAGTAATAGGAAGAAAAAGCTTCTCTTCAGCACATTTGTATGGTTCCAAACCAAAAGTATCACACCACTACTTGTGGCGTAGGAATAAAAGAATCATTAGCATACAAGTCCTCTTTATCACAAGGAACAATAAGTAATTCATCTTGTGACAAAGGTAAATTAGCAGCGGGTTCCACTATTTGTTACTCTTGATTAGCATGCAGAGTGGACAAATTTTGGAGATTATGGGCCACATCATTCTTGAAAGTATTGACAGATAATATAATCTCCTTTTCAGCATTGAGAGCAAGACAAAATAATTAACCAATATTGCTTTAAGAATTGCTAATTAACAAGGTTCAAATTTTAGAATCGAGCCCTCTTATGAACCTACTCATAACATCCTCCATGTATTCATCTAATCCACCGTACATGATACAAATTTTAAAATCATGGAAGTATTGTTTCATAGTCTTTCTACCTTGTTTTAGTTTCTCCAGTTTGTTAAGCAAATGATCAACATAATATGATGGAATATTTGCATCTCGAAAAGGTATTTTAAAATCTTTCCAAATTGGTGGAACTTTGTTGTGCCTACAAATATGTTTCTATTGGCGCTGAAAATCGGCCGATGATCCTTAGCGTCGGACACATGACCCGGGAGAATCTGCTTAACTCCTGTTCGGGTTATCGCCCTGGTACAGTTCGCGCGGCGTGCTAGTCAATCTAACCTATTGATTGACAAGGAGAGAAAAGTATTAAATTCCACGGGTTTCGATCGGCTAAAGTTCCGATCTGTCTTGAAAAGCGTATCAGCGAATCGACCGATTTACTTTGTAAGTGACTGGCTATAAAGCAACCGATAACCACGTAGCGATTGTAAAGAAACTTCTAGAGAAATCCAAACAATGCTATAGGACAACACTTGAAATAGATCTAATCGGCTATATATCGATAAATAAAATAATAATAAAGAAGCTAATGGTTCGTATCTCAAGCTGGATAACTAGTGATAAAACTAAAATGACAGGTAAAAACTATAATTCTAGTTAATATTGATAACTGATGAATAAATCTAAACGAAACAACAGCGATGCGCCCGAAGTTAAAGCTTAGATATTACTCGATAAGCGGAACTTACAGAATCGGCCGGAGATCGTGTCAATGCAGCTCTGTCAATCTGTACGAAAAAGTCACCGACTTGAAAGTAAAGTGTGAGGAAAAAGTAGATTTGTTGTATTGATTGATGTGTGATTGTTTACAAGCCTTACGAGGCAGCTATTTACACCCTGTTACAATCGATTTCCTAACAGACTAGGATCTACCTCTAATTTTAAAAGATAATCAAATATTTACAAACACAACTCGTATCAGAGTTGGTTACTATTTTCTCCATGGGCCAATCTCCTTTAGCCAATCTTCATTCTGGCCCAACTTAGGCCCATACTAGCCAAGCCGTTTTGGCTCCCAATCGGCCAGCCTCCATCAACTCCTCCTGCTAGTCGACCGAAACACTGTAGCTTTAATCGGCCAATTCCCAACTGTAGCTTCTAGTCTGCCGCATCGGCCGACTCCCTTCCCTTTTGACGCTGATTACAAACACGTGTCAAAATCCGGCGTCAACACATGCCCCCTAGTTTCGGAGAAAAACATAACTTTTGCTCCGAAATTTTTTCCACTCTAACTCTTTCCCCGAGGAAAACGCAACAACAAACGCAGCAAAAGCTCCTTTTTGTTCCGCAGTCTTCTTTCTGATGATTGCAATTTTTTGAACGAGGCACCCACAGGCAACCGCTCTTCCCGAAATTCGCGCAAACGGCACGGTAAAAATTCCGCCTTTACCCCTCTCTTGAACTATCCTTTAAGTATTCGTCTTCTCCGCTGCTTCTTCTTCCTGAACTCAGAAACCTTCTTTCTCCGGCGGATCACCTCCTGACGCATTTTGGTGCCCTTCCAGCTTCCAGCCGCGTTCCTCCTTCATCCTCTGATCATCCCACTCTGTTTTCTCCAATGGCGACTCCATCGGTGACCATGGATTTCATCCCAGAGGTAAATACCACTTTTCACTTTTCACCGTTTCACACATCATTAGATCTATCCTCAGTTTTTTTATTTTCTTTCATATCCTTTCAAGAGCTTAGACAGAGGATCACCATCCCTATGTCTGATGCACCCAGCCTCATCGGTCTTGGCCCCATGGGGAGTCTAGATCCAACTGAATTAATCAACTTGGAGACTCACAGGATCCCCTTCAAGCAATCACCCATGGATCTGAACCACTGGGCAGGCGCATTTAGATCTTGGCCGAATGAGACCCCTGGCTGGAGGGAATGGTTTCAAAGGATGTCCAATTCTAAGAGGGTCCTCTAGGATGAACTAAAAATCGGCCACTATATAAACTTGTCTCTGTCTCAAATGGAGAAGAATGAACCCTTGGTCATCGCGGCATCTTATTTCTGGTTTAAGGTCCTCAATGTGTTCCTCTTCGGCCACGGGCCCATGACTCCTACTTTGGCTGATGTCCTGATGCTGACCGGCCTCGACGTCTCTTCCCCCGACTCGCCCTTCGATTTCCTGATCAAACCAATTCATCATCTAGAAACAAAAGGAATCGGTGGGTGGAAAGGCTTCATTGAGAAAAAACATGAAGACCGGAACCATCGGCGATAGAGAGTACACAGCTTTTCTGATGATGTGGCTAGAGAAACACTTTTTCTATGGCAGAGTAGTCGGCCCCTCCTCCAACACACAAGCTCTGGCCGAAGCATTAGCGAAGGGCTCCACTATTCCCTTGGGGAAACATCTGCTGGGATCGGCCTATTACATGATGCACCAGATCACCGTAAAGTTGTCATCCGGAGAGCCGATTGGGAACCCTGGTGGCCCCTGGTGGTTTATCACCCTCTAGCTTAACTTATACATGAGCAAGGTCTCCAGGGAACAAATTGAGTCCAAGACTTTGCCAAATATTGAGTTGGATGACCCAACATCACGCCGGCATTGCACATCTTTTGGCGAGGCAGCTTTGTCTTTTTCTGGTAGTAGATTCACCCCCACCGGAACAGCCGAATACTTCTGATGTTTCTACACCGGTTTCAGTGAAGAAACCACAAACTGGTATCCATACCAGAGAACTGAGCTGCTTTTTGAAAACCTGTAATGCTTCGATTCAACCACCAACTCTTTTGAGAATGAGCTCATGGACACTTTGATCAAGCCTGGGATCCTGCCAACAAACTTCTATTCTAGAAAGGACTCCCCAACTTATGAGTTTTACAACCCGTCGGTGGCAGCGCGGCAATTCGGCCTAGGACAGATGCCGATTGATATTTATTTTGCTGGCCGTGTGAAGTTCTGAGAATGGCTCTCCAGAGGACTTGAATACAATCAGCTATGCAGCCTGATACCAGATTCCGGCACCGTCGACTTGACCAACTGGCTAGTAGCCCCCTTCTCCATTCAACAATTCAAGTTATGGTGGGGTGAGTGGAAACAACACCTCTTCTGTGCATCTCCCGCAACATATTGCAACGATTTGGACCCTACCAATATTGATTCGAACGCACAGGTATTAATTTCTCTGGCCGATTTCATACTGTACTTTTTATGCTACAGGGTTGTTACTGATTTCCCTTTTTCTTGCAGTCTGAAAGCCAACCCCCTCCAACTTGCAGCCGAAGTGGAAGGCCGATAGAGAATCGCCACCCGTACACTTCATTTCCAATTATTGGCTTTCTTGCTCCGTCGATGGAAGATATTGTCGCCGGCCGATTGAAGCAGAAACTGAAGATATCTTCTTCGAAGATAACAAGCCTCCGGGTGTGTGCCCACATAGAATCGGCCGATCAATCGGCGACGTTGCCAGCCGAGTCTTCACTTGTACTGACCATGCCAGCCATTCAGGAGGCTGACCCCCAAGCAGCTACGGAAGCCGAATCGGCAGCTGCATCCTTGCTGGTAGAAGCTATTCAGGTGACTTTATACGCTGCACATCTTTCTAAGTATACACCAATATTAAACTCCACTTCTTATTAGGCCGCGCAAATCTTCCATGAGCGAACCACGTATCAATCGGCCAACCCTCAGGCAGAGACCGAACCACCAACAATCCTCCCAGTTGAGGTAAAGAATGTACATTTCATCCGAATTTCCCATTCTTTAATCAAAAATGACCGATTTCTGTCGCAGGCTACTCTGGGCACATCAATCATACCTTTTCAACAGCCATCGGCCACACGATTTGCGGAGGTAAAGCAATGGGCACTCATCCTCAGGTCCAATCATCCTTTCATACTTATAGAGATTCCCTCTGTCACTTTCTAGGAAGCTGGTCCGAGCACAGCGCCAATCATCATCGAGTCTTCTTCTTCCGATGAGCCAACTGTGCCGATTCCTGAGATGAGAGTAGCACTCCCACCAACACAAGCAGAAGAAATCCGCTTTAAAGAAGTAAGGGTCTTCAGTGTTAAAATCAGCCAATTTCCCACTACTGTTGGCTAATCCATCTCTTCCTCATTATTTTCACAGGAGCAGGACACACCCAACAATAGCCTCTTTTCCTTTGCAGTCGCTGTATTCGACGATGAGGAGGTCGCCTCGTGCCAAGTAGCCCTGAGCTCAATTCCTGAGGAAATCCGCACCAAGCTCCAGAGCATACGAACCCTCCTCCAGGATGACATCGCCCGATTTGTGGAAGATGCCTTGCCGATTCGGCAAATCTTCAATGAAATCAAAGGCCGAGTCCCAGAGGACGCAGAAGAAGCTCTTGCGCCTGCGGCATATATCGAATCCATGCAGATCCCGGTGTTCAGAGCCCTGCGGCATATGGCCGATCATGCCAAGCTGGCGAAGGCACGTGAAGAGGAAGAATCCTTCAAGCACCGAGCTCAAGAAGTACACCACTGAATCGGCGCTCTTGAAAACTCTCACCCAAGCATCGTCGACCGTCTCAAATGGCGAAGAACAGAACTCGCCAAGGAGATGGAGTAGGTCGTGAAGGCCATCGCTGTCAAAGAAAAGAAACTTCAAGATCTCCCAACCGTTATTGCCGATTTGAAGCAGGAGAGGCAAACCCTTGCCCACGAGGCCATCCGACTTCACCGCAACATGCCAGAGGTTCCTGGATCGGCCGATGACGACCAACGGGTATTAGACTCGGCATACCAGATCCGCCAGCGGGCGATTGCGGCCATTAATACTCTCCTTGGGTGACTGTATTGAATTGTTCTTTGAATGCTTTTATAAAAACATTTAATCCCCTTTTTGTTGTTGCTACGTGAATATTAACCTGAACAGCCCCTTTACGCAGCCTTTTACCCCAACGGTCATTTGCCTTGAATGAACGCCTTTACTAACCGTTGCGCCTCATCTTTTCCTCCTATAAATACGAGATCCCCGTGTCTCCTCTATCGTCCGCTTAAACGCTTCCAAATCTCCACCAGGCGTCGAGATGGCCTCTTCTTCCTCTGTCAATCAGGTACGAAATCACCCTCGCACTCCTTGACCGATTTTTACCGACGATTGACTGCCCACTGTTTCTTTAGCCACCCCGGCTCAACCCTGATCTCGAGCGGGCTATCGCGATTATGCATTTCGAGGAACTGCTGATGCAGGCAGACAAAGATTTGATCGAAGCCCATTGTGAAGAACTTAAGGACCATCTTCCCACCCACATTAAGAAGATTGTGGACCATATTGAAGCCAACAGCCCTAGGAAGCCACCCCAGCCATCAGTTGAGAGGAGCCACCAACTACCCCGCCAGATTGTTCTTGAAGATGCCATGGTGGACATGGAAGAAAAGAGCACCTGTCTCTTAATCAAACTAGGCCGAATCCAAAGAGAGATCAACACCAGCAAGGCCCAGTTGAAACGCCATTAATGATTTTGTAACTTAGTAGATGTATTGGTACTTTTTACTCTAAGAGCGACTTGTACCATGTCGGCCATGTATCCAATCAACGTACTGAATAATAATTGGCCCATTTGATTAGAGGTTTCGTCCTCAAGGTGATGCCCCCCTGCATCGGCTATATAAACATGAGTCAATAGGAGTCGACCCTAATGACCCGACACGCTACATCGTCGGCTATGCATCTACCCATATGCTGGGGTAGTATCTTTTCAAATATCTCCCATTTAAAGCCCTTGTAAATTCTTCTCCTTCAATAGTTTCAAATATGTACGCATTTCCTGGTACGCACTGACTGATCGTATATGGCCCTTCCCAAGTAGGTGACCACTTGCCGTATTTGGGATCCTTAGACCCTATCGGCAGGACCACTTTCCATACCAAATCCCCTTGGGAGAACTGCTTGACCTTGACCTTCTTGTCATACCATCTGGCGACTCTTTTCTTATTCTCCTCGATACTGATCAAGGCCCTCAATTGCTAACCCACCAAATTGTCCAGCTCCCTATAACATTAGCAAAAATCACCACCTTAAATCACCCGTTAAAAAATTCTTTCAAAATCTTTTTACAGTTGAGCTCCCGGAAATCTAAAATCTTCCCGGCGATTTCGCCGTCCCGGCACCCAAGCCGACAACCATCATTTTATCCTCGCCCGTAATTTTCGCCGCGTGCCGGTCAGCAGACCGCCGCGCGTACTCCGACCGCGTGCCGCAATCGCCGCCGGTTTCCCTTTTCTTTCTCTCTTCTTCCCCATCTCTTTTCTTTTTATTTTTCTCATTCTGTTTCTTCTTCCTTCTTCTTTCTCCTTCCTTCTTCTCTTTCCTCCTCCTTTCTTTTTCCTAGCGCCTAGCGCCACTCCTAGTCGCCCCCCCCGGAGCATTTACTCCCTCCGGCCCCGACCGCCTGAGCCGCTCTCCCTCCGGCGCCCGGCCTCCTCGACCCCTGCGCCCGGCCCCCTCGGCCCCTACGCCCGGCCCCATCCCCGCCGGCCCCCAGCGCGCCCGGCGCCAGTGCTTAGTAGCAGGATGATCGAGGAGTGGCACCGGCAGTTGTTGCCGTACTTGGTGGAGATATTGACCTACATCAAGGACTAGGAGTTAGGAGATGCAAGGGCACAACATGATGTTGAGAAGGATATCAATGAACTGGAGGAAACATTCAGAAGCCCCTACCCAGAGCAAGATGAAGGGCAAGCTAGTGGAAAACAGTAAGTGTTCTAGTGGAAAACAGTAAGTGCTCTTCTATTGCTTGTCATGTTTTCATTGATTCCTTCTACTAGAGTAACATACTAACATGATTAACACTTTGTTTCTACTTGCTAGGCTTGCCCCTGCCAATGCCAACTGATCAGGAGCAAGCTAGAGTCATGGAAGAGGAAGATTACTGTTCTGATGTTCTTAAGTTATCTTCTGCCTTTATGATCATGTGATGTACATCAAAAAAAGATGTATTGATGTAATGTTGAACTTTTCTGAGTTGGTTGTACTCTTTTTTCCTTCTTAGGGTTTTCTCACGAGGTATGAGTTTCTACCTAGGAAGGTTTTTAATGAGGTAGCCAACACTTGATCACATAGATCAAGTGTTAACAGCTCTATCTATATAATTATATCATTCTGTGTGAAATGTGAATGTGTGACGAATTTTGATCATGTGAATATGTGATTAACTTTGATTCTTTAAATGTGTGATGAACTTTCATTCTGTGAATCAGTGTTTAATTTGAATGTGTGATGAAATTTCATGAATCAGTATTGAATACTTGAATTTGAATTTGGTGAAAGTTTTTTTCATCCACGGGCTGCGGGCTGGCACAGCCCGTACAAATTGCCGTGCTTTGCGGACCGGCCTGGCATGGAAAAAGGTATTGCGGGCCCATGCTTGGACCGTCGGTGCAGCTCGTGGACTGGCACGACGCGGCACAACGTTGGCATCGTGCCAGGTCAGACCCGGCAGGGCCCGTACCAGACCGGGCTGGGCAGCACAAATGAACAACTATGACTTGATGCCTGCTGCCCGATGAAGATCAAACTAACGCCTCAAGTAGGGTTCTCCGGATAAGTTGTGTAGCTTTTCCGTTTGGTAGCTTCGAAAGCTATAAGACTATAGTACTGTTTTCCAGCGCGCGCAAGCGCGCACGCAAACCGCCCTGCCATGGAAGACCTCGCCGCCGGCGCAGCATCGATTGGTGCGCAGGCCATGTAGCATCAATGTCCTTGATGTCGATTGTCTTTCTCTTTGTGTGTGTTTGAGAGAGAGACGGCACTGCCGACAAGTTGGTTCACTATCATCGGTTTACGTTAAAATAACCTGTTGTCGTATGTCTTAACTTTCAGTTAGTTCACTACTGGTCTATATATGTTAAAGATAACCTGTTCTCGTATGTCTTAACTTTGTGAGTTGCCATGTCTTACTTCGTGAGAATACAAAATTAACGAACATTGTTAATTATCATGGAGTCGTTGCCCTAATTTGCATCATCGGTGGGCACCATTGATCGCGATGAACATGGCTTACCGTACGTGGACATGTACACGACACCAAGTACTATACTAATGGCACGAGAAAAATGTGCGGCACTGCAATGTCCTTGGAGAACGATGTTATATAGCCAGAAGGCTCTAGATGAAAACGACATACTTAGGTCTGTGTGGAGCCAGGGGCGGAACTAGGATGAACACCTCGGGAAGGGCTAAATAGTAGAGATTAAGGACTAGAGCTAGAAATTAATGGTGATTTGAGGCTTTGACTACAGTATTTTACAGGTAAAATCAGCCTTTCGGAGGGCTGCAGCCCCCCTAGCCCCTGTGTGGGGCAGTGTGAATGTGTGATACATGTGAGCACTGTGTAAAACATTGGACGCAACTCATTACCTGCAACAATGGAATGATATAATGTACCAGTGAAAGATTTTGGGCGCCCTTGGTGACAAATGACCACTAAAGTATTAACTTTCGATTTGTTTACATAATTATATGCTACAACAAGCTGCTAGTGTATATTACTATGAGATACTCCCAGAGAGCTTGACGTACGACACGGGCAAAAAAAAAAAAAGCTATCTGATGGACATGAAGTCCGACTAAGCTTTTTTGTGTCTCGTGCTGGACATGGATTCCATGGTCATGTTATTTGCAGATTAAGCGCATAAGCATGCAGTTTCAGTAGTAGGCTATCAGCACTGACATGTGTGTGTGCATGATGGACATAACCTGACAATGACATTACATACTATCTGGATAATTATGAGCAAGACTGAGTGCGTGTAATCACGCTTGCCACGCGATCCAACCGCTTGCTGACAGGGAGCACTACTGTACTTCACAGTTTGTTACTCGATTTGTTTCTTAATTAATTTGATAAAGATTTGCTTAGCCGCCAAATTGCCAATCAATCAAAACTAATGGTAGAGCAAGGTGCACCTCTACCGTATCTATATATTCTACTGAGTAGTAGGCTAGTAGCATGTGTGGATGCCACAGTATTTTCCCTGGAAGAGTAAAATGTTCAGAGTGATTTGCAGAGATCTGCTGCACTGTAGTTCTAGACTAGTTTGCAACATTTGTTTTCATCGGTCTGGTAGGAAAATGAATGTCCAATAAAGAACCATAATGTATAACTTCTCAAAACACGTGCGTGAACGGAAAATAACAGTCAATCACTTAACAATTATTGACACATCAAATGATATTAAGGTTCAACATGGTTGTTTCAAATGGTCTCTATACAAGATATGATCAACATGGTTGTTTCAAATGGTCTCTATACAAGAATTAGAGAGAATCCAATGCTTCCCCTAAAGCTGAAGATCTTTCTTTGGTGAGTTGGTAAGACGAAAGATAACTTAAAAAATGGTGCCAGTTTACTAATTCCGGCCGGAGGTCAGTTCAGATTTGCTTTCCATCTTGAATCATAAAGAAATCCTGCCTCAGCTGCTTGGAACATGCATGGTTTGAAATATTCACTCAACAAAATTAGGCCTCCTCTTTTGGTTTGGGCAAGTGCATTTTGATATGTTGTATGGTAAAGTCAGAAAGACATCGTATTTATCAATGAGAAATATATTGTTATTCAAAAAATAAACTAGCTACAATAAAGAATGGAGCACCAATTATCTCAAAAATCCATAGACAATATTAATGGTATACCATATGTGAAATTGCTCAGATGATGGACTACAATAGTTCAGACTTCAAATCTAAATATCTTGGGCTATGATTTCCATTCCTGCTGGAGCACACGCTTCAACTCCATGGGAAACAGAAACAGTGACAGATAGCAGGTACTAATACTCATTAGTAAATATACACGTATATTGCTATGGAAGAATGTTGTATAGGTATTTATCACACTATTACTTAATGTGATTTTATAAAAGTGAAGCACGTTGTACATCATCTTTTATCACCGTTTTATGATATTTTTTTACAACCAAAGAGAATTATAGTAATTGTATTTTAATTTTATGTGGTGTTAATATATTAACATATGTGTTCTTTCTATTCGTGATAATCATCTAAAGTTGCAAGTAATCAAACAATACAAACAAAGAGCAGTACCTTAGTCCACTTGAAAAATTTAGAGATACTAAACGATAGCATGTGCTGCTACGACCGTGTGAACACAGGAATTACTAAAAACAGACCAATACGTTAAAGATATGAGCTTCTAAACATCATGAGGGTAATTTTGAATGGACAATATGAAATTATCAAAAGAAAAAGGACCGCGGGTTGATTCGCATAAATATAGGGGACTTCCATAAAAAATGTGATCAAATTGTACAAAGGATGGTTGGTTGATTTTCGTAAATGCAAGGGCTATGAGAGGACGATACGACGTGTGTTGATTCAAGTAAAAGTGAGTTTTTTTTTTTTTGCAAAATGACGTGATGGCCGGAAAGAAACGCTCTTACTTTATATAGATTGAATCTCCTCCATGGATGAATCTCTCATTTGTATGAAGAAAATACTTGCACAAATCTTCATTTTGATGTGGCCGGGCACTAATTAGTTATCACTATTTCCCAAAGTTGAAAATTCGTGAAAGGTATGCCAGCCTATCGACACATCCCATCATGCAAAGCCGTACAAATAAAATGCGTACAAGAAAGCCCGTCCGTCTCTGTGTGCAATGCAAAGCACGTTTTCTTGTTCTATTTGCGTGCTTTCCTTGTGTCTGGTGGTCCTGGTTATGTCACAAACAACTGTTAGTAGTTTGGGTCCCCAGGTCCGGTAAAAACACACACTAAAGTTTTTTTACTTTCTCAAGTAGATCTTGTGTTGTGAACACCTCTAGCCCGTCCATCTCTCTCTCTTGTGAACATTATATTAATTTCCATTCATATTCTTGGATAAGGTTATGCCAAAAACAGGAGAGCATGTATACGCTGCTTCCAGAATAATAGTGGCAGATAAAGTAGTTCTGACAACAAAAGTCAAATTCATCATTTATAATAGTTATTATCCATTTCGCTGTAAATAGCACAATAGATATTCTCTTCAATAGACTCGATACAGCATATTCTCTCCAATTTAATCTCCATCCACCTTAATATAGGGTAGTCATAATTCATAATAATCTGCATGCTTCCTGGAGAATATTATTATAAATTGATTACCAGCATTTTTCCCTCTATTTTCTATTATCACTTTAGACCCTAAAAAAGAATCTTTCATGCGTATTATAGCGCTATAGCTAATGTGCCGTGTTTATATGCTTTAACAACCTGAATAGACTGAGTTTAAGATGTCTATATGCATCTATGATGGAATGTAAGTTGCCAAAGAGAATTTTGACTGGTAGCTCGCTGGAGGATAGCAGACGAACGAAGGAATTGAAACAGCACAGCACGGGGGCTGCCGGTGCCGGGCTGGTTTAGCGCCGGGTCTGCTCCGCCGCTGAGGGCGCCTATAAAATGCCTTCCACGGGGCAGAGAGGCAACACCGGCTCACCGCGGCACTCTTGTTGCCTCGCCGCCACCACTGACCGCCCCGTCCTCCTCACGTCACCAATGGAGTCCTCCATCCTCGCCGCCGCCTCGGTCTCCAGGGCCTCTGTCCCGGCCACCGTCTTCTCGCCGCTTTCCTCGTCCTCTCGTCCCGTCGTCCTCCGCACCGATGTGGCCGGGCCCAGCCCCGCCGCGCGCGCCGTCCGCTGCAACGCCGCCGAGGTGCCACCGACCACCATTCCTCTTTCTCCTTTCCGCTGTTGTCTAGGATGGAGCTAGTGCTCTGCTCTGGTTCTTTTCCTGGAGATGCATGGCCATCTCGCTGTTGCCAATGTTTCTTTTGATTCTGTTTCTGTCAATCCTTAGCATTAATGCTTATTCGATCGATGGGAGGACAGGGCTCGGTCCTGTACAAGCTGGACGCCGACGAGATGTTCAACTCGTCGGAGGTAATCCAGTGGGAGAGCGGCAAGTCCATCAACTCCATCGCCGCCGCGCAGGGCATCCGCATCCGCCGCCGCTGCCGCCCGCGGTACCCCTCCGAGGGCGTCGGCGCCGACCGGGCCGTGCCGCGCAACGTCCTGGAGCAGATCATCTGGGACAAGGAGGTCGAGGTGTCCCAGCGGAAAGCCAAGACGCCGCTCCAGAAGGTGATGGAGTCCGCCGATCGCGCGCCGCCGCCCAGGGACTTCGTCGGGGCGCTGGACGCCGCGCGCCACCGCAACGGCGTCCCCGCGCTGATTGCCGAGGTCAAGAAGGCGTCGCCCATCAAGGGCCTGCTCAGGGAGCACTTCAATCCGGTGAGTCTCTCGCGGACG
Organism: Setaria viridis; assembly: GCF_005286985.2. Classification (NCBI taxonomy): domain Eukaryota; kingdom Viridiplantae; phylum Streptophyta; class Magnoliopsida; order Poales; family Poaceae; genus Setaria; species Setaria viridis. The sequence goes on along the minus strand of NC_048264.2, from coordinate 20,800,119 downwards.
CTTTCATCTTTTTTTCTTGTCTGAAGATGGACTGTCTGACCGATTCTGCAAATTCTTGGCAGGTCGAGATCGCGCACGCCTACGAGAAGAACGGCGCCGCCTGCTTGAGCATCCTGACTGACGAAAAGCACTTTCTGGTTCGTCATTCGCTTCCTGTTCTTCCAGCGATGAAATTCTCTATACAAGTTGTCTGACATTTTTCTGATGTTGTGCAACAATGTTCTTCCAGGGGAGCTTCGAGAATCTGGAGACCGTGCGCAACTCTGGTGTGAAGGTAAGGGACCATGACGCATGCATGATGCTACCTTGCTTGTACTGTCTCAAGGGTTGAATTTTCTTCAGTCTCTCCTGAGTCCTGACTTTGAATTTTGTATTTGGTTTGTTTGTGCTCGAATGCAGTGCCCTCTCCTCTGCAAGGACTTTGTCATCGACGTCTGGCAAATCTACTACGCCCGTTCCAAGGGTGCCGATGCGGTCCTCCTGATCGCCGCCGTGCTACCGGACCTTGACATCAAGTACATGCTTCGTGTCTGCCGGAGTCTCGGAATGACTGCTCTTGTCGAGGTTCGTCACCATCACTCTGTCTGGGGTATCCTTGTAAAGTTACCTTTCTTTTTTTTTCTTTTTTACCGCGCCGTCGATTTCACCCGCCTCTCACCATTGTGATTCACGTGTCGCGCTGTCCTTATCCCGATCACATATGAGCCTGTCGGATCTAAACCTGGCCCACACCAAATCGCCCTGCGGCTGCACAGTGGAACGTTGCGCAACTTGCCGTTTGAACGGTTTCATTATTGGCTAAGTACTGAACATAAACTTGTACTTTAGGTTCATGATGAGAGGGAATTGGATCGTGTACTGAAGATAGATGGCGTTCAACTCATTGGTATCAACAACCGCAGTCTAGGTACGTACTACTAAATTCTGTTGACCAAATTTTGTTTGCGATTCGGTCACAGCTATCCTCCTGTTTTGACCCAGTAGCAAGCTGAAACTTATTTATGTTGCAGGGACATTTGAAGTCGACACTGCAAACACAAACTTGTTGTTAGAGAAACGTGGTGACATCATCAGAAAGAAGCAAATAATGGTAGGTCTTTCTTTCCATTAAAGAAAACTGTTCTGTAATCCGAATTTGACATAATCGTTGTGTTTCCATGGATTACTTTGCCGCGTCATTTTCATTATGCATGCAATCGTTGTACTAGCTCGATACATCATCTAGAAAGTGATGCACTAATTACAACTGAAAGTTTCAAAAAAAATCATGATCCTAATTTGGCAGAATTGTTTTATCTCAATATATTACTTTACCAGGTAATTTAATTAATTCGTTTGTGATGCCAACGTTGTACTATTTCTGAGAACCAGAAAGTGAGAAAATAGCATTGTATCCACTTCCTGTGCATTGACCACAATTGCTGAGTTTGGTAATTCACAAGAAAATCAATTTACTAGATAGTTCCTTCCTAGTAGCACTAAGCATGTGTTTTCTTATTCCATAATATAAATTACTCAGAATGGGCTTATATGTTTTAAATTTCAATGAACATGTTTCTTCAGGTTGTGAGCGAGTCCGGGTTGTTTACGCCTGCTGACGTAGCATATGTGCAGAATGCTGGTGTTTCCGCTGTAAGTAACTCATCAATTTTTCGTGAGAAAATATAGTTAAATGTTAAAAATGATCTTGTTTATAATATTTTTGGATAAGAACCGATGGCATTTTGTGTTTTTCCACATAAGGTGCCTTTGTTTTATTTATTTGTCAGTAGAAATAGCTAGTTAACTGCGATATTTTTCGGTCAACTACTAAACAGTTGATCTGTTGTTATTCATGTTGTCAGGTTTTGGTAGGAGAATCCCTTGTGACGCAGGAAGATCCTGGTCGAGCAATAGTTGGGTTGTTTGGGAAGGAGCTCTTACATTAATCCGTTTTCATTGTGCTTTAGCTAATTGATGTATGTATATGTACCAATCATGGAATGATAAGTGAAGGCAGCAAAGGGTAAAGATTGAACAAGATAGTGATGTATTTCAAAGTAGTTTTCAAGATGGAATAACTAGCATGGTAAATATAAGCCATGTGAGTCTCATATGTTAGGTATCCACACCATCTCTTTTGCCACGTCACCTATATCCGACCTGAAAGTTTAATCCCATACTACCACCCTCATCTCTCCTCCCATCTGCTCTCTCCCCCACGCTGCTTTTCCTCCACACTTTCATGGGCCCCTGCTCCCTCGCCATCATTTGTTTGCACCGCCGGTGAGCTTTTAGCAGAGCCCAACGGAGCTCAGGGTCTTTTTTATTTTTTAGTGACAGTGCCTTAGCACGTATTTCATTAAGAAAAAGTAGTTTACAGACATAATTTTTGATGCAGCCAAACAGGACTTGACCAACACAACAGTACAAAGGACTAAAAATAGAGATACACTTAAAAGAAAGTACAACCAAACTTACAGCCGACAAGAAGGAAAAAAGAAGAAGAACCCACACCGCCAAACTCACGGAGCTCAGGCCATCCTTTTCCATGTAGCTGATACCATTGTAGTTATTTGGATCCATCGTAGTGATGGCGGGGCAACTGAAGACGCCATGATAGAGGTCCTCCAACACCCCGATGCCGTTTGGGTTGGCTCTAGGGTTGGGATGTTCGCGTGCTACTAACCGCGCGCATCTGCTCAGGTGTAGCTGGCGTCCACGGCGTTTGAAGTCAGTGAGCATCTCCGCCTTATCGAGGAGCTGCAGGAGCGGGAGTTGCAACTATAGACCGATGTGCTAGAGAACAAGATCCTCAAGGATACTGTGCCACACACACCTCCTCCGCTAGTGCTGCGTCATAATCGAGTAGCACGGTGGTGGATTCCATGTCGATGAGGTGGATTCTGACATGTGGGACACATCGACACATTAGCAAAACCACCGCAGAGAACCACTTTGAAACTGTCAATTAGGTTAATTTTTCTGGTTTTGAGAGTTAGAGGGCGTATGTTGTCTAGGTTTCTTTTAGTTCAGGATGTTTTTCAGACTCAATGACAAGTTCAGGGTCAAGATATGCTCTTTCTTTTAACTTCTTTACACGAATTTTTAATGTGCACAGTTTTCTTCAGTGCATGTATTGGAATATCAATATAGATTCTGCATATAGGGCTGGCTAATTTTTTTAGCTCGTTACCTTGCTCGGATTGGCCTGGCCTGTTGCATTTTCTTATGAGCCGAGATGACGTTTCAACTCGTTAATACAACGAGCTAGCTTGCTTTGATTCGCAAGTTCCTCCAAGTTTGGATGGAGGGACGGAGGGGACGCGACGGGACAGGATCATCCCTCTTTTCTGGGATGAGATGATCCCACTTGATGTTTGGTAGGAAGGATGGGGACGTCCCTGGTTTAGTGTTCGGTTGGAGGGACAGGTAAGGGACGAGATGGACGGTATTTTCATGCCGTTAGCTGTGGGTCCCAATTGTCATTCACTCTAACACTGTGGGGCCCACTATCAGCTGCTACGCCACCGACCCCATGGCCTGCTTCGCTGCCGCGGCCTGCTCCGGCGCCGCCGCCGCCGCCCGGCCACGGCCGGCTTGCGTCGCTGCCGCTGCATCCTCGCCCATCCCCGCCACGGCCGGCTCCGCCGCCGCCGCATCCTCGCCCATCCCCGCCGTGGCCTGCTCCGCCGCCGCCTCCCGGCCACGGCCGGCTCCACCACCACCGCATCCTCGTCCATCCCTGCCACGACCAGCTCGCGCCGCCACCCCCAGCCACGGCCGGCTCCGCCGCCGCCGCATCCTCACCCATCCCTGCCGCTGCCGCCTGGACACAACCGGCTCCGCCGCGTCCTCGCCCATCCTCGCGCGTGGCTTACTCCGCCGCCGCCACCCCCGGCCTCGCGCCACCTCAACCTTGCGCGAGACGGCGTTAGCACCGTCCGTGAGGGACGGATCGGTCCGGCCTTTTTTTGAGGAACGGATCCATCCCACCTTTTCGAGAAATATTCCACTTTGATGCCATCCTCGTCCTAATGTCTCTCCAACCAAACACATGTAAAACTAGGACTATCCCATCCCGTCCCTCCATCCAAACACACCCTTAGAGTGCGTTTGGTACCGGGGATGGGATGGGATGGGACGATCCCAAATTTGATAGTGTTTGGTTCGGAGTCACGAGAGATGGGACGGTCCAAAAATGGGAATATGCTACCAAGATGCGGGATGACCCCGTCCCGCCAAAACGAGCGGACGGGGTCATCCCACTTCGGGGGATGTATCCTCCGTCCTTCTCCGTTCGCAAGACTGGCATGGGGGCTTTTCCGTGTCTGGTAGGGCAGGGTCCTCCAGCGGTGCGGCCGGTGCCTAGGGTCGGCGCCCGGCAGGGACCTTCGACGGCGCGGCCTGGGGCGAGCGGGGCGAGCAGCTGGTGGGGTGAGCGGGTCCAGCCGGTGGGGCGAGCGCCCCTGGCGCCGCGGCCGGTGCCCATGGCCAGCAGGGACCTCCGGCGGCGCGTCCTGGGGCGAGCGGGGACCTCCAGCGGCGCGGCCTAGTGCGAGCGGGGGTAGCAGGGACCTCCGACGGGGGTGAGCGAGGGCGGCGCGGCCTGGACGGCAGGGACCTCTGGCGGGTGCAAGCGGGGGCGGCGCGGCCTGGGCGGCAGGGATCTCCAGTGGGGGCGAGTGGGGGCTGCGTAGCTTGGGGCAACAGGGACCTCCGGCGGGCGTGGGAACCGGCTTGCCGGCGGTGGATGGGGAGATGGGGCTGGTTGGAGAAGATAAGCGTGAGGAGAAAAAAAAGAAAAGAAGATGACATGTGGGCCCATAGATGACATGTGGGCCCATAGATGACATGTGGGTCCCACTAAACACATGCAGCTAACGGTGTTACCCGAGCCATCCGTTCCTAGTTTTCAATCCATCGTACCAAATAAAAAACTGGGATGAATCCATCCCTCTCAACCAAACATCAGACGGGATGATCCCATCCCAAAAAATAGGGACGACACCGTCCCATCCCTTCTTGTCTCCAAACCAAACGCATGCTAACCGCTAGCAGGGCCACTATCCAGTGCAGGTGTCTGGGAGCGATGGCCCCGCCAATGGCCTACCTTGCAAGCCCAATAAGGCAACAAGCCCAATTAAATCTCCTCCACGCGCGCGTCACAACAGTCCAAGTCAACCGAACCTCTGATCTATCTTGATCTCTCCCTGTCACATTGTTGCTTGCGGACTTGTGTCGCGCCACTGCAGTCTCCACTGAGCCTTGAGCGACTTTGACACCCACCTTTGACCCCCACCTCCTCTTCTTGAGCCAGGGAGTGCCGCTCGATCATCTCTGCAGTACCCCTCGGGTCCTCGCATGTGCCTGCCTCGCGCCCAAGAGGAGAATACTATACAAACACACATGAGTATGTTGATAAACTAAGAACTCAATATAAACATGACTACACGAGAGAAAAACTTGATGTGACTCAACTTAGCACCATTTTGACTACTACATTTTAATATGTTTACATGGATATATATAGATTAATCTTGATATGGAATTTAAAGTAGTTTTCAAGTAAACTAGGAGCGTTGCATGGTATGATGCAAGCCGAGGAGCACAGCTACCTACTTCATGCGAATAGGAGCATTAGCTATTGGCTGCCACTTGCTTTCGCACACAATAGCTCTTGTTTGATAGTTTCCAATAGAGATGGATGTTGCCGAGGCTATGGCTGGATGAGCTCCATTGTCAGGTCCGGTTTTATGGACAAACCGAACACTACCTTTGTGCATGCCTAGGGTTCAAGGTAGTGTTAGAGTTTAATAAATTAGTCATATCAAAATATGAACAATTTGTTGGTAAAGGCTATGACTGCGGAGGCTTGTTCTGCTTTTCCCTTGCATATTTTTGTAACAAGTCAGTGAACCATATTTGAGGCATGATCATGCAAGTACTTGGCATTCACGTATATGTCACGTTAATTCTGGTTTGATGTCTCAGCTTTTCAACATGTGTTTAATTCCGAACTTCACCATTACCAAAGGTTCTAAGTGCCAGAGCTATGTGCAATCGAAGCAACCTCGAAAACCTCACAAGGCGGCTGAGGAGAGAAACTAGGCACCTTTAGAACTCATACATTCTGATCCCTGTGAGATGAATGGTGTGTTGACAAAAGGTGGAAAGAGATACTTCATGATATTGATTGATGATGTGACTAGATTTTGGTATGTTTATTTGTTGCAAACTAAGAATGAAGCATTAGACTACTTTAAAATCTATAAGGTAGAAGTTGAGAATCAACATGAGAGAAAGATCAAGTGCCTAAGGTCAGATTGTGGTGGTCAATATTTCCCCAAAATCTTTGATGAATTGTATGAGGAACATGGTATTATTCATGAGAGGACACCTCCCTATTCGCTTGATTCAAACGGGGTTGCACAAAGAAGAAACGCAGTCTAACTGATCGGGTTAACGCCATGTTAGACACTGCTGGTTTATCTAAGGCATGGTGGGGGGAGGCTTTATTGACTTCATGTCATGTCCTGAATAGAGTTCCGAACAAGAATAAAGAGCAAACTCCATACGAGATGTGGGTTGGGAGAAAACCATCATTTTCTTATTTGCGCACTTGGGGGTGCTTGGTGAAAGTCAATGTACTAATCTCTAAGAAGCGCAAGTTGAGACCTAAGACAGTGGATTGTGTCTTTCAAGGATATGCTTAAAGGAGCATTGCTTATAGATTTTTAGTAGTTAAATTAGAGTTACCTAATATGTTTGTTGATACTATTATGGAATCTCGTGATGCAATATTTTTTGCGAATATTTTTCCTACGAAAGATATGCATAACACTTCTAGATGTAACTCTGAGATAATTCCTAAACCAATTGCATCTATTGAATCTTCTGAACAATCTAATGACCATGAGGAGGTCATTGAGAAGGATGACAGTGAACCTCCTAGTAGTAAGAGACAGCGGATTGCAAAATCCTTTGGCGATGATTTCACTATGTACCTTGTGGATGACACACCCACATCCATTGCTGAGGCATTTGCATCTCTAGATGTAGATGATTGGAAAGAATCTGTTCATAATGAGATGGACTCGATTCTTTCTAATGGAACCTGGGAGCTCACTGAACGACCCTATGGCTGCAAACCAAGAAGAAGATTAGGCCTGATGGTACTATTCAGAAGTACAGGGCACGGCTTGTGGCCTAAAGCTACACACAAAATGAAGGTGAAGATTTCTTTGATACTTACTCACCCGTTGCTAGATTGATCGCAATTCGAGCACTATTTTCTTTGGCTACCTCATATGGTCTTATTGTCCATCAGATGGATGTAAAGATAACTTTTCTAAATGGAGAGTTGGATGAGGAGATCTATATGGATCAGCCTAATGGATTTGTGGTGAAGGGTCAAGAAAGTAAGGTGTGTAAATTATTGAAGTCTTTATATGTTCTGAAACAGACGCCTAAGTAATGGCATGAGAAGTTTGATAGAACTTTAACTTCTGTGGGCTTTGTCATAAATGAGGCTGATAGATGTGTGTACAATTGCCATGGTGGGGGTGAATGAGTTATATTATGCTTGTATGTGGATGATATACTGATATTTGGCACCAATATTGATGTGATCAATGAGGTCAAGTGTTTTCTATCAAAGAGTTTTGATATGAAAGATATAGGAGAAGCTGATGTTATTCTGAACATTAAGCTGATTAAGGATGAGAATGGGATCACTCTTTCGCAATCCTATTATGTGGAGAAGATCTTGAGCCGCTTTGGCTATATGGACAGCCAGCCTTCTCCAACTCCTTATGATCCTAGTGTGATACTTCAAAAGAATAAGAAAATTACGAAAGATCAACTGAGTACTCTCAGATTATCGGTTCACTCATGTACTTACCTAGCGCAATGAGACCCAACATATCTTTTGCTATGAGCAAATTGAGAAGGTTCATGTTAAATCCGGGTATTGATCATTAGCATGCCCTTGAAAGGGTTATGCGCTACTTGGTAGGTCCTATGAGTTATGGGATTCACTATTCTAGGCACACTGCTATACTTGAGGGATATAATAACTCGAACTAGATTTCTAATGTTGATGAGCTTCCTGCCATGAGTGGGTATGTGTTTACCCTTGGAGGTGGTGAAATATCATGGAGTTCTTGCAAACAGACTATCTTGATGATGTCAACCATGGAGACAAAACTTACTACTTTAGATACAACCACTGTTCAAACAGAGTGGCTGCATGAGATTTTGATGGATTTGCCTGTGGTTGAAAAACTAGTATTGGCCATCCTTATGAACTATGACAATTAAACTGTGATAGTCAAAGTGAATAGTGCTAAGGATAATGCGAAGTCATCAAGACATGTTAAGAGACGACTGAAGTTTGTCAGGAAATTGAGAAACTCCGGAGTAATAAGTGTGACATATATTTAAATAGATAAAAACTAGGCAGATCCCTTTACAAAAAGGGCTATCACGGAATGTGATTTCGAGGGAGATGGGTATGAGACCCGTTTGAGTTGCCATAGTGGTAACTCAACCTATGTGATCGGAGATCCAGTAAATTAGGATCTCAAAAAAACAAGCTTTTGGTTAACTGAGAAGAGTAATTATTCAACCCTTTCTAAGTGAAGATGCAATACTCTCAAATGTTGTAAGGCATGTGTGCTACAAGGCAGGTTGGCTATATGCCTTAATGTGATTCTGTTGGATTTAATAAGCGAAGATGCTATCCTACATAGCATTCTCGAAAGAACACACCTATATGAGTCCAGCTGTTAAACATCATAATCTATGAGACTTGGGTGATGTCTAGTAAGCTCATGAAAGAGATCAAGGAATACGACATATATGCTCCACCCGCGGGGTAGGCTACTGGCATCCAAGTACATTCTCCAGGACTAGTCGTCCTTGTGATCCTGCACTGGGAGAGGGCGAATAAGGTTTTTAGAAAGCGCTCTGCGTGACTGCTCAAGTTCGTCACCATGGCTCATTCTCCGTCCAATCTTCCTATCGCGGCATACCGTCATGTTCAACGCCGGCTGATGCGATCATCTGCAACACCATCGTCATTCTGTCAGCGCCGCTCGTCATCACGGCTTTCTGGTACATGCGCTGTGATCTAATCTGGTTGTTAATCATATTTTCTAAGATCATGATTATGATGTTCCTATTGTCTAGCATGTTAAAATTTTGCATGCTAGAATTGTCTCTTGCCATGATTTATTTATTTCGGAAATTAGTACACGCATTGTCGCTGCTATCTGCCGTGTGCTGCCCGACAAGTCTTCGTTCGCCGTGTTAAGGCACCTTGAACCCATCGTGCACGCTGATGGACTAGTACCTCATAGCTGCACATGAGCTGGGTGCTGACGGTTGCGCCGTCGAGGCAGCAGACACTACTAGAAAAAGCGGCTCTAATACCGGCTCCCAACCCTCCTCTAGTACTGGTTGTGCAACCGGTACTAGCAATCCGGTACAAGAGGGGGGGTCCTCTAGTACCGGTTGAGATAACCAGTACTAGAGGGTGTTAAAAAATTAAAAAAAGAAAATCACCGGCCAGCCCCACCGACCCTGCCCCCAGCCCTGCCCCCCAGCCTCGTCGCCCTGCCGGCAACCCCCACTGCCCCTCCCCGCCAGCCCGACCTCCCTCCGCCTCCTCCTCCCCCCCCTCCACCCCCGCCGCCTCTGCCTGCTAGCCCCAGCCTCCTTCCTCCTCCACCACCTCCTCCTCCGCTCCCTCCGCTCCTCCTTCGCCGCTCCCTCCGCCGTTGCTGCCGCTCCGCTCGCCCCACCTGCACCATCACCGCCACCTCATCTCGCAACGCTGCCGCTCCTTACCACCAGTGAGGGGCGAGCGGAGGGGGGAGGGGGAGGGGAGGCAGTAGAGGAGGAGGAGGAGGAGAGGAGGTGTTTGCGTGTGGAGGATAAGTGTTTGAGCAGATAAGGAGGAGGGAGACGGGCGGCGCGTGGGAAAAAGGAGGAGGAGACTTGATAGAGGCGGAGTGCCCGATCTTTCGGTGTGTGGAGATAATTTCGATTTGGTGGAAGTAGACCCTCACGATCCGACTACGACGAGCGAACCCGAAGTGCCAATGCAATCGCTGAACCAACTCCCAATGGTTACCAACCTCACCGGTGCGAGATCAGCCTGATCACGAAGATCATTTCCTGCACGCAATCGAAAAACGAACAAGAAAAAGATGCGAGCAATCTCAATATCACTCGAAGGTGGAGTTCTGAATCACACGAGGATAGCGTGTATTTGCACGTGTTCAAGAGTAGCTAAAGCTAGATGTAAAACAAAACTCAAGTTGTAAACAAAAGGGACTTCGACTAAATAAAGGGGGCGCAACCCCTGGAGTCCGGAGGAGGCGCCACGGCAGGAGGGGGGCGCGCGCGACCAGGGGGAGGGCCGCGGCTCCCAACCCTAGGTACCCCACCTGGGCTGCCCTGTTGGGCCATCTTCTTATTCCGCTGGGCCTTCGTTCCTTAATAGCATGATGAAGTTTAATTCTCTCGCACGGGCTCGAGTGATTGGCCCAACTGGATGATCAACTGTAGGCGCCTGAGGTGGAGGAGCAACTAGAGGTGCCTGAGGTGCTGCTGGTGTAGATGTACTCGTGGTGTCCTCATCATCCTCCCCTTCTTGAACTGAAGTCGTCCTCGATGGCAACTCCTCATCTTCGCCTGCATACGGTTTCAAATCTACAACATTAAAACTCGTGGAAACACCAAACTCCGCAGGCAGGTCAAGGATATAAGCATTATCATTAATCTTGGTTAGCACTTTAAAAGGACCAGCAGCACGTGGCATCAATTTAGAATGACGTAAAGTAGGAAAACGATCATTTCTCAAATGCAACCAAACCAGATCACCCGGTTCAAAAGTAACATGTTTTCTCCATTTACTACCCGCAACCTGATATTTAGCATTAGCAGCAGCAATATTTTGTTGAGTTTGCTCATGCAAGCTAATCATTTGATCAACATGTGCAGCGGCATCTATGTGTGGGGCGTCCTCAGCATCAAGGGCAAACAAATCAATAGGCGCCCGAGGAATATAACCATAAACAACCTGAAAGGGACACATCTTTGTAGAAGAATGCGTTGCATGATTATAAGCAAACTCAACATGAGGCAAGCAATCTTCCCAACGTTTCAAGTGTTTATCTAAAACAGCCCTAAGCATGGTTGACAAAGTTCGATTAACCACCTCAGTTTGTCCATCAGTCTAAGGGTGACAAGTGGTGCTAAACAGCAATTTAGTTCCCATTTTATTCCACAGTGATCTCCAAAAATGACTGAGAAACTTAGCATCACGATCAGAGACTATTGTATTTGGAATACCATGCAAACAAATAATCTCGCTAAAGAACAATTCAACAACATTGCTAGCATCATCAGTCTTATGACAAGGTATAAAATGAGCCATTTTGGAGAAACGATCAACAACCACAAAAATACTGTCCCTCCCCTTCTTAGTTCTAGGCAATCCCAAAACAAAGTCCATAGAAATATCAAGCCAAGGGGCAGTAGGAATAGGCAAAGGCATGTACAAACCATAGTTGTTCAATCGTGACTTAGCTTTCTGGCAAGTAGTGCAGCGTGCAACAAGGCGCTCAACATCAACGCGCATCCGGGGCCAAAAGAAGTGGGCAGCCAGCACTTCATGCATCTTGTAGACGCCAAAGTTCCCCATGAGACCGCCTCCATGCGCTTCCTGTAACAACAAACGACGAACCAAGCTAGCTGGAACACACAGCTTGTTAGCGCGAAACAGGAACCCGTCCTGTATGTGAAATTTGCCCCATGGTTTGCCATGAATACAATGGGCGAAAGCATCTTTAAAATCAACATCTTCCACATATTGATCCTTCACAGTTTGCAGGCCAAAGATTTTAAAATCTAACTGTGACAGCATGGTATAGCGACGAGACAAAGCATCAGCAATGACATTTTCCTTCCCGCTCTTGTGTTTAATAATGTAAGGGAAAGACTCAATGAATTCGACCCATTTAGCATGACGACGGTTCAGGTTTGTTTGGGTACGAATATGTTTTAAAGCCTCATGATCAGAATGAATTATAAACTCGCGATGCCAAAGGTAGTGCTGCCAAGTATGCAAAGTGCGCACTAAAGCATAAAGCTCCTTATCATAAGTAGAATAATTCAAGCTAGCACCACTTAATTTCTCGCTAAAGTAAGCAACCGGTTTTCCTTCTTGTAACAAAACAGCACCTAGCCCAATACCGCTAGCATCGCATTCAAGCTCAAACACTTTAGTAAAATCAAGCAACTGCAAGAGAGGAGCATTGGTTAACTTATCTTTCAAGGTGCTGAACGCAACCTCTTGCGAATCACTCCAAGCAAAGGGGGGGGACATCCTTCTTTGTAAGCTCATGTAGAGGCACTGCAATGGAGCTAAAATCACGAACAAACTTGCGGTAGAAACCTGCAAGGCCAAGAAAGCTTCGAATTTGTGTGACCGTCGTCGGTGTAGGCCACGCTCGAATGGCATCGATCTTGCTGCTATCCACCTGAATGCCCTGTGGAGTAACAACATAGCCAAGAAACGAGACACGTTGTGTGCAAAACATGCATTTTTCGATGTTAGCAAATAAATGGGCCGCACGCAACGCATCAAAAACAGCACGCAAATGTTCTAAATGCTCTTCCATAGACTTGCTGTAAATGAGGATATCATCAAAATAGACAACTACAAACAATCCTATGAAGGGCCTCAGAACTTCATTCATCAAACGCATAAATGTGCTGGGAGCATTTGTCAAACCAAACGGCATAACCAACCATTCATATAACCCAAATTTCATTTTAAAAGCCGTTTTCCATTCATCACCTAATTTCATGCGAATCTGATGGTAGCCACTATGCAAATCAATCTTAGTGAAAATAATGGCACCACTAAGCTCATCTAGCATATCATCAAGGTGTGGTATAGGGTATCGGTAGCGAATGGTAATGTTATTAATAGCACGACAGTCTACACACATACGCCATGAGCCATCTTTCTTTGGAACAAGTAACACGGGAATGGAGCAAGGGCTAAGAGACTCACGAATATAACCTTTGTCAAGCAAGGCCTGTACCTAGCGCTGGATTTCCTTCGTCTCATCCGAATTTGTACGGTACGGTGCACGGTTCAGAAGCTGTGCACCGGGAATGAGGTCGATCTGGTGCTCAATGCCACGAAGTGGTGGGAGTCCCGATGGCAAATCTTTTGGAAAGACATCAGCGTACTCCTGCAAAATGTTAGCAACCGCAGGGGGAATATCCAAAGATGGTGCATCATCAAGTGAAACGAGCACACTAGAGCATATAAGGGCATAGCATGGCAAAGGAGCATCGCGTAACTCATCAAAATCAGCACGTGTAGCAAGCAAAACAGGAGCATTCAACTTGATTTCAGAATTAACAGAGGTCGATGGTTCAAGTTGTTTAGCAGTTTTAGCAGCTCTAGCAAGATCATCTTTAAGAATTTGTTCAGGTGTCATTGGATGTATAATTATTTTCTGACCCTTAAACATGAAAGAATAGTGATTTGAACGACCATGATGCAAGCTATCAGTATCATATTGCCAAGGTCGCCCAAGTAACAGAGAGCATGCTTCCATGGGAATAACATCACAATCGACAAAATCAGAATAAGCACCCATGGAGAAAGGAACACGGACTGATCGAGTAATTCTAATTTTCCCACCATCATTAAGCCATTGAATGTGATATGGATTTGGATGCTTATGAGTGGGTAAAGACAACTTTTCAACTAGCGCGGTACTCGCCAAATTGTTGCAGCTGCCGCTGTCAATGATGATGCGAATCGACCGCTCCTGCACAACGCCCTTGGTATGGAAAAGAGTGTGTCGCTGATTCTTCTTGGACGGAGCGACCTGTGTACTAAGAACACGCTGCACAACAAGACTTTCATACCTATCGGCGTCGCCCAGGTTGACATGTACATCCGCTTTTGCTGCATGGTCAGTGGCAAGCATAGCATGTTGAATATCTTCAGAATCACTAGCGGAAGAATACTCACCATCGTCACGAATGAGCAAGGTACGCTTGTTCGGACAGTCCCGAAACACGTGGCCAAATCCTCTGCAACGATGACACTGAATATCCCGTGTGCGGCCTATGGAAGGCGCTGCGCCTGTGGATGGGGGAGCACCTGCAGAAGTGGCTGCCCGCTCACGCGGTGTAGTGGCGGGCGTGGACGGTGCAGGGGGCGCGGGTGCTGAACCGGATGTCGAGCTTCGTCCTGTAAAAGAGTTAGAATATGGCTTCGAGCGGCGTCCCTGCAGTTCACATTCAGCTTTGCAAGCAAATTCAAATAATGTGGTCATATCATAATACTCCTTATAATCAAGTATATCCTGAATTTCACGGTTTAAACCGCCACGAAAATGTGCCATAGCAGCGTCATTTTCCTCAACTAACCCACAACGAATCATGCCTTTTTGCAATTCCTAGTAATAGTCCTCTACAAATTGTGAACCTTGCTGAAAACGTTGCATTTTATTAAGCAAATTGGGGCATAATAAGAAGGTACAAATCTGTGTCGCATAGCAGCTTTTAATTGATCCCATGTGGTTGGAGCTGTAGTGGGATGTTTTTGTTTATATTCACGCCACCAAATTAAAGCAAAATCAGTAAATTCACTAATAGCAGCTTTAACTTGAGAACTAGTAGGAATATCATGGCATGTAAATTTCTGCTCGACTTCTAATTCCCAATCAAGATATGCAGCAGGATCATATTTGCCATTAAAATATGGAATTTTAAATTTTATCTTAGCAAAAGAATCATTACCGGGACGGTGTGGCACACGTTGAGCACGGCCTCGACGGTCTCCACCGTCCTGCTCCGTGTCACCACCGTAATCCTTCTGGAAATCTGTGACCATCGTGTTCGATGCATTGAGGCGTGACACGATGGTGTCAAGCATGGTCTTGGTGGCTGTCTACGCGAGGTCGAGCTGATCGAACTGCTCGTTCGCCGTAGTGACCGTGGAATCCATCCGTTCATGCATCGTCTTGATGTCTGCGGCAAGTCCATCAATCTTTGTCCGCATGTCCTGCAGCTGTTCATCCTGCTTGTCGTCCTCACCTGCCATGGTTAGCGCAAACACAAAACCGACGCCAAAATAGGGGTGTAACGGCTCACAAGGCGCTCACACTAGTGCTGTTATCAATGTCTTATCCGTTCTTACCTAGCACACAGGGGCGACCCGCAGCCGACCGGAGGAACTCTCGAAAGATTGGAGCAGCGATTGCTTGGAAACAATGGCAGCTCGTCGTAGAACTATGTGGTGTTCTGGGTAGGCTGCAATCAAGTCAAGGATTAGCACAATCAAACAATAATGCAAAGTTGAATTATAGTGCTAAATATGAAACAAAGGCTGCTGGAAACAAGTGCGAAAGTGGAACAAGGAAGGTGGCAAAGGTGGAGAGGTCGCAACAAAAAGTTGTTTTTCAGATGGTTGTTTTTTTTGATTTTTTTTTCTTCAGGAGTCCTCAAAACCGATAATATGAACACAGAGGAACTCAAACAGCAAATTGCGGCACACACTTTTTCTGAAAGTACAGGGGTATTCCGGTAGAAACAAGATACGGATATGAAAAGCTGGCACGGGGTGCGTGGGGAAGGGCGCGGTATGCGTGGGGAGGGGGGTGCGGAGTTGCCCCGGAGGGTCGCGACCCAGGGGGGTTCACGGCGCGGGCAAGGGATGTTTCCACTGAACCAAACCGGATCACCTTCCTTCTCCCTGTTGGTTTTTTTTTGCACTTTCCTTTTTTTTATTGCTTTCTATCTTTTTTTTTGTTGACAGGGGAGGGGCGATCGGAGGGGTGGGATGGCACGGCGCAGTTGTCTGGTCGCGACCAGGGGTTGCGGCACGAGGTGTGGGGGGTGTTCGCGCGAGGGGACAGTGCGAGGGGGGGCGGTGGGCGCGGCGTGGTAGGAGTGGCGAGCAGCGGAACGGCAGCGGCGAAAACTAGGGTTAGAAGAAAAACGAGAAACAAGAGATTAAACACAAGTAACCAGCAACAATTGAACGAGTAAGCACACAAATTCAACAAAGACACTTATTGAAAGAATGTGCGAGGCTAAACGGTTGCTGGGACAAGGATCTAACTTGAAAAAAATTTATTTTGGTTTTTGTGGACTGTAGGAAGGGAAAAGCACTCGCTACAACTCACTGATCAACCTGGAAAGCTAATACCACTTGATAGAGGCAGAGTGCCCGATCTTTCGGTGAGTGGAGATAATTTCGATTTGGTGGAAGTAGACCCTCACGATTCGACTACGACGAGCGAACCCGAAGCGCCAATCCAATCGCTGAACCAACTCCTAATGGTTACCTGCACGCAATCGAAAAACGAACAAGAAAAAGACGCGAGCAATCTCAATAACACTCAAAGGTGGAGTTCTGAGATCACATGAGGACAGCGCGTATTTGCGCGTGTTCAAGAGTAGCTAAAGCTAGATGTAAAACAAAACTCAAGTTGTAAACAAAAGGGACTCCGACTAAATAAAGGGGGCGCAGCCCCTGGAGTCCAGAGGAGGCGCCACAGCAGGAGGGGGGGCGTGCGCGACCAGAGGGAGGGCCGCGGCTCCCAACCCTAGGCGCCCCACCTGAGTTGCCCTGTTGGGCCATCCTCTTATTCCACTGGGCCTTCGTTCTTTAACAGCATGATGAAGTTTAATTCTCTCGCACGGGCCCGAGTGATTGGCCCAACTGGATGATCAACTGTAGGCGCCTGAGGTGGAGGAGCAACTGGAGGCGCCTGAGGTGCTGCTGGTGTAGATGTACTCATGGTGTCCTCATCAAGACGGGCGCATGAAAAAAGGACGAGGCTCTCTAGTACTGGTTGATGGCTCCACCCGGTACTAGAGGTCACCCTCTAGAGGGTCTCCAGGGATCTCAAATTTGAAGCCGTTACTAATGCTACCTTTAGTATCGGGTCCAAATTGAACCGGTACAAAGCATTGGGACGAGAGGTTTTTTCTAGTAGTGGAAACTTTTGCCTCAGTGTACTGCACTTGGTGAATGGCGTCTGCCACTTGCCGTTTTGGTGATGGCTAGGCATCTGTTCTGCTGAGCCTTTGGGCACAATTAATCTGATGAGGTTGTTCGTCGCCGCCGCAACCCAACCGTTCATATGTTTCCTTACCTTCTCTCTGTGTGCATGGGGAAGTTGACGGCGCGTGTCACGGCCCTACAGGACGTGGCCGCAACGTCGCGGTAGGCCTAGTTTTGGCGTCCGCGTGGCGTCGTGCCAAAGGCCACACTTGAGGCCGACAAGCGGGCCGCCTGCCTGCGGGAGGGGCACTAAAATAAACTTAGGGGGTGTTTGGATCCATGGAATAATTTTTAGTTTAGATCATATCAAATGTTTGATACCAATTAGAAGGAGTAAACGTTACTCATTATAAAACTAATTGCATAAGCCGTGGCTAATTTGCAAGATGAATCTATTAAGCCTAATTAATTCATAATTAGCACATATTCACTGTAGCATCAGATTATCAAATCATGAACTAATTAGGTTTAATAGATTCATCTTGCAAATTATCTTTCATTTATGCAATTGGTTTTGTAATTAACCTATATTTAATACTTCTAATTAGTATGTAAATATTCCATATGATAGGAACTAAACTTTAGTCCCATGAAGCCTTTAGGCATTTCAGACTATACATAGATATATATAAGAAGATTCATTTGTCACACATAATTAAAGAATGAAACAATTATTAATGAAATGGAAAATAAATAGACCAATTAACAAATGTTAGACAATATTTTCCTATTTGCCCACAAGTAGTCATCGCACAATTATTAATGGAGTACTAATGAAGTGATTGTTGTTGAAAAGTTTGTTCTAATGAAACGAAATAAAAGTAACTCCAAAAGACCCCTCAAAAAATCCTGAAAACATGATTTAGGAGAGAAAATGAAAACTGCCACTCCAATAGCTCCCGCTTCCTCGCTGAAAAAATACGGCGATCCGAATCCGTCGTCCGCCTCCCCTCATATTTGTGTGAATTCGCCCCTTCCCCAATCGCCCCCTTGGCCCACTCTTTTCCCACGTGCTTCTTCATTCCCGCAATTGATTTTGCCGGCGCGCGCCAATTTGTGGGAGGAGACAACCTGTGCGGCATAGGTGGTGTTGGCAGTGGCAGCGATGGTGACGTTGGCCGCGGTTGGAGCAGCCACGGCGCGAGAAGCCTTGCAATGCAGTGGGAGAGGAGACCCGCGGCCACCGGTTGCTCAACGGCCCACTGTGCTCGCCCTCGTCGCCACCTGCGGACATGCCCTTGTGGCTATAGATGGCCAAACGGGCGGCCCGGCCCGGCTTGGCATGAGCCCGATTAGGCCCGGCCTATTTAGGCCCGCACAGTAACCGTGCCAGGCCGGGCTGACCCACGTGTCGAAGGAGCAGCCTAGGCCCAGCCTGCTGCCTTCTTAGGTAGGCCATGCTGGCCCGCTAGCTCGGTGGGCCTTAATAGGCTTGCCGTGCCCATATCGGCCCACGGCAAGGCTCCGACTCGGTGGCTCCTCCTTCCCAGCCGTGGAGGCGGCGGCGGAGGGCCGTGGCCCCGTGGGAGGAGGCGACGAGGGGGCGCGGGGAGGTGGTAGAGGGCCGCGGGAGGAGACGGACGGTTCCACCCTAGGAGGAGGTGGCGGAGGGGCACGGCCGCGTGAGGGAAGTGGCCGGCCGAGCCACCGGGGGCAGGGGAAGGTGGCGGAGGATGCGATGAGCGAGGAGCTGGCCGACCGGGCCGCCGGGGGCAAAGGGAGGCAGATGGGCGAGGGTGCCGCGAGCCTCCGCCCGCCGCGACTCGCGAGTCATGAGGGAGTGGGGGAGCGACGAGCGAGCGAGGCGGTCAGGCGGCTGGGAGCCTGGGAAGGGTTTCGGCCGGGGAAGGGCGGAAGGCATAGAGAGGCGAGGTGGTAGGCGGAGAGCTCGGACACGTGGAGGCAGGCAACGTCGAGGGCGAGGCGAGCGTGGTCGAAGGCGGAGCTCTGGGCGTGGCGATGATGCCGCTGCACCGAGGAGGAGAGGGCCCTGTCGGTGGAGTGGAGGACGGAGAGCACTAGATCGCCAGGTTATATATGGGCTGGCCTCTTAAGCCGGGCCAAAATTGGCCTGTTAGGCCTAAACACTGTGCCACCTGTTGCTATCCCATGGGCCAAATGGCCAGGCCGTGTCGGGCCAGCCCACGGGCTGAGGCAGCGGGCCAAGCCTGGCCCGTGGTGTAGGCCAGTCCAGTCCGGCCTGCAAGGCCGCCGTGCCGGGCCGTGCCTGGACCGTCCAAAATGTTGTACCGTGGGCCGACCCACGGGTCGCGGGCCCAATGGCCAACTATACTTGTGGCCGGGCTGCCGAGCTCGTCGACCTGCTATTGCTGCTGCTATGCCTCTGGTGGCCGGCTGCTGATGTGCAATGGAGCCGCCGCGGCGACCTCGGCCGGCGTCCCGGTGGCAGGTGATAATGGCAGCATACCCGGCTGCTGTATATCGGTGCGTGGAAGGCAGAGTAGAAGTAATCATGCGCCTTCCCGCGCCTCCTGGCTTTAGAATGAGATGTAAGTGCTGTTGAAACCATGTTATGGTTGTCTTTATAATGAAATGTGTAATCTGTTTTCTCCAACAGGCTTGCAACAAAAATCAATGTTTTCCTGCTTGTCTATACCAGTAGAATTTTGCATAAGTTATTCTGGTTCACTAGTAGAGAACTGACTTTCGATGCGCCGCCTTTTGTCCCGGTTTAAAGTTGGCCCGGGACAAAAGGGGTGCGCCACGATAGGAAAAAATGGAGGGGAGATTTACTCCCGGTTAGTATCTGCAACCGGGATTAAAGGCCCCCCTTTAGTCCCGGTTGTAACGGCTAGTTTCGTGGTGTCGGTGGCATGACCCTTTTGTCCCGATTGGAGGCTCCAACCGGGATAAAAGGGTGGACCTTTTGTCCCGGTTGGTACAAAAGGTGTTCCTTTTTGTCTCGGTTGAAGTTTTTAACCGGGATAAAAACTCATCCCCATTATATACCAAGACAGAGGCCTTTCTTCCTCCTCCAGCCCGAGCCAGTCCTCCACATAGACAGAGAGCTGAGCTTCACCGAAGCAAGGGAGGTGCTGCCCACATTTTTTTCTCTCATTTTCATGGGAATTTCACTCAGCCAACACAAGTGTTGTGAAGGTTTGCTACTTCATCCTCTTGTTACGCTTTGATTTATGCTTTGGAGATGGAAAGTTTATTTGCTAGAATGTGATGAAGTAGAAAATGAAGAGGTATTTTGAGCTAGAATGTGAGGGAGATTTATGTGTCATATATAGTATGTACTCTTGCAGCGGGTTAAGAATGATGCTACCTTGTCTAGATGGTTTATCTTATCAAATTCAATATGGTTTTTCAAATCCATACTTGTTGAACTTGCATACCGTGTTCATCTCGGCGAGGATGTTCTCCACCGAGGAACAACATATGTCAAGAAGGAGGCTCGATTCTACGAGAAAGAGTGGATACGGACATCGTGACCGTGTCCCCTTTTCCGTAGAATCAAACCTCTTTCATGACGAAGTGCGGTGCCGCCCAGTTGAGGACATGCTCGCGAGATGATCACGGTCTTCAAGTTCAACAACTTCTGCAGTGCTAAGGTTAGAATTTTTGTACATAGATTGGTTCTGCTACTGGAAGAAGTGGCGATGGTGGGGGCGATCGTCGTTCCTCTTTCGGCAAGGGGAAAATCATAGTTGGCCCTCAGCATAAGCCAAAGAAAATGAGCGCGTTGGAAAAAGTAATGCTTCGTTATTTGCAGAAATGTCATGAACAAGCTATTGCCGCGGGTCAGGAACCTCCTTTTGGTGGTCGTTATGCTCCACCCTCAGTCCCGGGTGTTTCATATCCACTTAGTACTACCATTTCAGGCGGCACAAATAAACCATAGGATGAGGCTAGGTCAGCGGAACCTTCGTCTTCACCACCCAAGGATGCTTAAAGTCCTCCTAGATAATAACCAGTGGATGGCTTGTTGTATTGTATCATGTTGTTTGGATCTTTAATTTAAATATGTGTATTTGTATCTATATCTAAACTTTCTGCATTATTTGCACTACAACGTTTGACATGCTTTCAATCGTGAATCCATTTTCAAGTGTAATCAATTGTCACGCATAATCCATTTTCAAGTGTAATCAATTTTCATGTGTAATCTATTTTCAAGTGTAATCAATTTTCACCCGTAATCCATTGTCAAGTGTAATCCATTTTCACGCGTAATATGATGCAGATGGACCGGCAATGGATGTATAATCCAGACAGGTGGAGCAAGGTGTTTATTGATGGCTTGCATTATTTTCTCAAAGTGGCCAAAGTGAACAAGCCAGAGAATGGGTTCGTATGTTGTCCATGCTTCCAATGCAATAACAAGAAGGACTATTCAAAGGATTCCTGAGGGACTATTCACAGCCACTTGTTTAGATACGGTTTCATGCCTAACTATTTGGTTTGGACCAAGCACGGTGAATGAGGGGTTGTAATGGAAGACGGCGAGGAGGAGGAGGAAGATGACAATATTTCGGACTGGGTTGTAGGCCAGGCTTTTGCAGATACTACAATGGGTGAGGCTGATGAAGATGAGTTTGCAGAAAATGACCCTACTGATGACCTTGGTCAGGTGCTACGAGATGCACACAGAGATTGCGAGACTGAGAAGGAAGCAACAAAGTTGCAGCACATGATAGATGATCACCAAAATATGTTGTACCCATAAAAAACTAGGTACGACACTAGAATTTGTGCAATGGAAGGCAAAAAATGGTGTGTCCGATAAGGCATTTCAGGGGATGTTGAACATTGTCAAGAAAATTCTTCCCGAGAATAATGAATTACCGTC
Organism: Setaria viridis; assembly: GCF_005286985.2. NCBI lineage: Eukaryota > Viridiplantae > Streptophyta > Magnoliopsida > Poales > Poaceae > Setaria > Setaria viridis. The sequence goes on along the minus strand of NC_048264.2, from coordinate 20,778,211 downwards.
CACAACATATGAAGCTAAACAGATTATTTGCCCTCTCGGATTGGATGTTCAGAAGATACACGCATGCCCTAATGACTGTATCCTGTATCGTGGTGACGAATACGAGAAAATGGATGCTTGTCCCATTTGCGAAACACTGCGGTATAAGATCAGGTGAGATGATCCTGGTGATGTCGAGGGGTAGTCTCCCAAGAAGAGAGTTCCCGTGAAGGTGATGTGGTATTTCCCTATAATACCATGCTTGAAGCGCTTGTTCAGGAACAAGGAGAATGCTAAGTTGATGCGATGGCATAAAGAAAAATGTATGGAAGATGAGATGCTGAGACACCGTGCAAATGGGGTCCAGTGGAGATCAATTGATAGAGCATTCCCGGACTTTGAAAGTGAAGCAAGGAACATAAGGTTTGGTTTAAGTACTGATGGATTCAATCCATTCGGTGAGTTGAGTAGTGGCCATAGTACTTAGCCTCTGACCCTATGTATGTTCAACCTTCGTCCTTAGTTGTGCATGAAGCGGAAGTTCATTATGATGCTGGCGCTTATCCAAGGCTCAAAACAACCTGGCAACAACATTGACGTGTACCTAAGACCGTTGGTTGATGACCTTTTACAGCTCTGGAAGGAAGAAGGTGTACGTGTGTGGGATGAGGATAGACAAGAGATCTTTAATCTATGAGCATTGTTGTTCATAACCATCAATGATTGGCCTGCACTGAGTAACCTTTCAGGACAGATAAATAAGGGATATCGGACCTGCACCCACTGTTTGGATGACACAGATAGCATGTATTTGAAGCACTGTACGAGGGCCGTCTATATGGGTCATTGTCAATTTCTCCCTACTCACCACTAGCTGGGAAAGAGCGGGATGCATTTCAAAGGGGCGCCAGACCATCGTAAAAAATCTGCACACCGTAATGGAAAGCGTGTCTTCGAGATGATAAAGGACGTAAATGTAGTCTTTGGAAAGGGTCATGGTATCCAACCTGTTCCGAACGACGATAACGGACGTGCACCCATGTGGAAGAAAAAGTTAATATTTTGAGAGCTACCTTATTGGGAAATCCTAGAGGTTCGCAACGCAATAGACGTGATCCACCTGACGAAGACTCTTTGCGTGAACGTGCTAGGCTTCATGGCTGTTTATGGGACCTCGAAAGATACATTGGAAGCACAACAGGACCTAAAAGCCTTGGGGGCAACGAGATGACCTATATCCGAAAAAGAGAGATAATGGACAGCACTACTAACGTCCTGCAATTTACACTCTCAGCAAGGAAGAGAAAGATACCATATTTGAATGCTTGAATAGTATGAAGGTCCCATCTGGGTACTCCTCGAATAAAAAGGGAATAATAAATATGAAACAAAAGAAGTTTACAAATCTCAAGACCCATGACTAGCACATGTTGATGACCCAGTTGCTTCCGGTTGCACTGAGGGGTGTTCTACCAGAAAATGTCCGGTTGCCGCTCGTAAAGCTATGCGCGTTTCTCAATGCGATTTTGCAGAAGGCAATCGATTCATCCAAGCTATCAAAGCTACAGAACGATGTGGTACAATGTCTTGTCAGTTGTGAGTTGTTATTTCCACCATCCTTCTTCAATATTATGACGCACTTACTGGTTCACCTAGTAAAAGAGATTGGTATTCTTGGACCTGTATACCTGCACAATATGTGGCCTTTCGAGAGGTTCATGGCAGTCCTAAAAAACTATGTTCTTAATCATGCCCATCCATAAGGAAGCATTGCCAAGAGATATGGAACAGAGGAGGTGATCGAGTTTTGTGTTGATTTTATTGTGTCAATTGACTCGATTGGGGTTCCAACTTCACGCCACAAGGGGAGGCTCCGGGGAATGGGCACCCTTGGAAGGAAATCAAATTTGAGCAATGATACTGATTTGTTCGACAAGGCACACTACACTGTTCTACAATAGTCATCCTTTGTGTCTCCGTATATCGAGCAGCACAGGCAAATGGTAGTTTCCAAAAGCCCGACGAAATCCGATGCTTGGCTTACACGTCATCACATGGAAACTTTTCCCTCCTGGTTGCGCCAACAACTTATGGGTAACTCTGACATTCACCCATAGCTCGCTTGGTTAGCCAAGGGACCTGCTAGCACAATCGTGAAATTCCAAGGCTATGAGATAAATGGTTATACATTTTACACGAGAGCGCAGGATAAGAAAAGCACGAACCAGAATAGTGGTGTCCGCATAGATGCCATAGAAAAAAATAACAGCAAGGAGTTGTATTATGGTTTCATACAAGAGATATGGGAACTCGAATACGGACCGCTGTACATCCCTCTATTTCTTTGCAATTGGGTGAAGCTAACTGCCGTAACCAAAGATCAGTACGGAATGACAATAGTAGATCTGAGCAAGACTGAATACAGTGATGACCCATTCGTACTTGCCAATGATGTGCATTAGGTTTTCTATGTGAAGGACATGTCTAGCAAACCCAAGAAAAATCCAGAAGAGACATGGGAGCCAAAGTGCCACATAGTTCTTCCAGGTAAAAGAAAAATTGTGGAAGTCGAAGATAAAACGGACCAATCAGATGATTATGATCAGTTTGATGGCATACCTCCATTCGCTGTTGAAGTTGACCCAAGCATCCTGCTATCCAAAGAAGAGGCTCCGTACTTACACCGCGATCATGATCAAGGAACTTTCGTGAAGAAGAAATTTTACAACGTTGTATTGTAATGCGCTAAATTTACATGACCTTTGTGTAGTACTTGATACAATTTTTAATTTAACCTATGTATGATTTCATGTGTTCTTAAATTTGTTGAGCTGAAGATTTATTAGATAAACATGAACAATTATTTTTTTGCGCGTTCAAATTATTTAATTGAATAATTTCTTGATCATAGCGATGCAGTAAAATAATTATTTTAGAGGCTAAACGAACTGGTATAGAATTAATGACTAAATCACACTTATTGTCAATATACTCGCTAATTAAATATATTTTTGCATGTTCAAAATATGTGAAGTTTTTTTGTTTTTGCATCCTGAAATGCAGTGAAAATATAAATAAAATCCTTTTTCAAAAAACAGGCGGGAGATGAAAGTGTGGGAAAAGACCCTTTTATCCCGGGTGCCAATAGAAACCGGGATAAAAGGGTAGGTTTCGATTCCCGCCGAGGGACGTACCCTTTTATCCCGGTTGCAGTTGTCCACCGGGATAAAAGGGGGGCCTTTTTTTCCCGGTTGGTGTTGGCACCCGGGAAAAAATGGTAGGTTTTGATTCCTACTGGGGGATGTACCCCTTTATCCCGATTACAGTTAGCAACCGAGATAAAAGAAGGGGCCCTTTTGTCCCGGTTGGTGTTGGCACCCGGCACAAAAGGGTAGGTTTCGATTCCTGCCGGGGGGACATACCCTTTTATCACGGTTACATTTAGGAACCGGGATAAAAGGGGGGGCCCTTCTGTCCCGGTTGGTGTTGGCACCCAGGACAAAAGGGCCTTTAGTCCCGAGTGCAATTATGAACCGGGATAAATGGGGGGAGGGATAAAAGGCACTATAGCCTCTTCTACCCCCACCCCGTGCCAGTTATGACACTTAGCCAAATTTTCACCGTCGCTAAGATCCCGCGCGCCCTTTCGCCTGCTCCGTCGCCGCCCGTCCGCCTCCCTCGCCAGTCACCGTCGTCCTCATCCCCCATTGCCCCAGCCATCGTCGTCCCGCCACCCGACCACCTCGCCCGCGCCCAGACCGCCTCATCCTCCATCGCCCCGGCCCGCCTCCGATCCTCCTTCGTCGCGCCCCCCGACCTCGTCGCTGCCGGCCACCTCCATCGCGGGGCCTCGTCGCCGCCTCTATCAATGCCACCTCCTCTATCACCGCCGTGCCCTCGTTCGTCGCAGGGCCTCCTCGTCGCTGCCTCTATCGCGCGCGCCGCCTTCGTATCTCGTCGCCGGCCGCGTCCGCCCGTCGTTGCAGCGGCCACCTCGCTCCGTCCCCGCCTCCGCCATCCCGCCGCCGTCCCGCCGCCCCGTTTCTCGTCGCCCAAGCTAGGCACCGCGCGAGGTCCACCGGCACTAGCACTGGGAACGAAGGGCTCTTGCTGACGCAAGCCCACCGGTTTGCGTCAGTAAGGGCCTTTTTAATTTGTTAGTTAGAAAATGAATAGAAATTAGTAGATTAGTTGCCAAATCATTAGATATTTGTAGATTAGTTAGAAAATCAGTAGAGAATCAGTTGATAAATTTTGTAGAAATTCTTTCAAATTAGTAGGAATTAGTAGTAATTTGCTAGAAATTCCAATAAATATGTAGAAATTAGTAGAAATTTGGTAGAAATTCTTACAAAGTACTACTAATTTGTTGAAATTTGTATAAATATTCCGGACTTTGTGGGATTCATGTTATTGTAAAATTAGTAGGAATTAGTAGTAATTTGCTAGAAATTCGAATAAATATGTATAAATTAGTACAAATTTGGTAGAAATTCTTACAAAGTACTACTAATTTATTGAAATTTGTATAAACATTCTGGACTTTGTGGGATTCATGTTATTTTATGATTTCATGTATATACCCTTACGTACATGTAACTAAGGCGATTTCTATGATTCATGACTGTCATGTATGATTCCATGTATTTTTCAATCAGTAGTTGACATGGCAGACGATGAGACCGCAAGGTATGTCATGGAGCAGATAATCGTTGGTGATGGTAGTGGCGACAACCTTCCAATATCGGACACCGATGAAGAGGGCACCCAGACGGACATGTTCCTCAACATGTCCGGCGATGGGAATGAAGAGCATGAGCCCCAGCAACACCTTGCCGTGGCGGAAGGTTCCGGCAAGGTATATATAATTTGTATTGTTTGACGCCACCATTTATACTACGTACTAATTAACGAATCTTGAACTGTTAGCCCTTTGGATCGACGCAAGGGCAGAAGACCCGAGGTCGTACAAAGGTGATGGAAGGGAGGCTTGTCATCACAGAAGTGACAGAAGAGGGCAGGCCGGTTGCTCCCGAGAAAGTAGCAAAGAAGTACGTGAGTCAGATCGGGGCAATCGTAAGGGACAACGTGCCTATCAGCATCAGAGAATGGAAAGGCAGAAGCACTAATCCGTACGTGCTCCTGGAGACACAAAAGAATAAGCTGTGGGAAGATGTCAAGAGACATTTCACATTTCCTGAAGGATATGTTGAAAAGGATGTGAAAGCGTGGACGCTGAAGAAGATGGCTACATAATTCCAGACATTCAAGAAGATGCTGGATGCCAACTACATTAAGAAGAGCAGAACTCCAGATTTCAATGTGTGGCCAAAGTTGAGGGACCACTGAGAGGCATTTGTTGAATATAAGAGGAGTGAAGACGGTGTGAAAAAGATCCTGACCAACACTACAAATTCTTGTCAAAACGGGTACCATCATCATCTAGGGCGAGGTGGTTATGGCACAGCAATTCCCAAATGGAAGAAGATGGAACAAGATCTAATCGAACGGGGAATCGTACCTGCAACTATTGAATGGCCCGAACGATCAAAAAATTAGTATTACGCTCATGGAGGCTCCCTAAGCCAAGAGGATGAGACGTTGATATTCAATGAGACAATACGTGAGAAGGCGGAACGTCTTATGAAGAACATTGAAGATTCTAAGGCTAGGAGGTTGAAGGTGGACCGAGAGAATGATGAGCTCACATTGGCCCTCGGTAATCCCGAGCACCCAGGACGTTGCTGAGGGTTTGGGGTCATTCCGTGGAAGTTTGCTTTCCGAGGCGACAGCGCATCGTACAAAAGCCGCAAGCGAAGAAAGGAATAGATCGAGGAGAGCTGGCGGTAGATGCTAGAATCCAAAGTGCAGGCACAAGAAGAAAGAATGTTGGAGGAAATCAATCGTTGAGTGGCCCACGCAGTTGCAGAGTTGGCCCAATCTAGAGCATTGCCGAATCCAAACTACGATAGCTCTTCTGAACGCCTCTTGAGCAGTCGTGCTTCTACAGGGGTCCCCGATGCGCAAACGCCCAGGTTACCCGTGGAGGAGCAACGGTTCGCCGTGGATGCCATCACGCAACGCACCACATGTGAGCTGCATGCACCGGTCGGCAACCTCACTATTAAGGTATACTTATACATAATATTTATGCAATCTTGTCAATTGATCCACACCTCGTGATCGGAGTTTAATAACTTGTTTACTTCTGCTATATGTATAGGTAGCGTACGGGAGTGCGTTACCAACCCTGGCGGGGCAAAGCAGTCATGGCATGGAGATTCCACCTGGCTACGCTAGTGTCCGCATAGAGCAACTTGTTGATAGCCAATATGAAGGCTTAGAGATCGACCTCCCGGGAGGCGATTGGAAAAGGACACTGGTAGAAGCGCTTCATGGGATCATTCTATGGCACAAACGCTACATCATCATTCTCTGCACGGAGCCATCTCCTCAAAGCTCAAGATCGCTCCCCGTAGATCACCAGCAGCGACCTTCTCCTCATAGCTCGAGACCGTCATCTCCTGCACAACCTACTCCAGGACCGTCGCTTCCTGCTATATCAAGGTCTCCATCTCCACCACATCCTAGTGGTTGGAGCGACAACAACAATAACAACACCCCTCCCCGATCACCGTCGCCAGGACCAAGAGGAGCCCCGATGAAGGAACCTGCAGCACCACTAAGGAAGTCACGAGCACCGCCTCCCAAGAAAAGACAGAGAAAGAAGAAAACAAAGGAGCCTGAAGTGACTCGTAAGGAACGTTGGGAGGCAATGAGTTATGCAGAACAGTGGGCAGAAATCCAAGCAGAGGCCAGTGCATGATTCAAGAAACAAGCCGAGGAAAAAAAAGCAAGGGAGATGGAGCCACCGCCAGTAAATCGAAGAGATTTAAACTTTTTTATTAGGATGGAAGAAGGAGCTAAGAAAAGGATACCACTCTTATCAAACTACGAACGGGCTTTAGTAAAGGCTGATGAAAGGGACAAAAGGAAAGGAAAGTCATCTTCGAGTGGTGCTGTCCCCGACCTCGGGCATTTATCAAAAAAAGACGCTAAACGGGTAGCAGCAATGCCCTTGGATCAACAAGCAGAAGTATTGAAATTCATGCAAGAAACAGGTCTGGGACTTGATGAATGTTTAGGGCAAGTTGAGCTACCAGCTGCACCGCTCCCTGAGCCGAGATGGACTTACGAGCTAGGCAAATCTCTAGTAAGGCCTGAGTTGGTACAGAAACTATCAACAAAGATGTACGAATTCCATGAATGGTACATGAAGGTGTTCGCCGACTCGAGGGAGATGTTGGGCCTTAAGGTAAAACCGATAGATTTTTACGATGAAGGCGAGAAAGTTCTATGGCTAGACTTCCAGGATATATACGAAGTATACCATCATGATGCCCTGGACGTCTCTCTGATCAGCGCCTGTGTTCTCTAAGTGTCCGTTTATCTCTACATGTAAATTTTGGCTCATATCAGTATTTTTTTTGCGTGCGTCGCCGTACTAACTTCGTCTTCCATTTTATGTAGGATGCTAATTCAGACGTGCCGACGAGAGGCATACCTACATATTGGCTTCATGGATCCATCCGTAGTCAACCAAAAGACAGATACAATTATCGCCGGAAAAAACCTTGGTGGAAGTATACAATTTCCTAGACAAACAAAAATTCAAGGATTTCATACTACTTACATACAACTTCAAGTAAGTGTGTGTATACCGTCTATTTTCGTTGTCTTTTTCCTTACCTGATTAATATTAGTTAGCTCTAATATGCATGAACATTTTACGTACACAGCTTCCACTGGATCCTTATTATAATTGAGCCTGAAAGAAGCCACGTCACTGTCTTCGATTCGTTGAGGAAAGATCCGGTAGAGTACCAAGACATGCAAGATATGCTAGGCTTGTAATAATTCTGGACCTTTATCTTTATGCAAAAGTTTGTTTCCTAAATTTTATCCCTGTTACACTATATCATTCATTATTCTAATCCGCAGCGCATGGAAAGAATTCATAAGGACACACAAAGGTCCATTCAAACAAAAACTTGCATGGAACATAGACTTCCCGGTACGTATGAAGTCTGCACATTTAATACATTGTATAACACGAATATTTCATAACCTATTTTTTCTGCACTGAAGTGCTTAAGACAGGAACCCAGGAATAATCTATGTGGCTACTACATCTGTGAGCACATGCACAGTTTTCTGGGACCCAAGGGACTAAAGATGATGCCGCACAACTTTAAAGTACGTAAAATAAAACTATTACTAGTTAATTATTTTCTAGCTCCTTATATTTAATTGTTCGTGTAACATTCACAAATTTCCAAATTATAGATGTTAAATATTCAACAAGGACTCTTGAAGAAAGAAATAGTAGCGGCAATATGTGAAGGTCTCGTTGGATTCCTAACGGACGAGGTGGTAAATCCAAAAGGAGAATTTTATTACATGGACAACAATTAGATGCTTCGAGCAACACCTCGACTGGAAGATTGTAGATATATAGTTTGAATTGTATATATAATACGCGGTAAAATCGATTTGTACTAGTTGAATTGTGTATATGAATTGTGTATATATATAGTAATTGTATATTACAAATTTCATTCGTTTAAATACTAGTTGATTTCATTATAAAAAAATCTCAACTACTAAAGGTTAACAAAAGGGCCACGGTACTACGTACGTGATGCAGGAAAATTTCAGGCGCCATGCAGGGCGCTATTTAGTCCCGCCCTTTACTCCTGGTTGGGAAACCCAACCGGGACTGAAGGGGCACCCTTTACTCCCGGTTGCTTTTACCAACCGGGTGTAAAGGGCCTGTCCCGCGCCTGGAGTGGCAGGCCGTTTAGTCCCGGTCGGTGACACCAACCAGGACTAAAGGGTGACCTTTACTCCCGGTTGAAGGACCCGGGACTAAAGACCCCCTTTTGTCCCGATTGGTTTATCCCGGATGGATTTTCGGGAGATATGCATCCTACCAACCGAGACTAAAGGCCAGTTCTCTACTAGTGGTTGATTGCTACACTGCTTTTTGATGCTAAAACCAATTTCTACCTTATTGTTAACAGGACTTCTATTGAACCACCTGCTTGTAAGTACCAAAAGAACAAATTCACTCACTGCTTTTCTCTTTTGCTTTACCTTTGATCCAACATCTTTGATGCCTTTATCTGCATAATATCAAGCTTATAAATTCAGATGTTCTCTTTATTCTATTTCTGACAGTCATTGTTTACTTCTGGCACTCCAACCTTTTACTTTAGAGGGAAACAGTGTCCGGAAACAGCTTCAAGGACCTTGTTCCGTTTGCGCGAGACCAGGCAAGAGCTAGAAAGACGCTGGAGCGCAAGGTGAAGGTGCCACGAGCGTGAAGCACAGGCGAGTGGTGGAGGTGCGAGAGCGAAATTAAAGCTGGAGCACAGCATACAGTACAAAACTAGAGTGAGTTGCGGCGGCGCTACGCAGGCGACGTAGAACAGATCGCGAAGGAGGGGTTCCGGGAGGTGATGGCGGCCAAGTAAAGGGTCCACGGGTGCTGACGTGATCCATTTTGAAATATTGAGAAGTTTATTAATTAGGAGATCTGCTATGGGACGATATGATTTTGGAGAAAGAAAATTTTTAGTAGAACTTCCAATACATAGTTTTGGGGAAGAATTTTTTAAAAGATCCTTAAAGTTGCTCTAAGCCTTATAAAAAAATGGAGAGAGTTAAGCGAATACCAAAATATAAAAAGGTAGAAACATCCATGCTTATTACGTGCATGAATCCACAAACGATAGGATTCATGCATTTTCGTACAAGGAGAACAAAGGAGCTATTCTCTCATATTATGAGTCTGTATGCGACTCTGATTATCAATGAATGCAATTGCAGTACCTCCTAATAATTGGGGAAGTAGTACCGGTACAAAGGACACGAGGTAGACAAAAAATAATTAAACATGGTAATGTTTAATCTTGTTCCTGTCGAAAATAAACAGAAGCATAAGACTAAATTTATATCTGGTATCCGCACTCTGCAGAAACCACTACCAATTAATAATGGGACTCGCTAGTGTTGTGTAGGATCAAGGACGTGTCCAACGAAGAGGATTGCACCAGACACCTCGCCTCCACCACATAGAATGCATATGGATGGCCAGCGCGACAAAGTCCACGGGCGGAGGTTGCTGCCTCAGCGGAGAACATGAGCCAAACCCAAGGCAAGCAGTAACAGCCGCTGCCTCCGTGCCTTCCTCATTCACATCGATGACTGCCTTGTGCAAGACATCCCCAAGAAAAAGGGGCTCCTGCAACCCGTTGTTCTCAAGCATGTCGGGCAGCTCAGCTCCACACGAGAACGCTGCTTGGACCCCGAGATCTTGGAGAGCCTCCTTCACGCTGGTGGAGAAGGACAGCTTGAATTTGGGCACCCTGAACTCCCCAACTTCGACTTGTTTCTCCGGCAGGTGGTCCTGCAGGAAGCCAGGGCTGCACGCCACCTTGTCCATGAGGTTCCACAGGCCATCGTACGCGTCTGGTAGCAGGACGCACATGGAGTACCGTGACGACATGGTACTTCTTTGGAGGGCAGCATCGAACCCATCGCTTTCGGCATGCTCGGGACCTTGAATCCATCGTGCACCCCAATGAACTGGTCGTCTCGGCGCTGCTCGTGAACTGGGTATCCACGACGGTGCCGTTGACGCAGTGGAACTTGTTATCTACTCCTATTAGAGTTTTTTTTTTCGGTTCTGGTGGCGGGTATTTATCGGATGTCTTTAATTCGCCAGTTTTTTTACTTCTGATGATACTCTTGCACAACTTTTATATCCTTATGCTCATGCTCAGAATGGTGCTGAGTGCAAACATCATCATCTTATAGAGACTGCTGGAATGCTTCTCATTCCCTCTTTTGTCCCCTCATTTTTAGGATGGAGCTGTTTCTACTACATGTTATCTCATTAATAGACAAGCATCATCCAAACTATCCAGCCAATGTCTTGATGAAGTAATTTTTGATACTCCTCCTAGTTATGATCTATCTTCAAGTTTTTGGATGTACGTGCTATATTTTTCTTGCACCTCATGAGCGAACTAAGTTGACTACCCAATCGGTTGATTGTGTTTTTCTAGGATATTGTGTTAATATAATAGATTGTGTATAATTTGTGAATTTTATTTCATTGATGCCTTGGCCGGTATATATAGAGTATAGAGACTGGGGGGGGGCAAGGCTCCCCCAAATACTATGGTAGTCTATGATGATACGTATATCTACAACTTTCAATTATGCTCTAACATCCCCCTGCAGTTATAGCGGGAGCACCGGGTGAGACTGGAGAAGAAGTCGAAGATAGAATCCGACAGACTGATATCCCCCCGCAGCTATAACTCGACGAGGTGCGGATGCTATGACTGGATAGGAAACCAGCATGTAACTAATGCAGACGATGGCCCTTTGTGCTGATGTTGAGGTAGCCTAGATGAAGGTGAATAGTCATGGTCGAGGATGCCATGCGCAGGGTAGCCGTCGTCGACGTAGCTGTCGAGGTTGCCAAAGATTGAGGAGTCGCACATGAAATCGTGGGCGCACGAGGAGGAGCCACGAGGATGGTGTGGCATAATGGGAAAGACTCCAGAGATGAAGATGGTGATACATCAATGCAATCGTAGAGGGAGATGTCGATGCCAAAGTTGATGTAGTAAGGCCGATATAGACAAGGCATATCTGGGTTTGCCTGGCCCAGAAATGCGTCGAGGACGAAGGCACGCACCATTGTTGCCAATAGTGGATGTGCAAAGTAGAGTGCACTAACAATACATCAGCGTTTACCGGGACTAGCAGAGAAGGCCTCAATGACCGCTGCGGGCGCAAAATGGCATGGGGTAGAAGGTGCGACGTAGCTCGTGATTGCTGGAGTAGACGAAGGAGGTGGAGAAGAGACGGCAAAACTAGTGATGAGTTGGTGCTGGACGAAGCGACAAGATAGAACTAGATGATCTAGTGCAAGGCCTGATGATATGGATGATGTGGCAGCGGAGCTCGAAGTAGACAACAAAGAGGACGAGCAGCTTGATGAAGACCATGTGCAAGATGCACGTAGTGATGTAGTCGAAGATGATATCATTGATGTAGTCGGCAGCGGTGAAGATGCAACGATGGAGAGGACCACGAATGCAACACTGTCTCATGGATGTGATGTAGCTGCAACCTCGTGTCTATGGCGGTGCACGTGTACTTGGGACAACCATCCTAAATCTGCTCGTGCTATGACCATGCACTGATTGGCTAATTGGTTGATCAGACTGAGGGTGCACACATGAGATGACAGATGATGATGTCGTGCACATAAGAGTGGTGATGGTGATGTCAGTAACGATCGGCGTGAAGGACATGTGGTTGTCAAGACTACTACCTTTAAGAAGAAGAAATGAACAAATCTGAGTTGTCTTGCTATACATGCAGTGAGCTAGGGCATTTCTCAAAGGATTGTCCAGATCACGTAGATCACAAGGATAAAAGGGCTAATCATGGATCTGGATTCAAGGATGTCAACACAGTGATCATAGGCAACACTGGAGACGAGTATGGTAATTTATTACCTACTGCTCTTTTAGTTTTTCAATCTACCAATTGGTGGCTTGATACGGGTGCTACTGTTCATGTGTGTGCTGATATATCTATGTTCTCTTCTTACCATGTCACTCACATGTCCTCCGTCCTAATGGGGAATGGGTCACATCATGGTGATTGCACGGCAGATCTGAATTTTATTTTGAGAAAGGTCGTGCAGCTAAGGAACGTGCAGCAATCCCTACTATCAACAAGAATCTTGTGAGTAGGTCGGTCTTGTGCAAGGATAAATTTTAGGTAGTGTTAGACTCCAATAAATTAGTCGTGTTAAAATATGGAAAATTTGTTGGTAAAGGCTATGATTGCAGAGCCTTGTTCCGCTTTTTCCTTGAAGATTTTTGTATTAAGTTCTGGAACCATATTTGTGGCAACATTAGCAATGATGCGAGTACATGGCATTCATGTTTATGTCATGTTAATTTTGGTTTGATGTCTCGGCTTTCCAATATGTGTTTAATTTTGAACTTCACCATTGCCAAATGTTCTAAGTACCATAGTTGTGTGCAATCGAAGCGACCTCGAAAGTCTCACAAGGCGGGTGAGGAAAGAAACTTGGCACCTCTGGAACTCATATATTCTGATCTCTATGAGATGAATGGTGTGTTGATAAAAGGTGGAAAGAGATACTTCATGATATTGATTGATGATGCGACTAGATTTTACTATGTTTATTTGTTGCAAACTAAGGATGAAGCATTAGACTACTTTAAAATCTATAAGGCCGAAGTTGAGAATCAACTAGAGAGAAAGATCAAGCGTCTAAGGTCAGATCATGGTGGTGAATATTTTCCTAAAATTTTTGATGAATTCTATGAGAAACATGGTATTATTCATGAGAGGATGCCTTCCTATTCACTAGAATCAAATGGGTTTGCTGAGAGGTCGCACGCTAACTGATCTGGTTAATGCCATGTTAGATGCTGCAGATTTATCTAAGGCATGGTGGGGGAGGCTTTATTATCTTCATGTCATGTTCTGAATAGAGTTCCAAACAAGAATAAAGAGAACTCCATAAAAGATGTGGGTTGGGAGAAAACCATCACCTTTCTTATATGCACACTTGGGGGTGCTTGGCGGAAGGTAATGTACCAACTTCTAAGAAATGCAAGTTGGGACCTAACACAGTGAATTGTATCTTTCTAGGATATGCTCAGGGGAGTATTGCTTATAGATTTTTAGTAGTTAAATTAGAGGTACCTATGCATGTTGATACTACTATGGAATCTCATGATGCAATATTTTTTGAGAATATTTTTCCTATGAAAGATATGCATAATGAGATAATTCCTGAACCAATTGCATCATTGAGTCTTCTAAATAATTTGATGAGCATGAGGATGTCATTGAGATGGGTGACAGTGAGGCTCCTAGGAGTAAGAGATAGAGGATTTCAAAATTTGGGGATGATTTCACTGTAGATCCATTGTCGAGGCATTTACATCTCGAGATGTAGATGATTGGAAAGAAGCTGTCTGTAATGAGATGGACTTGATTCTTTCTAATGGAACTTGGGTGCTCACTGAAATGACTCTATGACTGCAAACCAGTGGGTTGTAAATGGGTGTTAAAGAAGAAGTTTAGCCCTAATGGTACTATTAAGAATTACAAGGAATGTCTTGTGGTCAAAGGCTACACACAAAAGGAAGGCGAAGATTTTTTGATACTTACTCACATGACACTAGACTGACCACGATTCTAGCACTACTTTCCTTGGCTGACTCATATGGTCTTATTATCCATTAAATGGACGTAAAGATAGCTTTCCTAAATGGAGAGTTGAATGAGGAAATCTATATGAATCAGCCTAATGGATTTGTGGCGAATGGTCAAGAAAGCAAGGTGTGCAAGTTATTGAAGTCTTTGTTTGGTCTGAAATAGGTGCCTAAGCAATGGCATAAGAAGTTTGACAAAATTTTAACTTCTGCAGTTTTTGTCATAAACAAGGCTGATAGAAGTGTGTACTATCGCCATGGTAGGAGTGAAGGAGTTATATTATGATTGTATGTGGACGACATACTAATTTTGACACCAATATTGATGTGATCAATGAGGTCAAGTCTTTTCTATCAAAGAGTTTCGATATGAAAGATCTGAGAGAAGCTGATGTTATTTTGAACTGAATATGAATGAGACTAGGATTACTCTTTCACAATCTCATTATGAGGAGAAGATCTTGAGATGTTTTGGCTACATGGACAGCAAGCCTTCTCCAACTCCTTATGACACTAGTGTGATACTTCGAAAGAATAAGAAAATTGCAAAAGATCAACTGAGATACTCTCAGATTATCGGTTCACTCGTGTACTTAGATAGCGCAACAAGACTCGACATATCTTTTCCTGTGAGCAAATTGAGCAGGTTCATGTCAAACCCGGATCCTAATCATTGGCTTGCACTAGAAAGGGTTATGTGCTACTTGGTGGGTACTATGAGTTATGGGATTCACTATTCTCAGCACCCTGCTGTGCTCGTGGGATATAGTGACTCAAAGTGGATTTCTTATGCTGCTGAGCTTTATGCCACGAGTGGGTATGTGTTTACCCATGGAGGTTGTGTAATATCTTGGAGGTCTCACAAACAGACCATTTTAAGGAGGTCAACCATGGAGGCTGGACTTATTGCTTTAGATACAAGCACTATTGAGGCAGAGTTGTTGCTTGAGCTCTTGGTGGACTTGGTCATGGTTGAAAAACCAATGATGGCTATCCTTATGAACTGTGACAATCAAACTATGATTGTCAAAGTGAATAGTGCTAAGGGTAATGCGAAGTCATCAAGATATGTCAAGAGACGACTAAAATCTATCAGGAAGTTGAGAAACTACACAGTGATAAGTGTGACTTATATTCAAACAAATAAAAACCTAGCACATCCCTTTACAAAAGGCCTATCACGGAATATGATAGAAAGTGCATCGAGGGATATGGGTATAAGACCCCTTTGAGTTGCCATAGTAGTAACCCAACCTATGTGATCAGAGATCCCATGAATTAGGATATAGGAAAACCAAGCTATTGGTTAACTGAGTAGAGTAATTCTTTGACCCTCTAAGTGATGATGCAATATTTTCAAATCCTGTCAGGTAGGTTGGCTATATGCCTTAATGTGATTCTATTAGCTTTGATAAGTGAAGATGCTGTCGTACAGAGCATTTTTGAAAGAACACACCTATATGAGTCCGGCTATTAAATGTCGCAGTCTATCAGACTTATGTGATCTCTAGTAAGCTCATGGAAGAGACCAGGGAGTACAAAATATATGCTCCACCCATAGGGTAGGCTACTGGTAGCCAGGTACTGGTTATGACTTTGAGTGAAATTTGTTTGCAGAAAACTTGTAATTCAACACATAGTCCACTGTCAAGTTGTGGATGAGTGTAGCTTGAAGCTCTAGGCAAGATTTCAACTTAATAGTCCTTGCTAAAACACTGGTATATCAAACAGTAGTGAGAAACATGCAAAATACCTAAATGGGTATTTGAGATCTGGTGGGAGATTGTTAGATATATGGGCGAGCCCATATAAATAATCCTTAATAAATCTCAAAAAGCCATTAGCGTTATAGGGGGTACACCATCTATTAGTCCTGTTTTTCTAATAGACAAGGGTGTGTGTGGGGGGGGGGGGGGGTTTCCTCACCATAAATACAGACCCACCCCTCATAGAAAAGATGCACCATAGACTATTATACGGGAAGTCCCCTAGGTTTGGGAATCTAAGGTAGTCTATACGAGCTAGTTTTCTCTTCATCTAGACTTTGCGTTGCGCTGCCACTATAGCCTTCTCCATTCCGTTGCGTCGGTGTGCACCGGCGAGTGGGAGAGCAGGTCTCCAGAACCACTGGTCCTTGCGATCCTGTACTAGGAGAGGGCGAATAAGGGTTTTGGTAAGCGCTCCGTGTGACTACTCAAGTTCATCACTACTACGGCTCGTCCTCCATCCAATCTTTGTGTGACGGCATATCGTCATCTTCAACGCCGATTGTTGCGATCCGTCCGTAATATCATTGTCATCCCATCTGCACCGCTCATTATCACTGCTTCGTCATCCGCATCTGCTCAATACGCGCACCCATGTCTTGATCCAATCTTTAATCATATTTTCTGAGATCATGGTTATAATGTTCCTGTTGCCTAGTATGCTAGAGAATTGCATGCTAGGTTGTCTCTCGTTATGATTTATTTTGTTCGGAATTTAATACTGCAATTACCTAATTTTCCAACATATGAATGCATCCCAATTCCTCTTTATTTTACTGATTTTGTTCTGAATATTTTTTCATACAAAAAACACCGGTTATATCAATTTTTCAGATGATGCAGATGATCATCAACTCTTGCATGACTAAAAGGATGGGGTTAAAATGAAAAACTTCAAGGAACAAGATTTTTCTGAATGGGGCTGGAGAGAGTATATTGCACTGGGTCCTGCTGTATGTTGTACACTATATTTAACTACATGATTCCTACTTAGTATGTCCTTGGTACAATAATTTATTTCAGTGAAATGGCTTTTCAAGTGTTATAGTGGTGTATTCCTCTTGTCATCTATTAGAAATGTATTGTGATTAACTTATACAAGAATAATGATGTTATTTTGCAATACAGATACAATTGTAATAAAATAATTATCTGACTAAAAGTTGCAGTATATGACCTATAAGAAAATTGGTCATTCTAGGTAGCAAGGCATACAAGTGTTGGTAACATTAGGGCATTTCCGTTGCTGGCTCGCAACACATTTTTTATCATGCTGCCAATGCATATGGCATATTTTCTGTTACGAGACCCTAGAAACGCCATCTGTATCAACGCAAAATGGACCTGTTTGTATATACTTTAGCAATGATTATTTGAATTATTTGCAGTGGACGTAAAGAGATGTTCATGTTGTAGTGGTTGCTCAATGAGAAAACATATAGTGATCTGTGTGAAATAAGGTACTTAAACTTGTAAGCAATATAACTATGAAACAGAACATCATAAGAGTGTACTTTTAATTTAGTACAGGATCAAGACTCATATATATATACTACCAAACCAAGCAAGAGTGTGGCCCTGCAGCATGCAACTATAGAGTTGTTAAGATGAAAAATGATAAACAAAATTAGCGACAGGAGTCACAGTAACGCTCGCACTTATAATTGTGTAATACTCGCAAACGATTCAGCTTATACACTGCGAAGAGAAGATTAAAAGTTTTGTCAAACGAAGCATAAAATTAAGTTAAAGGTCATAATGAGGTGTGGCAATGGCGTGTCCTATATGTGACTCTCCCATGTTACATTCCCTTGTCTCAATTCCGGGAGCAATCGAATGCACCGGTGTGCTATGGTGTGGAGTGAGTTACACCATGGACGACGACTATTTGGATCCTACCAAAAGCTGCACCAAGATGACAGGAATGGTGTCATATAACTTCCCCGAGTACAATCTTGCATCACGCTTTCTTTTCCATTATAGCGTCTCAGCTGGCTTTTTGTCTCTCTTGCTGATCGGGACTCAAAGACGTCAACTTCAACAGCCGCCCATGAAGAAAATGCATCGTTCTTCACAGAAATTCTTTGCGCGTACCTGTGCAAATTTATTTGTTAAATTGACTCCACCTCTAATTGTGGCCTCCAAGTTAGGCAGCTCATTTTTTTCCCCTTAGTCATCAAAAGAAATCAGCACATACTTAAGAGAAATCCTACTAATCCAGAGCATTTTGAGTATGAATTGAACCTAGGTATTATGGATTTCCGCTGTTAATATCAGTACCATTTAGGATATTTTCGTCTTAGAAAATTGATAGTTTTATAAAAGAACTCATATTCAACCCAAGTGTTATATGCGATGGCGGAGGAACGACGAAGTAAACAAGATTAATCGCAGAGAGACACGAGATTTAACGTGGAAAACCCTCCCAATGCGAGAGGGAAAAACCACGGGCGCCAGCCAGCAACAATCTTCACTATATCTGGGTGTAGTTACAATGAAGATTTACAACTTGAGGATACTGATGAGGACACCACGAGTACATCTACACCAGCAGCACCTCAGGCGCCTCCAGTTGCTCCTCCACCTCAGGCGCCTACAGTTGATCATCCAGTTGGGCCAATCACTCGGGCCCGTGCGAGAGAATTAAACTTCATCATGGTGTTAAGGAACGAAGGCCCATCGGAATAAGAAGATGGCCCAACAGGGCAGCCCAGGTGGGGCGCCTAGGGTTGGGCGCGCGTGACCCCTCCGGACTCCAGGGGCTGCGCCCCCTTTATTTAGTTGGAGTCCTTTTTGTTTACGACTTGAGTTTTGTTTTACATCTAGCTTTAGCTACTCTTGAACACGCGCAAATACGCGCTGTCCTTGTGTGATTCAGAACTCCACCTTCGAGTGATATTTAGATTGCTCGCCTCTTTTTCTTGTTCGTTCTTCGATTGCGGACAGGAATCGATCTTCGTGATCAGGCTGATCTTGCGCTGGCAAGGTTGGTAACCACAGGAAGTTGGTTCAGCGATTGCATTGGCGCTTCGGGTTCGCTCGTCGTAGTCGGATCGTGAGGGTCTACTTCCACCAAGTCGAATTTATCTCCACTCACCAAAAGATCGGGCACTCCGACTCTATCAGCTCGCCAACCCTACCACGCCGCGCCCACCGCTCCCCTTCGCGACAACCGCGCCGCACCATCCCACCCCTCCGATCGCCCCCTCCCCTGTCCAAAAAAAAAGAAAGATAGAAAGCAATCAAAAAAAAAGGAAAGTGCAAAAAAAGGAAAGAAGCAAAAAAAAAAAGAATCCAGCAGGGAGAAGGAAGGTGATCCGGTTTTGTTTTGGTGGAAACTCCTTGCGCGTGCCGTGAACCCCCCTGGGTCACGACCCTTCGGGGCAACTCCGTAACCCCACGCATACCGCGCCCTTCCCCACGCATACCGTGCCAGTTTTTCATATCCATATCTCTCTTTCTTGGTACATTTTTCTGAGGTCCGCCTTACTCTAGAGAGAGAGAGTGTGTGCCACAATTTGCTCCTTGTGATCCTCTGTGTTCATATTAGCAGTTTTGGGGCACCCTCTGTGAAAAAAAAACAGAAAAAAAAAACAAAAGAGGTGCGCCCTCTCCACCTTTGCCTCTGTTCTCTCGATTTCCCTTGTTACCAGCAACTCTTGTTACGTGTTTGGCACTATATTTCAACTTTGCATTATTGTTTGATTGTGCTAATCCTTCATTTGAGTGCAGCCTTCTCAGAACTCCACATAGTTCTACGACGAGCATATTTTATTTCTCCAGGCAATCGCTCCTCCAATCTTTCGCGAGTTCCACCGGTTGGTTGCAGTTCGCCCCTGTGTGCGTGGTAAGAACGGATAAGAATTTGATAACAGCACTAGTGTGAGCGCCTTGTGAGCCGTTACACCCCTATTTTGTCGTCGCTTTTGTTCTTGTATTTGCGCTAACCATGGCAGATGATGTCGACGCGGGGGCTAACCAGCTGCAGGGCATACGGGCACAAGTTGAAGGGCTTGTCACCGACATTCAGACGATTCATGAACGGCTGGACTCGACGATCTCCTCGACGATCGAGCGGTGTGATCAGCTCGACCTTGCACAGACGGCCGCTAAGGCCACACTCGACTCCGTTGTGGCAAGACTCGATGCATTGCACACAACAGTCGCAGAGTTGCAGCAGGGTTATGGTGGTGACTCGGACCAGGACGATGGCGACCGCCGAGGCCGTGCCCGCCGCGTGCCACGCCGTCCCGGTAATGATTCCTTTTCCAAGATTGAATTTAAAATTCCACCTTTTAATGGCAAATATGATCCTGCTGCATATCTTGATTGGGAATTAGAAGTTGAACAGAAATTTTCATGCCATGATATTCTTGCTAATTCTCAAGTTAAAGCTGCTATTAGTGAATTTACTAATTTTGCTTTAATTTGGTGGCGTGAATATAAACACAAACATCCCAATACCATTCTAACCACTTGGGAGCAATTAAAAACTGCTATGCACCACAGATTTGTGCCTTCTTATTATGCCCGAGATTTGCTTAATAAAATGCAACGTTTTCAGCAAGGTTCCAAATCTGTTGAGGAATATTTCCAGGAATTACAGATAGGCATGATTCGTTGTGGGTTATTGGAGGAAAATGATGCTGCTATGGCACGTTTTCGTTGTGGTTTGAACCGCGAAATTCAGGATATACTTGATTATAAGGACTACACAGATATGACAACATTATTTGAATATGCTTGCAAAGCTGAACGTGAAGTGCAGGGACGCTGCTCGAAGACATATTCTAACTCTTTTGCAGGAAGAAGCTCGACACCCAACTCCGCACCCG
The DNA here is from genome assembly GCF_005286985.2 of Setaria viridis. NCBI lineage: Eukaryota > Viridiplantae > Streptophyta > Magnoliopsida > Poales > Poaceae > Setaria > Setaria viridis. The sequence goes on along the minus strand of NC_048264.2, from coordinate 20,757,286 downwards.
CCCTCCCTGCGCCACCCACGCCCACCACTATACCGCGCGAGCGAACGGCCAAACCTGCAAGCGCTGCCCCTTCCACAGGCGCCGCCCCTCCCACAGGCCGTACATGGGATATTCAGTGTCATCGTTGCAAAGGATTTGGCCACGTGATTCGGGTCTGTCCGAACAAGCGCACTTTGCTTCTTCGTGATGATGGTGAGTACTCTTCCGCTAGTGATTCTGAAGATACTCGACATGCGATGCTTGCCACTGACCATGCAGCTATGGAGGTACATGTCAACCCGGGCGACGCCGATAGGTATGAAAGTCTTGTTGTGCAGCGTGTTCTTAGTACACAGGTTGCCCCGTCCGAGAAGAATCAGTGACACGCTCTTTTCCATACCAAGGGTGTTGTGCAGGAGCGGTCGATTCGCATCATCATCGACAGCAGCAGCTGCAACAATTTGGCGAGTACCATGCTAGTTGAAAAGTTGTCTTTACCCACTCGTAAGCATCCACATCCATATCACATTCAATGGCTTAATGATGGTGGGAAAATTAGAATTACTCGATCAGTCCGTGTTCCTTTCTCCATGGGTGCTTATTCTGATTTTGTCGATTGTGATGTTATTCCCATGGAAGCATGCTCTCTGTTACTTGGGCGACCTTGGCAATATGATACTGATAGCTTGCATCATGGTCGTTCAAATCACTATTTTTTCATGTTTAAGGGTCAAAAAATAATTATACATCCAATGACACCTGAACAAATTCTTAAAGATGATCTTGCTAGAGCTGCTAAAACTGCTAAACAACTTGACGCATCGCCATCTGTTAATTCTGAAATCAAGTTGAATGCTCCTGTTTTGCTTGCCACACGTGCTGATTTTGATGAGTTACGCGATGCTCCTTTGCCATGCTATGCCCTTATATGCTCTAGTGTGCTCGTTTCACTTGATGATACACCATCTTTGGATATTCCCCCTGCGGTTGCTAACATTTTGTAGGAGTATGCTGATGTCTTTCCAAAAGATTTGCCACCGGGACTCCCACCACTTCGTGGCATTGAGCACCAGATCGACCTCATTCCCGGCGCACAGCTTCCGAACCGCGCACCGTACCATACAAATCCGGATGAGACGAAGGAAATCCAGCGCCAGGTACAGGCGTTGCTTGACAAGGGTTATATTCGTGAGTCTCTTAGCCCTTGCTCCGTTCCCGTGTTACTTGTTCCAAAGAAAGATGGCTCATGGCGTATGTGTATAGACTGTCGTGCTATTAATAACATTACCATTCGCTACCGATACCCTATACCACGCCTTGATGATATGCTAGATGAGCTTAGTGGTGCCATTATTTTCACTAAGATTGATTTGCGTAGTGGCTACCATCAGATTCGCATGAAATTAGGTGATGAATGGAAAACGGCTTTTAAAACGAAATTTGGGTTATATGAATGGTTGGTTATGCCGTTTGGTTTGACAAATGCTCCTAGCACATTTATGCGTTTGATGAATGAAGTTCTGAGGCCCTTCATAGGATTGTTTGTAGTTGTCTATTTTGATGATATCCTCATTTACAACAAGTCTATGGAAGAGCATTTAGAACATTTGCGTGCTGTTTTTGATGAGTTGCGTGCGGCCCATTTATTTGCTAACCTCGAAAAATGCATGTTTTGCACACAACGTGTCTCGTTTCTTGGCTATGTTGTTACTCCACAGGGCATTGAGGTGGATAGCAGCAAGATTGATGCCATTCGGGAGTGGCCTACACCGACGACGGTCACACAAATTCGAAGCTTTCTTAGCCTTGCAGGTTTCTACCACCGGTTTGTTCGTGATTTTAGCTCCATTGCAGCGCCTCTACATGAGCTTACAAAGAAGGATGTTCCCTTTGCTTGGAGTGATTCGCAAGAGGTTGCATTTAGCACCTTGAAAGATAAGTTAACCAATGCTCCTCTCTTGCTGATTTTACTGAAGTGTTTGAGCTTGAATGCGATGCTAGCGGTATTAGGCTAGGTGCTGTTTTGTTACAAGAAGGAAAACCGGTTGCTTACTTTAGCGAGAAATTAAGTGGTGCTAGCTTGAATTATTCTACTTATGATAAGGAGCTTTATGCTTTAGTGCGCACTTTGCATACTTGGCAGCACTACCTTTGGCATCGCGAGTTTATAATTCACTCTGATCATGAGGCTTTAAAACATATTCGTACCCAAACAAACCTGAACCGTCGTCATGCTAAATGGGTAGAATTCATTGAGTCTTTCCCTTACATTATTAAACACAAGAGCGGGAAGGAAAATGTCATTGCTGATGCTTTGTCTCGTCGCTATACCATGCTGTCACAGTTAAATTTTAAAATCTTTGGCTTGCAAACTGTGAAGGATCAATATGTGGATGATGCTGATTTTAAAGAAGCTTTCGCCCACTGTATTCATGGCAAACCATGGGGCAAATTTCACATACAAGACGGGTTCCTGTTTCGCGCTAACAAGCTGTGTGTTCTAGCTAGCTCGGTTCGTCGTTTGTTGTTACAGGAAGCGCATGGAGGCGGTCTCATGGGGCACTTTGGTGTCTACAAGACGCATGAAGTGCTGGCTGTCCACTTCTTTTGGCCCCGGATGCGCGCTGATGTTGAGCGCCTTGTTGCACGTTGCACTACTTGCCAGAAAGCTAAGTCACGATTGAACAACCATGGTTTGTACATGCCTTTGCCTGTTCCTACTTCCCCTTGGCTTGATATTTCTATGGACTTTGTTTTGGGATTGCCTAGAACTAAGAAGGGGAGGGACAGTATTTTTGTGGTTGTTGATCGTGATGAGGACACCACGAGTACATCTACACCAGCAGCACCTCAGGCGCCTCCAGTTGCTCCTCCACCTCAGGCGCCTACAGTTGATCATCCAGTTGGGCCAATCACTCGGGCCCGTGCGAGAGAATTAAACTTCATCATGGTGTTAAGGAACGAAGGCCCATCGGAATAAGAAGATGGCCCAACAGGGCAGCCCAGGTGGGGCGCCTAGGGTTGGGCGCGCGTGACCCCTCCGGACTCCAGGGGCTGCGCCCCCTTTATTTAGTTGGAGTCCTTTTTGTTTACGACTTGAGTTTTGTTTTACATCTAGCTTTAGCTACTCTTGAACACGCGCAAATACGCGCTGTCCTTGTGTGATTCAGAACTCCACCTTCGAGTGATATTTAGATTGCTCGCCTCTTTTTCTTGTTCGTTCTTCGATTGCGGACAGGAATCGATCTTCGTGATCAGGCTGATCTTGCGCTGGCAAGGTTGGTAACCACAGGAAGTTGGTTCAGCGATTGCATTGGCGCTTCGGGTTCGCTCGTCGTAGTCGGATCGTGAGGGTCTACTTCCACCAAGTCGAATTTATCTCCACTCACCAAAAGATCGGGCACTCCGACTCTATCAGATACCCTAACTTGGGGCCTTCCCGTATAGAAGTCTATGGTGCATCTTTTCCATGAGGGAGGTGGTCCACATATATAGGGAGGAAAAACCCCCACAGCCTCGTCTATTAGCAATATGGTACTAATAGATGGTGTAGTCCCTCCAAACGCTAATGGGCCACTTAGCTTCGGCCCGCTTCACTTCGGCCTAAGAATTTGGATCATAACCCAACAAACTCCACCTTGAGACAAATTCCTTCTTGTAGCATAAAACGAACCTTCACCCTGAAACAAACAAAGAAAACACCTTCGGCGCCAAATAGCCTCTTGGGCTAAACAATAATACCAACTAAGCTTGAGCAAAGCTCAAACTTAGCAACAGGAACTGACTTTGTGAACATATCAGCAGGATTCTCATGAGTGCTAATCTTGCATACCTTCAACTTGCCCTTTGCAATAATATCTCTAACATAATTATATTTAACCTCAATGTGTTTTGTCCTCTCATGAAACATCTGATCTTTAGTGAGATAAATTGCACTCTGACTGTCACAAAACAGGTTAATGTAAGAATCAACTCCAGCAATTTCAGCAAACAAACCTTTTAGCCAAACTGACTCTTTACTTGCTTCACAAATAGCCATATATTCTGCTTCAGTGGTGGATAGCGCAACAACATCCTGCAAATGTGCCTTCCAGCTCACAGCACAACCTCCAATGGTAAAAACATAACCTGTGAGCGATCTTCGCTTATCCAAATCACCAGCATAATCAGAATCAACATAGCCAACGAGTCCTTTTTCAGTCCTGCCAAACTTCAAACAAGCATCCGATGTGCCTCGCAGGTACCTGAAAATCCATTGAACGGCCTTCCAATGCTCTTTACCAGGATTAGCCATATATCTACTGACCATACTCATAGCATAAGATAAATCCGGACGAGAGCAAACCATGGCATACATCAAAGACCCAACAGCACTAGTATACGGAACTCTAGACATGTACTCAACTTCCTCATCAGTGCTAGGACAGTGTAAAGCTGATAATTTAAAGTGAGGTGCAATGGGAGTACTAACAGGCTTTGAATCATGCATGTTGAAATGATGAAGTACTTTCTAAATATAATTTTGCTGACTAAGAAACAATAAACCAAAAGCACGGTCTCTAGTAATTTCCATACCTAGAATTTTCTTAGCAGCACCAAGATCCTTCGTGTCAAATTCACTGCTCAACTGAGCCTTTAATGTAGTGATTTCTTTCTTACTCTTGGCAGCAATCAGCATATCATCAACATATAACAGCAAGTATATAGGTGATCCATCAACAAATTTAATGTAGACACAACTATCATAATCAGATCTCTTAAAGCTATTTGACAACATAAATGAATCAAACCTCTTATACCACTGACGAGGAGACTATTTCAAACCATATAAGGACTTCTTCAATTTGCAAACATGATCCTCCTTACCAGGCACTATGAAACCTTCTGGCTGGTCCATGTATATCTCCTCCTCAAGCTCTCCATGCAAGAATGCTGTCTTCACATCTAGCTGCTCAAGCTTAAGATCACGCATAGCAACAATGCTAAAGAATGTACGAATTGAGCTATGCTTCACAACTGGGGAGAACACATCATTGTAATCAACACCTAGAATCTGACTGAAGCCTTTAGCTACTAACCTTGCCTTAAACCTCGGAGGATCACTAGGAGATATACCCTCCTTCCTCTTGAAGATCCATTCGCAATGCACGGTCTTCTTATTTTTAGGCAAACGCACCACGTCCCATGTGCAATTCTTCTCCAGGGACTGCATCTCTTCTTGCATAGCTGAGATCCACTTCTCACGATCTCCAGAAACAATGGCTTCAGTGTACGTAGCCAGCTCATGAGTGTTCTCCACCTGTTCAGCACAACTAAGAGCATAATGAATCATATTACACTCTTCAATCAATCTGGATGGAGGCCCACAACTCCTCTTTGCTCTGCGAAGTGCAATAGGCTGATCGTTTTGCTGCAAAACAAGAGGTGAGTGCTGAACAGTATCAATAGTGTCATCAACAAATTCATCTTCCTGATCATCCATGTGCTCCACCTGCACACTCACATTCTGCTACTCATCATCAGATCTGTCTGGTACAATATCTATGGGAGAACTGTCATTAAACATCACAGATTCATTAAAAACAACACTCCTGCTTATGAAAGTCTTTTGTTTCAGGATTCCATAGCCTATATCCTTTTACTCCAGAACCATAACCAAGAAACAGACACTTAATAGCTCTAGGCTCCAATTTTCCATTATCAACATGAGCATAAGCAGTGCAACCAAAAACTTTCAGCTGTGAATAATCAGCGGGCGTACCAGACCATACCTCAATAGGAGTTTTCTTGTTGAGTGGAATAGAAGGCGACCTATTGATCAAATAGCATGCGGTGTTGGCGGCCTCTGCCCAAAAACGCTTGTTCATCTTCGCGTTGGACAGCATGCAACGAGCCTTCGATATGATGGTTCTGTTTATGCGCTCAGCCACACCATTCTGCTGCGGAGTGTACGGAATGGTGCGATGCCTCACAATGCCTTCTTTCCTGCAATAATCATTAAACTCATGCGAGCAAAATTCACCACCATTATCAGTATGAAGCAGCTTTACCTTCTTCTCAGTTTGCCTTTCTATCATTACTTTCCACTCTTTAAAAGCAGCAAATGTATCATCTTTACCTTTCAGAAAATAAGGCCATACTTTTCTAGAGTAATCATCAATGATAGTTAGCATATAATTTGCACCACCATACGAGGTCTTACGGGAAGGTCCCCACAAATCTGCATGTACATACTTAAGTATACCTTTGGAGCGATGTACCACGGTATTGAACTTTACCCTCTTGTGCTTATCAAAAATGCAATGCTCACAGAAGTTCATCTTACTTTGAGTGCAGCCATCCAGCAGGTTTCTCTTAATCAATTCTGCCATACCAAGTTCACTCATGTGTCCAAGATGCTTATGCCAGAGGTTAGTATTATTATCAGAGACAGTAGCAGCCGTAGCGGAACCATGCAAAGTACTTCCTCTAAGCACATATAACTTGGCAGAATTCATATCACCAACCATGTAAACGAGAGAACCTCTTGATACCTTTAAAACTCCACCTGAAGCGGAGTACTTGTACCCATCATCATCGAGTGTGCTGAGGGAGATGAGATTTCTTGCCATCCTTGGTATATATCGCACATCGTCCAGCGTGCGAACCATGCCATCATGTGACCTAATCTAAACTGATCCAATGCCCACGATCTCACATGGGTTGTCATCTCCCATGCGTACGACATCTCCACTCTGCACAGGCTTATAAGAACTAAACCATTCTCTGTTAATGCAGATATGAAACGAACATGCCGAATCGAGTATCCATTCATCATGACTAGCAACACAACCAGCAAATGTGATAAGGCAATCTCCCGAATCAATACTATCAGCACCGGAGACCACAGAGGCATTACCTTCAGTTTTATTTTTATGTTGATATGCTGCATTCCTCTTCTCCTTATTCTTTACCTTATAGCAATCCTCGATGAAGTGGTTCGTTTTCTTGCAGTACTTGCAGAACTTCTTATCCCTGGACTTTGAACGTCCTCTACCATGCTGGCTCTTGTCACGATTGTTGTTGTCGTAGGACTTCTGCTCAGATCTACCCCTTACCTGCAACGCTTCGCCCTTGGAGGACGACGACTCACCCTGCACCATACCTTTCATCTTCTCCTTACTTTGGAGCGCCTCATAAACCTCCACTAGGGTTAGTTCATCATGGCTTAACAATATGGTGTCACGGAAATTTGAATATGAACTGGGCAGTGAGCATAGTAACAAAAGACCTAAATCCTCATCATCAAATTTGACCTCCATGGATAACAGATCGGCCACGATCTCCTTAAAGACCGATATGTGATTCATCACCGATCCTCCTTCCTGCAACTTGTGCAAGAACAACTTCATCTTCATGTGCATCTTACTGGTGAGATCTTTTGACATGCAGATCGATTCCAGTTTCAACCAAAGTTCTGCAGCAGTTTGCACCTGCAGCACTTCTTGCAAGATATCATTATAAAGATGAAGTTGAATGAGCGACAGAGCCTTACGATCTTTACGTTTCTCCTCAGGAGTCCATTCTTCCTTCTTCTTCTTCCGGAAGCAAACAAGCGCCTCATCTAGATCCTGTGATTGGGCGAGTATCGCCCTCATCTTCACTTGCCACAGCGAGAATCTCATCTTGTAGTCGAGTAGCGGTAGATCAAACTTCATCGACGCCATCGTGTTGCCCTGATCTGAAAAACTCAGCTCTGATACCACTTGTTATACGCGATAGCGGAGGAACGACGAAGTAAACAAGATTAATCGCAGAGAGACACGAGATTTAACGTGGAAAACCCTCCCAATGCGAGAGGGAAAAACCACGGGCGCTAGCCAGCAACAATCTTCACTATATCTGGGTGTAGTTACAATGGAGATTTACAACTTGGGGATACCCTAACTTGGGGCCTTCCCGTATAGAAGTCTATGGTGCATCTTTTCCATGAGGGAGGTGGTCCATATATATAGGGAGGAAAAACCCTCACAGCCTCGTCTATTAGCAATATGGTAATAGATGGTGTAGTCCCTCCAAACGCTAATGGGCCACTTAGCTTCGGCCCGCTTCACTTCGGCCCAAGAATTTGGATCATAACCCAACACCAAGAGGTATAAGACTCATCCTCAAAAAAGAAACGTTAAACACATTATTTAATGTTTCTTTTGTACGGTAACACTAGAAGATTACTTGGTCTCAAACGATTAGTACAAAATATATTACGTCCTCCAAACAAAATACGTTTCTTTCATCAGTGCTCCCTATGTTTCGGTTCCTGTTTATAAGGCGCACATGCATATCAAGATTTAAATTTTTACAAATTTTTACCAATAATTTAGCCAACAATTATTTATTTTTTAATGTAAACTTGACATGGTTAGATTTGTAATCGATGTACTCTCCAATGACTATAAATTTATAATCATAAATAATATAATATAAAATAAATAAATAGTCAAAGTTTAATTTGGGAGACCATGTCATATCATATCACGCCTTATAAACACGAATGAAGGGAGTAAGTACTAGTAGAAGATTACTTTGTTTCAGACAATTATTATGGTTTTCGTTTTCTTTTTGAAACTTTCAATGATTTAATTTTGGACCACGGAAACTTAGACCACACCTGTACCGTACTGGTACGAGTACCTGAAATTCCGGTAGGACATATCATTGGTAGAAAACTCACCTTTCATCCATCCCCTTTAATCATGGTTAATATTTAACCCGTGACTAAAGGTTCACCAACTAGGACTAAAACTCAGCCACTAGCGGGGGGCTCACCAACCGGGGACTAAAGAGCTCCTTTAATCCTGATTGTAAGGGCCAATGGAAAGAAAAGGCCTGGAGAGGCCTTTTGTCCCGATTGAAAACACGAACCAGGACTAAAGGCCCCACGGTTGTCCCGGTTGGTAATTCCAACTGGGAGAAAAGATTTAGACCCGGTTGGTATTTCCAACCGGGACAAAAGGGGCACAAGACGCGCAGTACAGGCATCCTTATCTTCTCCACGCGCGCACAGGCCAGTCTCCTTCCTCCTCCTCTTCCCCTCCCCTCCCCTTCCCCCTATGTTGGCCCCTCACTGACAGTGACGAGCGGCAGCGGGGCGAGGGAGGTGGAGTAGGGTGGCGCCAGGGGTTCGGGCGTAGCAGGTGGCACGGCGCGAGAGTGGAGCTAGTGGCACAGGGCTGAGAAGCAGGCGCGAAGGAGTGGTGTAGAGGAGCTAGTGACGCGGGGCTGAGGAGCAGGCGTGGAGGAGCGGGCGGCGCAGGCGTGGAGGTTCGGGTGGAGGAGCGGTGTGGAGGAGCGGCGCGAAGGCTCGGGTGGAGGAGCGGCGCGGGGATGAGGAGCAGGCGTGGAGGAGCCGAGGCGGCGGCGGCGGGCATGGCTAGCGGGCGTTGAGGCAGCTTTTTTTATTTTTTTCGAAATGTTTTAATCCCGGTTGGTGTTACTAACTAGGACTAAAAGGGGCCCCCGAGACTAAACAACCCCCTTTTGTCTCGAACATTTAATCCCGGATAGCTTTTCAGGAGATTTGACCCCTACCTACCGGGACTAAAGGTCCGTTTTCTACCAGTGATATAACAGCCAGTAGCATAGGAGCAGGCCACATTTTTCATAGCGTGGTTTTACAAGGGCCCTCTCGATAGGGTCAAGCAGGATACGATATAATGTGTGGATAAATGATTGGATTTCCATTTCAAAAAGAAGCGATTAATATTATCTACCATCACCTTAATTAATTAATGTTGGAAATCGTGGGCGTCACTTCCCAGATGTCAAGCTAGAAGATTAAAATAGAAGCAAGAGCGAACAGGAGATGGTGAGCCCAGGGGCCTCCCGTCGGTGACCACCCCGGTCCTGGCGTCCACAACCCCGGCGACGGCCACCCGGCCCGCCGACCACACGACACCTCTGTCAGCTTGCTCTCCTTCATCTGGTGTTTCCCTCTCTCCTGGTTCCTTTGGGTAAGTTCCCATGGCTTCCTTCCAGTTTGTGCAAAGCCATGGCATCACTTTTGCCACCAAGGTGAGAGACTTGCTTGGATCCCAAGTGGTTCATCCTCCATCATCTCAGTACCAGGGTTTCTCTCTAGTGGTGGCTTTCAGCAAGAATAATTTTAGATTGACTCCGGCCTCTGTGAGTCGTTGCCTTCAAGGTGTTCTTAGCGGACATGCTTATGGTTTTCTTGTCTCTCACCTGGCTCAACAAGTTTTCAAGTTTTATGTGTCCTCCAAGCATGTTGGCTTCCTTTGTCTGGATCTCAAGGACTTCTCTTGTGATGGATTTCATATGGGGTTTTTCTTTAATAATGCTTCTGGTTTGGCTCATGCCTCTGCCTTTGCCCAGAAAGACTCTGGACCTGCTTATCGCCGGGAGCTTGTATGCCCCAGAAAAGGAAAAGCAGTTTTCACTTGTCTAATGAGTTGAACTTGAATTCTAATAGCTTCCGAAGTGATGATTCCAGGAATGCCTCTAGTTATAAAAATATGGCTCAATCTTCCTCAGATCATCGATCTAATGGAGCCTTTTTTCAGGCAGCAAATGAATTTTGTTCTGCCAGATTTCCTTCCCTGGCACCAAAAGCTTATCATTCATCTGGAACTTCTCGGTCTTATGTGGATATTGTTAAGATAAATTTTGGTAACACCGTTCCTCTCACTGGTGCTAATACGGCCCCCCTTGGGTGCCGATCAACTTCACACAATATGGTTTCTCAATTTGGCATTTCGATGACTTCCGGTTCTTCAATTTCTGCTCCTAAGGAAGCAAGGCGCTCAGTGTTTCAATGCTTGAATCTCTCAAATTCAAATCAGTCAAGGTTGCTGGAAACTAGGCTGGCCATAGCCCGTGGGCCGATAGCTCCTAGGCTCAACAACACTGTTATATCTGGAAGCAGAGATCTCCTGTGTTCCCGATGCCTATCTTCCAACCACCAAAGAACCTCCTGCGTCAACCGTATCTGTTGCTGGCACTATAAAAAAAGGGTCACACTCGTAATGACTACAAACTTTACCACAATCTCCAAAGCTTCATTAAACGCTGTGGCGACTCTTTCGGCTATGCTTTTTCCCTAGGCCTCTCAGCCGGTGACTGGCCCTCTGATTGCCATCTCACTTGGTTCAAGGCCGGCCCATCTATTGATCAATAGCCCAACTCGACTGCTCAACTAACTGCTAACCCGACTAGCATCGCAACCGTCGCTCCTGCTCCTACCCCTTCGTCTCCACTGGGTTCTTCCCCTTTGCGACAGCTCTCCCCAACCTCTGTGAACCTTCACCCCTTCCACCCACTGACACTCCCCCAGAACCCATGGCATTCCTCAATGTTGATCCTCAACCGATGATGCTCGCTGGTTTCCATCGGGTCATCGTTCAAGGTCGACAACAGTACTCTAGGGTTGTAATCCCCAGGGCTATTCCAAGAAACGAGAATCTTGCGATTGTCACTGTGAAAAATCTTCCCCCTGGTGAGATCCACTTTGGCCCTCTACGCAATGTTATTTTGCAGTTCTTGGTGCATGACTTGGGTCTAGAGGTCCTAGATATCCAAAGATGTCCTTTTGGAAGGGGACAAGCTTATGTCCAGATGGGTCGCCCGTCACATAGAGATGCTTTGATTGCTCGCAGTCCTCATTTCCGCAATGGTTTTGCCTTCTCCTTTGTACAGCACAACAGGGCTGCTAATGCAAGGCGGGTCAATTTCAACAGAGAATGCTGGTTAATGCTCATTGGGTTTCCTCTGGACAATTGCTCAGCCCGTGAAATTGAAGATGCCATTCGGTCCTTTGGCAGAATGATCCTCTGGCAAAAAGACAATGTGCTGGTGAGAATAATTCTAAAAGCAAGAGTGACTGAGCTCATTGACATTCCTCATTATCTTATCATGTCTGAAGGTGATGATTTCGAAGGGGTCTCGTACACTATACAATGTGAAATCTTGCAGCAGAATCTGTTCGGGGGTCAACTACAGGATGAGGATATACCCCCAGGTGGGCTAGATGACAACTTTGTGTTTCCTGGTATCCAGCTTCATGCTCAACCAGATCAGCTTGGTGGTCCTCAGAACCCAGCCATTCATCAGGATGAGGGTATCCCTGATCTGAATGATAACCCAATACACGACAATCAGAACAACCAGGAGGATGAACACATGGATGAGGAGGAAGGAATAGATGATGAAGTCATGTTGGATATTCTTTTGGAGGAAGCTCAGGCCCTACAACAGGAAGAAGAGCCACAGATGGGACTGGATCTTCATCTCCACATGTCTCCACCGCTTTAGGCTTCACCCTCCCCTGATTTGGATGCTCCACCGCTGCCTATGGTGGTCTTATATGAGGGAATACCTCAAACAATCATGCAAGAACCCGTTGCACTACCTCCCCAGCAAGTGGGTCAGCAATTGGACTTTCATGCACAACAATTGGGGACTCAACAGGGAAACTTGGTCCAAATGGGGGCTCAGGAGGGGATCCAGGATGCCCAGGAGGTTGTCCTTGGGCTGCCAGCCCCTATTCAGGAGGAAGAGAATGTTGGACAGAATGTGGCCCAGGAGGGTCATATGTTCCTTAACCTCAACATAAACATGGTCCTCACCCAGGAACAACATGTGAACCATAATCACCTAGCCAAGAATGTCAAGGACAGTATGTCCTGCCTCCTGTCGGACTCCTTTTCCCCACCCAATGAAATTAATATGGAAAATCGAAGAACTTGCGAGAACCCCAATATTTACAGATTTTGGGCCCAACACTTCTCTCCTGTCGGCTGCCCTGATCAGGTGACCCAGATACCTTCTGACTGGGTTGCCTTCTTCATCAACATGCTCATGTCACCCAACCACTTTGACTGGGCCAAGTAGTCCCTGACCTCCAAGACCTGGGAATTTCTGCTTTCATGCTCCAACACAATAGCTATGTTGGCTTTTGCAATCCCCTCGAGATGTCCAAGTTCCACCCCACTTAGTTGCTCACACCCCCAAGAAGATGTGGACTCTTCGGTTCCTGAGATTATCAAGACAAATGAAGCTGAAATGGATGGAGTGAGGACACACAAAAGAGCCAGAGTCCATTTGGGAACAAAGGCCACACCTGAGTGTGAGTCCTCTGTTAGAAGAAGTGATCGTATCAAAGCTAAGAACAAAGGATTCCACAAATCTCCATGCCAGGATAATGCATGCTTAGCTTGTAATGCCCGACCGCCAACAATCACCACTGAAGTCATCCAGAGCTTGGGTACAAAGGTTTGTGCGCTTGACAGCTCCAAGGTCTATTCGGAAAAGCTGCTCTCCAACCCTGGATCTCAGACGCCCATTGGGAAATTGATGGGAAGAAGACGTACGGAAGCTTCCAGCAAGGGGAAGGAGATTCTATCAGAGACCTCGTCCAATAGCTCCGCCGGCGCATAAGGCGCTCTGAAGATGATGAAATGAACATGTCTTTTGATGGATATCTGGATTTTCTTTTGATCCGCTTGTTTCCCACTTCTCTAATGAACTTTGTTATGTCCTTCTGTGAACCTTTTATGGCTCCCCCCTCTAGTGGTTGGATATGTACTTTGACAGCTTTTGGGCTACATCTGGCTGTGCTTTTGGTCTATCAATGTTGCCTTAATTATTTCTTTATTGCCTATCTCTTCTTGTGCTTCACTAAGCCAGGCGTAAAGGCCCATATGACACTCTTCTTAGTTTAATGACTGCTAAAAGATCTTGGAATATCCTGTCTTGGAATGTGAGGGGTATCAACTCCGTGACCTAATGGAATGCCATCAGAAGCAAAATAGCTAAATCTAAGTGTGACATTATTTGCTTACAAGAAACAAAAAGAGACACCTTCTCTGAGGCTTATCTTAGGAATTTCTGCTCCCTAAGCTTTAACCAGTTTGATTTCGTCCCGTCAATTGGGAATTCAGGAGGTCTGCTGGTCATTTGGAATAACGACAGATTTCATGGTGAACCTCTTTTTCAGAATAGATTTGCATAGTCCATTGAGCTCCATTGCAAACTCTCCGAGGACTCATGGATTATAACTAACATCTATGCGCTCTGCACTCCGGAGGGAAAAATAGAGTTCTTGAGATGGTTCAAATGAATCGAAATGCCTGATGAGGAACGATGGTTAATTGTGGGGGATTTCAACCTCTTGAGAAGGCTAGAGAATAGAAACAAGCCAGGGGGTAATATTCAAGAAATGCTTCTCTTCAACGAAGCCATCAGCAGACTAAGATTGAATGAGATTCAGTTAAAAGGAGGGAAATTCACTTGGACTAACAAGCAAGTTAGCCCCCTTTTGGAGAGATTAGATTGGTTCTTTTCTTCCTCATCTTGGATCTCCAAATACCCAAATACCGGTGCCTTTATCCTCTCTAGAGATTCATCTGACCATAATCCCTGTGTAATCTCGGTTTCAAGCCATATGCCAGCACCCCAATTGTTCTGGTTTGAAAATTATTGGATGCATCATGAGCAATTCCGAACAATTTTGCAAAGGGGATGGAACCATGAACCCCCATTTAGTGACAAGGCTAGGATCATTGGAGCTAAATTCAAGAACCTAAGGAAGGAACTGAGATCTTGGAAATCAAATTTACAAAGTCTAGCTAAGACTATACAAAATACCAAGGATGTGCTATTTTTTCTTGATATCATTGAAGAATTCAGAGATTTATCTCTTGATGAATGGAATTTCAGGGTCTTAATCTCATCCCATTTGATTTCTCTTTTGCAACAGCAGAAGATTTACTGGAAACAAAGAAGCTCTGCTAATTGGGAAAAATTGGGAGATGAAAGTACACACTTCTTTCATGCACGAGCCTCCATCAGGAATAAAATTAATCATATCACCTGCCTGCAAGATCAAAATGGTCAGCAAATAAAGGATCATCACGCCAAAGCTATCTTACTATGGGAAGCTTTCAGGGAAAGAATGGGAAGAAGTAATTTCTCTCACATGTACTTTGATCTCCAATCTTTTCTAACACCTTCAGAACACCTGGATCTTTTAGAAACTCCCTTCTCGAGGCAAGAAATTGATCATATTTTCAGGGAATTGCCTGCTAATAAATCCCCTAGACCCGATGGATTTAATGGTGAATTTCTCAAAAAAATATTGGCATATGATAGCTCATGATTTCTACTCTCTATGTGATGCCTTTTATGATGGGGAAGTCTATGTGCGGAGCATCAATTCCTCATACATCACTCTCATTCCAAAAAAGGACTGCCCTTTGGAGGTGGGAGACTTCAGGCCGATTTCTCTCCTTAACTCAACAATTAAGCTCATCACCAAAATTCTAGCTGAAAGACTTCAGAAGGTCATTTTAAGGTTGGTTCACAAAATCAATATGGCTTCATCAGATCTAGGAACATACAATATTGCTTGGCTTGGGCATTTGAGTTCCTACACATTTGTAGAATCTCAAGGAAAGATCTCGTTATTCTTAAATTGGACTTTGAAAAGGCTTTTGACAAAATAGAACATCGGGCAATCTTGGATATCCTGAAGCACAAGGGCTTCGGAACTAGATGGATTAAATGGATTGAAAGTATTCTTACCTCAGGAACCTCTTCGGTGCTATTGAATGGGGTACCTGGGAAAGTTTTCCATTGCAAAAGGGGAGTCAGGCAAGGCGATCCACTCTCACCGCTTCTCTTTGTGTTAGCGGCAGACCTCCTGCAGTCCATCCTCAATAAAGCTAAAGATGAAGATAGGATCAGACTCTCAATTGAAAACGGAGTGGGCACAGACTTTCTAGTAATACAATATGCAGATGATACCCTGCTAATTATGGAAGCAGACCAGAGTCAGCTCCTACACTTAAAATCCATCCTTGACATGTTTGCAGAATCTACTGGCCTGAAGGTTAACTTTGCCAAATCAGTTATGGTCCTGATCAACACAAGTTCAGAAAAACTACATGACCTTGCTACCATGTTTAATTGTCAAGCTGGCTCTCTTCCCTTTACCTATCTTGGTCTACCTCTGGGAATGACCAAACCAAAGATTGAAGAATTTCTCCCTATTATTAAGAAGGTCGAAAGAAAGTTGGGTGGAATATCTACCATGCTATCACAGGGAGGAAAGCTGCATCTTGTCAACTCAGTCCTAACTTCAATGGTAATGTTGCACATGGCTACCCTCAAGCTTCTAAAAGGGGTCACCGATCAGATTGATAAATTTAGAAAACATTGCCTTTGGCGAGGATCAGATTTGACTTCTAGGAAACCATCAAAGGCGGCATGGCCTATGGTGTGCCTGCCCAAGCAACAAGGGGGATTGGGTGTCATCAACATCAGTACACAAAATGAAGCCCTCCTGCTCAAGTTCTTGCATAAATTTTTCTCTAAAGCAGATACTCCCTAGGTCCAACTTCTTTGGGAAACTTATTATCAACACAGTAATGTACCTGGAGGGCGTAGGAAAGGCTCCTTCTGGTGGTGAGATATAGTAAAACTCATTGACCTATACAAGGGGATAGCCTCTGCCCGAGTTTCGGATGGTAGTACAATCTTGTTCTGGAAAGATACTTGGAACAATCATCTCTTATCGCGTGATCTTCCACAGTTAGCTTCTTTTGCAAAAGATAAGATGATCACCCTCAAGGAGGTTCTAGAGGATCGCCTGATTAATGCAGTGCATCTTCCACTGTTTGCAGAGGCGCATGGTCAGTTTGCACAATTACAAGAATTCTTACAACAGATTGATAATACGCAGCCACAGGACCTATGGGTTTACAGCTGGGGTAATCCAACCTTTTCAGTTTCTAAGACATATAAAACTCTCATTGGAGAGAAAGGAGTCCACCCGATCCATAATTGGCTATGGAGGTCCAAATGCCAAAAGAAGCACAAAGTTTTCTTCTGGTTACTCATCAAAGACAGAGTCAATACCAAAGATGTTTTAAGCAGGAGATCCATGAATTTAGAATCTACAACTTGTGAAATGTGTATTCTTAAAAAACGTGAGACAACAGCACATCTCTTCCTGCGATGCAATTTTGCCAAGGCTTGCTGGTGCTTAGTGGGTATTACATACTCTTCCACCAGATCAATCACTTCCATTTTCAATGCCATTCGAAGACGACTGCAATTACCGTTCTTTATGGAAATCATAATCCTCATGACATGGAGTATTTGGACAACCAGAAACGACTGGACCTTCAACAATTCTGCTCCGATGATCAGGGACGTCAAATGGAAATTTGTTTCGGAATTTCGCTTGGTAGCCCTTCATAGGGTCAGGACCCAAACGCAATCCCTTATGTTAGACTGGGTAGACACTTTGTAATCTTGTTGCTTGAACCTTTTTTCCTTTCTTTTGGCTTTGTTTCCTGTTTTCTTTTGCTTCGGTCTTGTTTCGTAATTGATCCTTTTGGTTGTTTAACTCTTTAATAAATTCAGGAGGGGTCACCCTCCTGTTCCTTCAAAAAAAAATAATTAATGTTCCCAAAGACTGGCTGAACAATTGTTCACCTCTCATGCTAAATAGCCTTGCCGATGCAAAAATGCCACACGTTTAAAACGAGCCCAAAATGGACCGGAGCTTAACAGCGAAGGCGTCAACATTTTAATGGACGGTTCTGTACGTGTGGGCACAAATAAAGCAATCAATGTGGAACTGCCAAAAATACGGGAGGCAAAAGGTCATCAAGCAATTATATTCAAACACGTCTACCTGTACAGCATGAATTTCTCTTGCCATTAATTTGCTGCTCGTTCTTAACGGCGACCCTTTTTACTAGCACCTCATATCATCCCCGTCCAGGACATTGTGTATCCTTTCTGCAGGAAACCAGGTTTAAACACGCCTCTACCCTCTTGAGCATTCGCTGCCACATAAACAATTTGATTTGGCGGTGGCGGTTCTTAAAAAGAACTGCAAGGTTTTGAGCTATATAATATATTATAGTTATACAGACAATTCTATCTAGAAACCGTCAGTAAAACTGTTATATTAGAGTTCTATTTACAAGATGTCTATGATGATCAGTATCAGTGTACCACACTAATGGTTTTTAAATGGAAGAGTCAGTGAG
Source organism: Setaria viridis (assembly GCF_005286985.2). Taxonomy (NCBI): domain Eukaryota; kingdom Viridiplantae; phylum Streptophyta; class Magnoliopsida; order Poales; family Poaceae; genus Setaria; species Setaria viridis. The sequence goes on along the minus strand of NC_048264.2, from coordinate 20,739,251 downwards.
AAGGGATATGTGTAACTGAATACTTTGAGGAGAACTATTCCGATTATGATACTGACCAGTATCACACAGACGGTTTTTAAATGGAGCAGACACTGGTGATAGTAGACATGTCTAACTGGCTATTTTCAAGATATTTCATCGGCTGCTTTTTGTTGGAACAATCAGTGATAGATTTTCATAATAATCACTATAATGAAAAATATTTCTACTATTAACCATTATCGCAAAAATTATGTTCCTCGCAGTTGCTATGTTTATGGTTTATAACACACAAAACCCAGTGAATTTATAGAGAAAGGAATGGTAAAAAGGTATATTTATTGTACTATCCTATGACTCCATCCGTCCCATAATATAGCTAAGTTTAGGTTTTTTCAAAGTTAACCTTTTTAACTTTGACTAACAATATCTCTAAAAATTTTTTATTTTAAATAGAAATATTACATATTATAATAGTTGATTTCACAATAGAACTACTAACATCATTTTTATGTTATTGGTCTCTATAATCATTTCGTGATTTGTAGTCAAAATTGAAAAGGTTTGACTTTGAAAAGGTCTAAATGTAGCTATATTCTAAGGATGGAAGGAGTATTTTATTAATTAATGTTTTATGAAAATATGACTAATTGCTCATGAAAAGTGTACCCACATTTAATAATTTGCACAATAAATCCTCCACAGTTGTTATGTTTATCAATATGGCATTTATTAACACAAAGAGATTTATCCGGCCTTGGAAATAATTGATGTGATAACAACATACTGAATTAAAGTATATGGAATCAAAATTTGTTCACGGGAAGATTTGTAGAAAATTTTAGAACAGAAACTGTAGCTCTTGCTGAGATAAGCAAAACTGCAGTTACAAAATTTTCATTTGATGGTTCAAGCTATCAAGGATGTTTAATAACTGTGGATAAGTTCTGAGGTTTAGGGCAAACAAAATACTTCTCATATTCTAATTGCAAAACTAACGGAGTCGATATATTCACACCTTCATTTAACCCTGGATTCCTAGGTGAAGGTAAAGCATAGTGCTACAATTAAAATACATCATGTGGGGGCAAGAGATTCTGTGTTTAAGAATGAAGGTTTCTTTCTTTCTATATATATATATATATATATATATATATATATATATATATAAAGAAAGAAAGATATTTACATAGTATAAGGCTTGAAGCCCAAAGAGAAAAAGGGGAGAGATATTTACATCCATCTTGTTTCAGAATGAAGGTTGACCTGTGTGAACAAGATTTATTTCTATGTAATAAAGTGAAGTGTCCAATGAAAACGGCCTAATAAGCATTCTCAAATAATGCAGAAAACACTGAGTTTTGTGGTAGAAACTGACTAGTGGTAGTCCAATTCTTTCGGGCTTTACTATTTCCTGAGTTTTTCTCTTCCTCGTCAAACAAGTATCTCACAAAATTTGGGAAATCTCTTATGGTTTCGAGCAAGAACCATCGTGTTGTATTTCTTACAGGTTGAAATCCAAGTGACACGAGGGGTCTGTGCCATTTGAAATGACAATGATAAAAAAAGGTTTCCCATTTTTACCCAGTTTAATATTCCCTTTTTGGCAGTTCATAGAGATGGAAAGATTAGCATGGATGTTGGGTAAATGGTTCCATTCGGCACACCACCGTTTTCTTCATGTGTAGGATTTTTTTTTTGGGAGGCTGAACATTTTTCTCAAGGGGAGGCTCAACCCCATTAACATTCAACAACCAGCTAGATGGTTGATACAGATGGTAGATAGAGAGGGAGGAGGGCAGTGCTCTAGGCCATCTAACCTGATTCGAGCTACGGATCATTTCACCCAGGATTCCTAGGTGAATAGTGCTACAATTAAGATCCTGTTTGGGAGGAGGGTGCTAAAATTTAGTCCTGAACTAAATTTTAGCCCTCTCAAAAAGAGTGCTAAACTTTAGCCTTTGGAAGTGTTTGGGAGGGAGGCTAAAGTTTAGCACTGCTGTGCCAAATGACCCTTTTACCCCTTCATAGCTGCCCCTCGGATCGCCACCCACTCCTCCTCCTCCGTCGCGCGCCCACCGCTCCGCGGGCTCCGAGCCCACCGGATCTGCGGGCACAGGGAGGGCGCTGCCGACAAGAGGGTCTTCTCCGACACGCCCGCTAGCACCGCGACGGCGGCGAGCAGCAGCGCGGCGAATAGGACCGCCACCACGGCGCACAGCGGCGCCCTCCGGCAGCCGCCACGGGAGCGGGCGCCGGCGCCGGAGACCTCGTGGGGAGAGAGAGAGAGAGAGAGAGAGAGAGAGAGAGAGAGAGAGACGCCATCCTGCGAGATCTGCGAATGACGCCGGCTAGCGCCGCAACGGCGGCGAGGTGATGCGTGCCGTGGAGGACGCGGAGGCGACCATGTCGTTGCTCGAGTCCACGAGGAGGGCACCGCCACCCCAGCGTAGATGACGACGACCGGCGACAAGGCCATGACGAAGGCGACGAGCACGACGTTGACCACCGTGTTCCACCGCTTCCTCTTCTTCCGCGGCAGGGGCCAGTGCTCTAGCCGAGCTCCCTCGGACTTTGGCCAGGCATCACATGCCATCACGGAGGAGGCAGTGGATGGAGGCCGCAGGGGCGGGCGGAGCTGGTGGATCTGACCGGAGGAGGCGGGGACCGGCTAGGACCTCCCCAAGGCGCCATCGCGAGGCTCACCCTCGAGGAGGCTCGGATCTGGCGGTGGCGGCGGTGACGGGGCCGGCTAGGCTCCGATCCGAAGGCGGCAACGGTTTCAGGGCCTACGAGGCGAGGGGAGGCGAGGCGGAGATGGTGGTGGGGCTTGCGAGGCGAGCCGGAGGACAGCGGCGGCGGCAAGGTTCCGGGCGGAGCGAGCGAGGCGGAGACGGCGCCGTGGTGTCCCTCGCGGGGAGAGAGAGAAAGTGAGGGGATGAGTGAGAGGGGAGGGGGGCAGGGGGGAAAGTGGTTCGGGGGACCACTTTTTAGCTCATTTAGTCAGTTTTAGCCACCCCCAAGTGACTAAAGGATTAGTGGGGGTGCTAAATTCTAGCACTTGACTTTAGCACTAGTGTTTGGGAACACAAGTGACTAAAATGGACTAAAGTGGGGGTGCTAAAGTTTAGCACCCCTCTCCCAAACACCCCCTTATAATGGACCTTCCAATTATTACTACTTAAAAGCTACAATCAAGTTGTAATGGACTTGCCCATTATTGCAACTTAAAAGCTACTGATTACATCTGATGACAGGACAAATTCCGCCAAACCCCAAAAGAGAGGACTTGCTGGATGGGTGCCATGGGCTTCTCTCAAGCTTCCCCACCATCTTGGTGTTCCTCAGTTGCAGCCAGTAGGTGTCTCGCCTTTGGAGGTCTTGTCAGTTGCACCAGCACCTTGTGCGCGCAAGCAAGCTGCAAACGCGTCACAAAGGGCAAAGGAGAGAGGATGTGGATTTCATAAATTTCACGAAATTTCGATCTTTTCTGCTGCGACCAGAATTACTGTTCATCAAAATTTTGATGGCCAGACCAGAGCTGATCAATATGAGTGGATCATCTTGAGGAGCTCTGCCATTGAAGATGATGGAAGCTGGTGAGATCACAGCGTCGTGGATCGGAGGTCTGATGCCTGATATCTTTTGTAATGAGGCTGAACAAGCTTGTAAACACTATGTGCTAAAACCTTGCTACTCTGTTCTTTTGCAATGCAATCGAACCGGGGGTCCTCCCCTGGAGTTCTAAAAAAAAATCGGCAGTCAATAGGCCACAAAAGATCTATGCTGGTGGTTAAAAATGGTTTGTGCTGGTAGGCCGAGCACCCGCCAGCAACTTTAAACTAGCACAAATGGTGTCTGTGCTGGCGGGCGATGTTAGCACAAATGGGTGGTTATACCACCTGCCAAAAATATGTATTTTCCCATCCTATATATTATTTTTTTGATTTATTTATAATTTCTATTTCCTGCCAGTTGTTAGCCGTCAAATTGAAATATGTATATCCAAACCACATAATAACAAATTTGAATAATAAATAATTCACATTATTCAAAACCGCATCGTACACAATATCTAATTCACATTATTCAACAAACTTGAATAGTACATAATTCACATAATTCAACATTTGAAATAGAGCTATTGTTTGCCACGCTAATATTAAAACTACTATGTCCATCTACGAAGACCTTTGCATTCGTCCGCCATCAACACGCCATCTTTATCAAAGAATGCTCCATCCTCATGACAAATCTCACGTTGGATGAACCTCGCCACGTCCCTACAAATGTTGTCGATGTGACCGTCTTCGAGTGTCGCTTGGTGAGTCTCGATCCTAGGCATCTGCAGGTATACAGTAAATGAAGATTAGGATGTGTTACCATTAGAAAGTTAGCACATGGCAGTGTACAAGAGACTTACGTCTCCGGGGTTCGTCCGGTATCTCCCATTATTTCTATGGAACTCGCACACTTATCCGCATAGCGCAGTACCGGGAGGTTGCTTGTGGCACTGCAATCAAATAGAAAAATGATGAGTTGTTACTAATGACAAGTCTATATTATATGGAAAAAACTAAGTTTTTATGATATATTATTTTCATAGATCTCTTCCTTTTTTCATCGTGTTCCCCACCTTTTAGTATGTAAAGCTTGTAGCACTTTGAGGGTACGAGGACAAGAGTTAGTAATACAACTTAGGTGCATAGAATGTCAACATGCATTTAAGTACTGCCAAGGAATGTCTTGTATAATGCCTATGAATTCCTTGTCGAGGACCATTACTTCTCCTAGCTGGGGTAAAATCTGGATGCAAATCCAATGGTCTCTACATTATATTAAAATAATTTATATTATAGACGGCATTAAATAGAACCAAGTATATGTAGTTGTTGATACCGGATTTTGACACGTGTTTGGAATTGGCGTCAAAGGAGAAGAAAGATGGCCGGTGTGGCAGCTAGAAGCTACAGTTGGGAATTAGCCGATTAAAGCTACAATGTTTCAGCCGACTAGCAGAGGGAGTTGATAGAGACTGGCCGATTGGGAGTCAGGATGGCTTGGCCGGTATGGGCCTGAGGTGGGCCAAGATGAAGATTAGCTGAAAAAAGGAGATTGGCCCATGGGGAGATAGTAACCAACTCCGATACGAGTTGTATTTGTAAATATTTGTTATCGTTTAAAATTAGAGATAGATCCTAGTCGGTTAAGAAATTGATTGTAACAGGGTATAAATAGCTGCCTCGTGAGGCTTGTAAACAACACATCAATCAATACAACAAATCTACTTTTTCTTCATACTTTACTTTTGAGTCGGTGATTTTGCCAGAACCTTTTCTTTTTCACGAGTTTGTACGAGTTGGCGGGGCTGCATCGACACGATCTCCGGCCGATTGGTAAGTTCCGCTTATCGAGTAATATCTAAGCTTTAACTTCGGGCGCATCGTTGTTGTTTCATTTAGATTTATTCACCAGTTATTGATATTAACTAGAATTATAGGTTTTACATGTTGTTTTAGTTTTATCATCAGTTATCCAGCTTGAGACACGAACTGTCGGCTTTTCGTTATTATTTTTGTTTATCATCACAATAGTCGATTAGATCTATTCCAAGTGTTGCCTTTGTAGTGTTATCTAGGTTACTCTAGTAGTTTTCCTCACAATTTTACATGGATATCGGTTGTGCATAGCCGGTCATCTCTACAGTAAATCGGCCGATTCGCTGATACGCTTTTCAAGACAGATCGGAACTTTAGCCGATCGAAGCCTCTGGAATTGAATATTTTTTTTCCTTGTCAATCAACAGGTCAGATTGACTGGCACGCCGCGCGAACAGTACCAGGGCAATAACCCTAACAGGAGTAAGCAGATTCTCTCGGGTTGTGTGTCCAACATTGAGGGTCATCAGCTGATTTTCAGCACCAATAGTAGTAATTAAAACTAGCTAGCTTACTAAAAATTGTAAGGAGCAATGATACAATCCTTGTGAGCCTTTTTTCTCATTACTCTTGCAATGTATATGGAAACTTTACGCATTTCATCTTTGTGGGCTTTTGCTTTTATAGCATTTTTCTCTACTTGTGTTTGTGCTGCTTCCATTTGTGCTTTGATCATTTCTGTCATTTTGAACTTGTGCTCTGGCTCGCTAATTCGTGCTGGGTCAAGGTACGCTGCCTTGAACCTACCGTTCATCAATTCTTCCTCCCGCCATTGCATCCTGCAAAATAAGTCGCTTAGGTACTTGTCTTATAAAATATATACATATGTATTTAAAACTTGTGTATGCGGTACATGTGGACTTACAAGCACTATACAGTAATGGGATTCACGTCGAGGTGTTGTCGACGGTAAAGTTTGTGCAAATCCTCGAAATTGATCACAATTTGATAATCAAGAACACCAAGGAAAACCTTAGTTGGGACACGCGTGGTGATTGCTCGAATGTCTTGCTTCATTTCTTTCATGATCAATCCATGCAGCTTATTCAGTTCCTATGGACCCTCCAACAGATCCCACCGATACAAGAATGGTTTGCCATGCTCATAATTCACTGAGGCGTCATCTGACGCAAGAAATTGAGGTTTTCATCCTTTTCGTTTTATCGAGAGGCGTCGCAAGCTACAAATTTCTCATTGGAAGATGAATCCTTCTTCTTCAATACATTTAAAAACTTGTCGACTTCTGTTGATGGAGCTTTTTGATCATATGTGCTGACCATACAACGTACCGCTGGTCTCTGAGGAGGTAGAGATGCCGGCAAAGGCGATGTTGGATCAATAACATGTAAATCATCTACCCATTCATCACCTTGGAGTAGTAATGTCTAATCATCCTCAGTGAGACCTTCTAGAACAGGTGATAGCATTGGATGCTCGCCCTCATCGGTAGCTCCCTACACTTGTGACAACATCGGCTGCTCCGTGTCAACATTTGAATCTAGAAGGGGCACATCTTAGCTCAGCCGTGAGGTCTCTGGTGATGCATTATTTAGAACGATATCTCGGTGATAACACAGTATGTACTGGTTCATCGCATCACTGAGAACCTCAATCCCCTCATCAGTAGGGATCTCAATCTCGCATGACTCATCCAACACCGTAACAACTTGCACCCAGGCGTATTCTGGCGAGGGTTTCTTTGGGAACACATGACCCGTTACTACCATACCGGTTGTGACCTCTCGAAACTTATTTGGTTTCCTTCCATAAGGTATCACCAACCCACATGGTGTATCCACTTGTATGTCATCAACGGGATACCTCACATTTGTAATGGAGCTAGAACTACTCGGAGCAACGAATCCTATATGGGCAAGCTACATAGTTGGTTCCGCCTGACGTTGACCATCGGATACTGTCGGGCAGCCCTTGTTTGTAGTTGCTGGCTAGCGAAGAACTCAATCAATTCCTACTTGGCGATTTTTCTAATCTTCTCTTCAAGGTTTTTCTTGTAACGGTCGCGCTTCCTGTAGCTTGCTTGGTCGTTGTGGAATGCTTTACCCCAGGGCAATGTTGATGACATCCCTCAAACACGCCCAGAGTGCTCCATGGTTCCGATTGTGGCGGTTAGCTGATCTTTCTCCCTGTTCGACTTGAAAAAGACCCTTCTTTTGCACCTCAACAAGCTGTTCCAGCCTCGTGTAAATTTCATCTATTGTTGGGTGTTTGAATTTAACCGTGGCGTCGGTTGTTATTGTCGGAATTCGAGCTAGTACCCAATTCCTGTTGCACTCTTCCAAGCCTTCAAAAAAATCCGGTAAACTAGCTATCCTTCATTCTTCTTCCTCTCTCCTCCATTTAGTGATCTTGGCTGCGTACCCTCTCGCACCCAAGTGATGGGGGTTCTGGGCGGCTTTCATAGCCTTCTTGGTATTTTCTTCACTCGGGGCTTTTGCTTCTGACGTGTTCTTCTGTTGTATGAACTCTTCCTGCATTTCTTGAGGAATCCTACCAAAGTCCTCCCTAGCATTCTTACCGTTCTGTACATATTCTTTATTACGAGTAGACCTATAATTCCTGAAACATCTCCCAAGGAGGCCCTCAATAAAGTTTCTTGCAAATTTCTCTCGACCTTAAGGAAAAGCGAACTTTTCTTTCAATGTGGCCCACAATACATCCTTTATAGTGGTAGGCACATCCTTCCAATTATTAGTCGTGATCCAGGTCTACAATTTATCCCTGACAATAGCTTCACATATGTTCTGAAACCTTGAATCTATCCCCTTAGCTAATATGGGCTCACATTTGGCGCCAAGCAATTCTATTACGAGAATACCTTCTTTAGGGATTTGGTTTCGGCTTCGTTTCCCACGTTACCTTTTCAGATTACTAGTGGAAGCAGTTGTAGCCGAAGGTTGTGGTGCAGAGGCAGCTACCTCGTCTCCATGCAGAGTAGATGTTCTACAACATCGCGGTGGCGCATGAACTGGGGATTGGTCATTGTTCTATAGAGAAAACAATAGTTGAAATTTATCAACTTCATGTGAACAACAATGCATCACTAGCTAGTATGAATGTGCATGCAGGTACCCGATGATCCGTGGTTAGATCGTATTCAGGGTCATCTTCATCTAGACGCCTGCGAGTCCTAGGTGGGCTTGGTTCATACTTAGGTGGAGTAGATTACGATCCACAATTGTCATTAGAATCTGAATCCTCCTCGGCTGATTTAGCATTGTTCTTATTGTTTTCCATCGCTATTAATACGCAAAATTGTAATACTTGCAATTAAAAATTATTCATGAATTTATGCATATCAATACATATTTGTACACCAAACTTTTTCCTTTCACAATTCAAACATATTTAGTATTCATGAATTTATGCATATCAATACATATTTGTATTGATATGAAAGGCTGACTTTCTTAGGAAAAGCCATCTGGGCAAGAGATCGTCAGATAAACCAAACTGCCGACCTACTGTCTGTACTGCGTCGGATCAGATAATGGTGAGCCATCAGTCGGACGGAGTTTAACGTAAAGCTCCAAGGGAGTGTCAACAGTCTTCTCATCATTGAGTTGAGCTCGAGTGATCAAGTCATGACGTTATTTGATCTGAGATACCAAATATCCACGAGGAGAATGTGCGACCTCCAAGCCAAGAAAAGGCTTAGGGCGCGTCAGCGTCAAAATTGAAGTAAGTCGTTATGACTCCAGCAAGGGGCGTATAATTTATAGACTTCCCCATAAGGATTCGAAGCGTACCGAAGACTCGAAGGATACTGAAGATTTGAAGGATACCAAAGATTCAAAGGACTTCCAGACATTGATTTTAGGAGAGTCATTTTGTAGGGCCATTCTTTTTCTCCTTGGATCGAACTCTCGGCTTTGTTTGGGGCATTTTTTCTACCTCATTCTTTTCCTCCTTGCCAGGGGAAGTTCTGTTAAGGGTGTGGAGCAGCCGAAAGACCAACTAATCAAGAGACAATCCACAAAGCAATTGATCATGATCAAATTTGTAAGCCCACTTGGATATTGAGCATTTACGCATAAGAATAGGATTCTTTTCAATGAGTAGTTATTACCGGGTTCCATTCCCTTAACCAAGCCACTGCCTATGAGTCGCCGGCTCATTCTTCAACAGGCACGCGGTCAGAGATCACTTTCCCCTCCCACTGCTTGGGAGCTCAGCACGGTTTCACGTTCTATTTCACTACCCACTGGGGGTTCTTTTCACCTTTCCCTCACGGTACTACTTCGCTATCGGTCACCCAGGAGTATTTAGCCTTGCAAGGTGGTCCTTGCTGATTCACACGGGATTCCACGTGCCGTCTTAGCCTTGCCTTCCCAGGATCGCTCCCACACCCGTCACGTGGTTTTAGTTTTCTTTTTGGATCCATGCAAGCCCGACGGCCGAGATGTGCATTCGTACAAAGATGATCAATTCATGTATTGAAGGTAATGCTAACATTATGCTGGTCACCTGCAGAAAGAAAGAGATGCCTCAAAGTTTGATAATGTGGTACTGTAGACTTTGTCCTTTCACAATTCAAACATATTTATTACTAATGAATTTATGCATATCAATACATATTTGTACACGAAACTTTTTCCTTTCACAATTCAAACATATTTATTATTCATGAATTTATGCATATCAATAAATACTTGTACACCAAACTTTTCCTTTCACAATTCACACATATTTCTTATTCATGAATTTATGCAGATCAACAACAAGTTTTTCATTTCACAACTTATACATATTTATTACACATGAAAATTGCAATCCATAGATATTTAAACACAACATTTCTTATTACATTTTCTTCAGCATTGTTCTTATTTATCAATTAATTATATTTGCATGAAAAAACCAACCAAGGTCCTTCGGCGTGGGGGAGGGCCAGCGGCGCGGCAGCCTTGGGTAGGAGCGGCGCACTGGCAGTCGGGGAAGCGGCGCGCCTCAAGGAGGAGGCGCGGCTCGGGGAGGAGCGGCGGCGTGGCATCACGTTGCGGTGGGGAGGAGGGAGGCATGGTGGCGTTGGGCGTCGGGTTAGGGAGGAGCAGAGGCCAGGGGAGGGCCGGTAGGTGGAGAGGGGGGCGAGGCTAGCGACGGTGCTCTGGGAGGGCGGCAGCGTCGAAGGGCCATGGCGGGGCCATGGCGGCTGGGGGAGGACCGGCGGATGGAGAGGGGGGCGTGACCAGCAGCATCGAGGACCATTGGGGAGGGGGCCGCAGCGGCACTCCAAGAGGTGAGGAGACGCACAGGAGGTGAGGCGATGGCGCTTTGGGAGGGCCGCGGCGTGAGGGGTGTCGGGGAGAGGCCCACGGCGGCACTCTGGGAGTCGAGGCGGCGCTTAGGAGGCGAGACGGCGGCGCTCCTGGAGGTCGGCGGTGGAGAGGGGGGTGCTGCGGGTGGCGGGGGCGGTGGGGAGGGGGCCGAGGCATCGCTCCGGGAGGCAAGACAGCGCTCGGGTGACCGGCGGCAGCGTTGAGGAGGGTCGCAGTTCCAGCACAAAATTTTGGCAGCCTGACAATGTAGTGAAAGTTTCGCGCCAGGACCAGGAAAATTTTGAGCCCGGTCAGGGGTTATATGGGAAGGTTTTAAGAAATCATCAACCAATTTAAATACTTGATAAATTATTTCAAAATTATTTGAAACTTTTACACATGAACATAAATGTTATTTGTTGAATGTAAAAAAAATAATTTCATACATAACACAAATGTATTTACTAGTCAGTTCACATGTCACTATAGGTTGAAACACCTCATGAGTTATGGGGTGATCTTGACTTGGATATCCATTGAGGAAAGACGTATTGTAACACTATCTCAAAATTGTGTTAATATGTTTGGTCCATGTTGGTTCACTACTAAAGTGGTTACATGCCAATATCATGATTGTTCAACAAATTTATATTTTATTAAATTTAAAATAAACCTAGATGGAATGGCACAATCCACCTTCCCCTTGGATTTTGTGTTTTCTTGTTAACATGCATTATGGATTATATCTCAAATCCTCGAATTTTCATAAATATGGACATTTGTCAAAGATTTAACATTTTAATACAATATAAATTTGGTCCATCAATCATGATATTTGGCATGTAACCACTTTAGCAGGGAACCAATGTGGACCAAAAATATTAACATAATTTTGAGATAGTGTAACAATACTTTCCCAAATGGATATCCAAGTCATGATTACCCTATTACTCATCTCATGAGGTGTTTCAACCTATAGTGACAAGTGAACTAACTAGTAAAAATATTTGTGTTATGTGTGAAATTATATTTTTTGCATTCACTAAATAACATTTATGTTCATGTGTAAAAGTTTGAAATAATTTTGAAATCATTTATCAGGTATTTTAATTGGTTGAAAATTTCTTGAAACCTTTGCGCTGGTGGGCACTAATGCGACCCGCCAACCTAGAGGCTCAATGCTAGCGGGCAGCGCCCACCAGTGCAGAGGACCTGTGCTGGCGGGCCGCATTAGCATCTGCCAGCACTGACGCCTCCACATATAAACCCCAACCGGGGACCAAATTTTTTCTAACTCCCGGAGGTTTTGCAACACACGCCGTCAGGCTACCGGATTCCGCCGTGGCCCCCTCACACCTCCGTCCTCATCCCTGAGCACCGCCACCACGTGTCATCCGCCCGCCTGCCTATCTACCCGTCATTGTGCCCCGCCGGCCGCCGTCCTCCCCTACTGCCATCGCGCCTCTCGGATGCCTCCACCACGAGCCCTCCTCCCCGTAGGCAACGCGCATCCCCCACCTCCTCTTCCTATTCACCATCGCACCGCTGCCAGTCCACCTCCTCCCCAGTCACCGTCACGCCACCTCCCCTCCCTACGCAAGACTTCACCACGGCCACGGAGCACCACCATCCTTCTCCCCAGCCGGTTGATGTTTTTCCTTTTTTTTCCATTTTGTTCAAGTAGATCTGATTATTTGATTGAAATTTTATCCATATATATCTGGTTATTTATATGAATTTTACTTACATTGCAATTGCTACAAGTTGAGAGTGCAACTTGTGTTGTAACTCGTTTACATGTATATGTTGTTGAAATAAGTTTTGCATTATTGTTTCTAAATTATTTGCTTCCACTATTATTTTTTCAAATAGACAGTGTAAATTTTGTTTAGATAGGGATTGTGTTAGAAATTAAAAGTTGTTACCTTTTACCATTTTTATTCCATGCAATTGCAAAATGATAATAAATATGCTATGATTAGTTATAACAATGTTCATGATATCTAAACCAACAATTGTAAATTTCTTCCATTATTTTGTATAATCTTTTAATCTCAGCATTTTGTAAATTTTATGTGGATAGTTTGGACTAACTATGGCAAGTGGAAGTTCCTTTCCCTGTGGTAGTGGCAGCCATAGAGGTGGCCATCGTGGTGGTGGCAGCCGTGGAGGTGGCAGGGGACATTTCGGGCACAATGACACTCCTGCTAATTGTCCAGGACTTCACTTCCATGGCCCCATTGACCTGCCATTCGGGCAATCGAAGCAGAGGAACAATTCCCAACATAGTAATATTCTTTCCTTCTTTTAATTAATTTTGTTACCACACATGAATAAATTCTAAATTTACTTACTTCAATGCAACTTATCAAACCTATTAGATGGCTCAAAGATGTTGTCGAAGCTTTAGATGGTACTTCTCCTATGGTGCAAACCGAGGATGTAGGTGAACCTAATATGAGAAGAGTACATCTCTCTTTTCAAGTACCTATTTGACATTCAGATTTTAGCTCGTTCTCACCAGGATAGGCTATCCCTATGGTTTCAATTGCCGCATGGGAACTTTTGAGAGGACCGTCGTGGAGGCCTACCTAGAGCAGCTTAAGGATCATGGGTACTTTCTGCCAGAGTTTTCATATTTTTGAATTAGAAGACTCGAGGAGGGAGACATCAATGTGATTGTGACTCTTGAGAGTCTTTCTCAGCTTCATGACATGGTATGGAATATTCTTTTATAATTCTTTTAACTTTATTAGTGTTACATCTTTTAACTTTCATCATGTTCTAATCATCTTTTATAGGATATAAATGGTACTACTATTGCCGAAGCGAGGCTTCATACGATTCTGGTATCAAGTCATAGAAAAGGTTGATTTGACTTACATGGGTGGAGCGAAGTCATAGAAAAGCCCAGATTTGAAGTTCCAGGCTCAACTCACTTTCTATAGGCCACATCAGTTAACGTCTCCAATTTTCTCCATTTATAGTAGAGTATGTGGTCATCCATGTGAAGCGAAGGATAGTGCACTCATCCGTGCTCTAATTTATTTTGATGAAGTTCTTCGCTAGACAATTGGATACCTTAACTATATTCCATATCTAAGGAAGCGAGCCAGAGTATGAAATATGTAACACGCATGGTTGTACCGTCACCCTTTTCTTATGCATTTGAACTTGTTCTCTCTAGAACCTTTAATTATTGTTGTAATAATTTGCACTTTTATCAGAATTGGTTATATTGTATTGTGGCATGGATGTATCTGTGGCGGAACCGCCCAAATTAATTTAGCTAAAGCACACTTAAGTCGCCTAACACGTGATCATGTACTTTAAGCAAGTCAACTCGGTCGTCCGTCGGATTTCATCCGATAAACCACTTAACTTAGGATCGAGAAAGCAAGACTCACATGATGGCGAGTGGTTACAGAGATTACAATAGTCCATCCAAATTATATTGTATTGTGGAAATTTATTATAGCATCAAGTTCGAAATTCAAACATAGTTTGCAGTGTTCAAGCAGCGGAAACAAACGAGCGGAAACCAAACATCGATGCACGATATCATGAAGAAGCCGATCATGACATCAATGACCCCTGTCCTCGTCGTCTGAGAAGGGATCCCACTCGACCGTCCAACTCAGAGGAAGTTGGGTAGGCCAAGTAACACTTGCAGCAAACTCAGAGGTATCAACATCACCTCAAAAGATATGCCCCAATCAAGGCTGAGCAACTATGCTCAACAAGAGTTAACCGACAGGTGGTAACTACTCCACCAACTTCTAGACATGCAAGGCTTTTTGGCTGAGGGGTTTATTTTTGTCAAAAATGACTAGTGTAGATCCTTACTTTCAATATTTTAGCCACAAGTTCTAAGTTCATTTACTAGTCTAAATTGGCATCTATACTAAGCAATCAGGTGACAAGTACTTAATCATTTTTAACTAGAATTATTCAGAGAGTTTGTTGCTGAAATTTTAACAGTGTTACAAAAATGCAACAGAGCCTTTGATGAATGTTTCAAGATTTTTAATGAAGGACATCTATATTCCATACGTTCCTCTTACTTATCTCTCTCTAAAAAGGAAAGTGGGTTCCATTAACTTTCAGATAGGGTTTCATATTTTTCTTGTGAACTAAACTTCATCACTGATTTACTCCATGTGGTTTCACATTTTTCTCACTTCTGGATGAATTATTATGCAAAAAGATAAAAGCATCCCTAGATTTCAATTATAAAACTAAAATAGACACTTGAACATCTGAGCTAGGCTCCAAATCATTTTTATAAGCTTCCATTTTCTAAAACAAACACTTGAGAGTTAGATTCATCATTTTTCCTTTTTCTTTGATTTACCATGATTTAAATACCCTAAACAAGGATTAAATCATACAACATTAATTCTAATAGAGACATGTGCAAACTTATTTTTATATGAAACTACATAGAATACTGAGTCTAACAAAATTCATCTTGCATTTTTAGCATTTTTCTAAACTTTTCTACGCCTTCTCAAAGTTTGAGCTTTTTTAGATCTAGGAAAAATAAAGAAAACCAAGGCAAAGTTGTGATCTAGCCCCTGGATCTACGGGTTAAATGTGCAAAGGTCCCTCGATTTCGCACCTACACCCCTGGACAGATTCCACCTTCAAACATACATCTAGAACTTTATGGAAAACCCCCCTGAACTTCTATCCCACCGAGCAATCGGGTCCTTGACCCTTTCTTCAACCTCCAGCGAGGCATCACACGCACAGACAAGCATGGAATCCACGCCTGGGCACTGGGCCGGCCGTGGGGCAGGAGGAAAGGCAAGGGGTGCGGTTTGGGAGCAGAGGGGTAGCGCACGGAGGCCAAGAATCTCACCAGAAGGGCTGGCGAGGAGGAAAGAAGCGGCGCAAACAGGTGCTCCAAAAGCAACGGTGCGTACCGGCGGCGAACTGCGGGAACGCGCATGGCAACTCAACTGAGGATGAGAAAGGGTGTGAGCACGATCACCACGGCCTCACATACATTCGGTTTGAGCACTCGGTTGGGAATCAGGATAGCCGGAGGAGGGGGCGCCATGTTGAGGTAGAGCCGGCGGTGGAAAAGTTCGTGCAACTTTGGGGCAAAGCTTCAATTCCCGTCTATTCCGTGGACGGCGAGCAGCAAGGAGTTGTCGAGGGTGGAGCCAAGGGAGTGTAGAAGTGTAGGGTGTGAGCTATTGAAGTAAGATGACTAGAGCTTGGTGGATTTTACCAACGAGTAGAGACTCATTGTGGAGCTCCATGTTTTGGGGCAATGGAGGTTTGGGAGCAAAGAGACTTGGTGGAGGGCCCTTTTGTGGCCGAGCGAGGAGATAAGGATGCCACGGCGTCGAGGATAAGGTCGACACAGCACCAGGTGTGGCCAGGCGCGACTGGGCAGAGCTGCAGGGCACACCATTAGCGGCGGAAGCGGTGGCATCATGGGGCGCGAGCTCGGAGCAGAGCAGCAGGTAGGGCGCGCCCTCGGGCGAGGCGAAGCAGCACAAAGGAGTTGCAGAGGGCAGGGGGGAGGAGTCATCGCATCGGGCATCAGGGTTGGGCGACGGCGTGGCGCTGGTGAGCGGGAGCCACGCAGCAAGCGGTGTGCGGAGCACTGGCACGCGCGTGCTCTGGCGCGGGGAGTTTATGAGGTGCAGTGAATCGGCCGGGATTTGGGGGCTGGTTTACTCAAAATTTTGGAATTGCACGCCCAAATCTTCCTTTACAAAACTTGTAGTCCTCATATCCAAGTTCAAATCTTTTAAATGAAATTTGTTCAGAAGCAAAACATATTTGGACTTATAGGGGTTCAAAGTTGGCCTAACATACATTTTTCAGACTTAGAGCAATTTCAGTAGACTCGACAGAGTTGACCAATGTGGCTGAGTTTGACCTCATTTTGAAAGCCTTTTGTGCAGAATTTGGACTAACTCCAATAATCAAAGTTGTTAGGGGCTTGTAGCACTAAAACTTTTATATAAGGTTAGTTTTTAAGGGCTTGTAGCACTAAAACTTTTACATAAGGTTTTTCTTGAGTTTACATTAAAAATTGTGAGATAAAGGGCTTCAAAGTTGGGATTTTATCTGCTTTTCTTAATTTTGCACATATTTGAATTTTGAGTTTTTGAAGGTCTTCTGCTTAGATTCAAACAAAACACAAAAAACAAAAGTTGTTAGGGAAGATGAGTTCTACAACTCTTAGTTGGATACATTTTTAAATTCTTATATAAAAATTTAAATGACTGCCTAAACACTCTTTAAGCTCTTGAGGGGCAAAAGCGACCTTTTACTTGTCCAAAAAGTTGTTAATTGCTCTCTTAGGCTCTAATGGCTTCACTTAGGCTTCAACAAGGTTAAGTTAACCTAGGGTGTTATAGTACCCCTACCATTTTCTTATACTAGCAGTCAGTTACAAGATAATAGAGTCTAATCCACATTAATAAAGTCTTACAAGAATATTAATAAGTCTTACAACATAAGAGAAGAGATGTTAATTTATCCTTTAACAATTTTTTCTTCACAGTCACTATGTAACCATGGCTTCATAGATTTATCAATGCTTGCTTCAACATGCTTGATTCTTCGTTCATGGTCATTGAAAAGGTCCAATTCCTCATACTAATTGTAATCCTCAATGTCCACTACACCTTCAACTCTAAGGATCCTTTGTTTTCTAGAGACGGCAATGTGCTTCTTTGTATTCATAGGGTTGGTTATGTAGAATACCTGTGTGACACGCTCCACGAATACCCATGGATCATCTTTGTAGCCTACATTGGCTAGGTCTACAAGTGTCAACCCATAATTGTCATCTATAATGCCATTCGAGTGTTTGACCCATTGGCAAAGAAAGACGGGGATCCGAATATTCTCTCCATAGTCAAGTTCCGATATTTCCTCTATAAAACCGTAGTAAGTTATGTTCTGTCCGGATGTATCAATCGCCTCTATGCAAACACCACTATTTTGGTACACCACGCTTTTGTTGTCCTTTGAGGCGGTATAAAATGTGTATCCATTAATTTCATATGCTTGTCATGAGATAACATTGCTTGATGGTCCAGACGCCAACTTGGTCAATGCTACTTCTTCTGTGGAATTTCCTTGAAGTAGCTACTCATGGTCCTTCAACTATGATGGGAAACGCCCCTTTTGCTCTTTGATGATCCAATCCTCCGAGCGACCATTACTTTGTCCACGAACCTCATTTAGGTGTTGCTCGATGAAGGACTCCACTATTGCAAGCTGTTGTAGAACACTTGAATGCGCTTTCTCCAATTGCTAGTTGTCCTTGTCTATGAATTTTTTCATTCCAATGGTACCTCTCCCAGACAATCCGCCCTTGTGTTGAGATTCCAGTAAACCAATAGCTCTCTTATCTTTTATATAATCTATGTAGCAATCAACACCCTCTTCTGTATGGTACCTCTCGATCATGCTACCCTCTGGAAATACCTTGTTTCTCATGTATCCATTGAGAGTCAACATGAACCGTACGTATATCCACATCTGATGGAAGTACATAGGCCCAAGTTCAGTTATTTGCTGGACCATGTGGACCATGAGATGTTCCATGATATCAAAAAAGGGCGGACGAAAGCACATCTTGAGCTGGGCTTGAGTTTTCGACACAAACAGTTGAAGCCTAGCCAACTCGACACAATCGATCACTTTCTGTGAAATCACGTTGAAGAAGTAGCACATCCATATGATAACCATCTTTACAAATATTGCTTTGGTAGCCCGGATCGCAATAGCGAGAAAAATTGTGATCATCACATGGCAATCATGAGAGTTATAGCCGGCAAGCGTCGTGTCCTTCAATGATACTAGTGACCGGATGTTGGATGAGAATTCGGTCGACACTTTCAACCCGTGTAAGCACTTGCACATTGTCAATCTCTCATCTGGTGTTAAGTTGTAGCTAGACGGGGGGAAGCTAATGCTTACCATTAGGTAGTTCTTGCAGGTGGAACTCTGGCCTCATTTGAAGGTCAACCAGATCCTTACGTGATTTTATTCCGTCCTTTTCCTTGCATGATAAGCCGAAGAATCCGATGGTGCTATCGAACACATTCTTCTGAAGATGGATCCCATCAATGGCATGACGCACCGCTAGCTCTCACCAGTATGGAAAATATGTAAAGAAGATAGACATATACTTAAATGGCATATCTGCGACGTCTATAGTTTCAGCCTACTTCCTTCCCCTTTTCGAATTATCAGCACCACCTAATGACTTCTTACCGAGTTTGAACTTGACCTTCTTGCACATTTTAAATACTATTTTACCAGTAGCTAGTTTTGGAGCAAAGTCATTCTCATTGGTGCCATCGAAAAATTCCTTCATCTTGCGGTATTTGTGCGTCTTCAATAAGAAGCGCCTATGCCGAATGAACACTGTCTTCATAGATCCCTTAAGATACACATATGATGTTCCATCCAAGAAAACTACGCATGTTGTCTTACCTTTTACCTGACGTGTCAGGGTAAATATGGCAGGATAATCATTGATGGTAACAAAGATAATGACCCTTAGTGTGAAGTGCTCATGTCTGTACTCATCCCAAATCCAAACCCCATCTTTCCAAAGCTTCTACATATCTTCCATCAATGGCTCAAGGAAAACATCTATGTTAATGCCAGGTTGCTTCGAGCCTTGTATGAGAATGGTTAGCAAAAGGAACTTTCTTTTGTGACATAGCCATGGGGAAGGTTGTATATGGTCATCAGCACTGGCCATGTGCTGTGCGTGCTGCTTCTTTCACCAAACGGATTCATGTCATCTACTCAATGCGAACGGTACATTCCTTTTTTCATTTGAAAACTCTGGATGATTAGCATCAAAGGTCCTCCACCGGCAAGCATCGGAAGGATATCAAAGCTTTTCATCATCCATTACTAGCCGATCAGCATGCCAAGTCATCATTTCAACGGTCTTTAGGTTTGAGAACAAACGCATCAAACGGTCCACCACTGGCAAGTACCACATCACCAAGGCAGGGACTCTGCACTGAGTCGTTGTGTCAATACCAATACAGGACTCGACCTCCACTTAAGCACCAACACTTTTCTTTACAACCTTCTTCCTATTATTCCTGATGGAGGAAGTGACACGGTCCTCACAGAAATCAGCATTACTTTTGTAACGGCTAGCATCGCAATTTGGATACCTTTCCAATGCCGCATACTCACCGCGGTACAATATGCAGTGGTTCCTACATGCGTGTATTCTTTGCACATGCATTTTCAATGGATTGATAATATTCTTTGGCTCGTATGTGTTTTTTGACATAAAGTTAGGCATCGGGAGCAAATTGCCCAGCAGAGTAAGGAGATCATTGAAACTATTGTTAGACTAGCCGAATTTAGCCTTCAGGATCAAAAGATGAAGGACGAAATGCAGCACTGTCCACTCCTTCTTACATCCCATATATATATATATATATGATTCTTTGCTACCTTCTTGAGTGTCTCGAAATTCTCTAAACCTTTAGCACTCCCTAGCAACACTTCTGGTTCAATGTGGCGCAACATGTCCTCCATATCAATATCATGTTCCTCGTCCACCTGTGGTTCCACATGTGCATTTGTTTGATCACCATTTTGATCTTCACGGTCGTAATCATCATCCATCATAACATGATCATTGTCGTTTGCATCATCACCACCTACTTCATCATAGCCAGTATCAATGTCTATGTTGTTGGAAGTACCTCCTGCCTCACCATGGTGGGACCAAATTGTGTATCCATCCACAAAACCTCGCTTTATCAAATGCCTCTTGATGACATTAGTATCCTTCCAAACAATATTTTTGCTACAGTCAAAACACGGACAACGTATTTGCTTTGTCTTGCAAATTTGCGAGCGTGCTTCTTCACAGCGTCCAGAAACTTCGATACCTTTGACATGAAAGTATGCGAATGTCTCCGTATGCCATACATCCATGCTCTATGATTCATCTTTAACAAACTATGACAAGAATTCTTTGTTATCTTAACTAATTTAATTCACAATTTTTTAAACTAAATTAAATTATGGATGTAGTAACTAATAAGTAGGAATAAATATAATAAAAAACAATTCTATATTACCCTAAATGAAACTCAATTAAACCTTGGATGTAATAATTAAACTCAATTATATATTAATTCAATCAACTTCATTAATTAAAACTATGGATGTAATAATTAATAAGTAGGAAAAATATAATAAAAACTAATTCTACATTTCCCTAAATGAGAATCAATTCAACCATGGATGTAACAAGTAATAAGAAGAAGGAAAAAATCAAAATCAATTATATATTAAGATAATCAACTTTATTAATTAAAACTAGGGATGTAATAATTAATAAGTAGGAAAAATATGATCAAACCCAATTCTATATTACATTAAAATGACAAACATAGCATTGTAATGGTTATAACATGACCATAGAATTTTATTTACAAAAATAATCCATTTCTAGTTATTCTCTCTCTTCCCTCTTCTCTCTTGTAGTTCTAGATCTAGATCTAGATGACAAGCTAATGAAGCTAAAAATGATGATAGAAGTTAAAAAGAAGGTTGGAATGGCACAAACTCACCTTATATAGCCACCTCCTCCAAGGAAATCAAGAGCAAAACCTTCCCCTTAGATTTGGTGTTTTTGGAGCTATTCAAGAGCTCCTCTCGGGCGAGCTCCAAATGGAAGGTTGCCTAGGGAAGAAGATGCATGCGGCCATAAATGGGCGAGCTCTATGCTGGTGAGCGATATAAGCCAACCGCCAGCACATATGTGGTGCATATGTGCTAGCGGGTGCTTAGGTCGCCCGCCAACATAGTGGCCTCTATGCTGGTGGGCGGCATAAGCCCACCGCCAGCACAGATGGGGTGCATCTGTGCTAGTGGGTGCTTGCGTTGCTTGCTAGCACAACCACTATGCTGGAAGGTGCTCCCCTACCGGTCCAAGGAAGCTTTGTGCTGGTGGGTGCCAATCATGCCCGCCAGCACGCTAGTTTGCCTATGCCAGCACAAATCAAATCTGGCATAGTGAGTGTTCACCGAAAGGTTTCCTTTTTAACTGGGATTTTTGCTAAAATTTCCCGAATTTTAGTGATTTCGATGGGGAACAAAAAAAGAGTGAAAACGAAACTGAGAACCCTGGATGTGTCAGACATTTTTTTTGAAAAAAAAGTGATAGGCATGTAAAAGTGATGACCAAGCAGTCCAAGCACCACGTCAGCAATGACCATGACTGGGTGTAGTGGCTAGAGTGTGAAGTTAAAAAGGAGAGTGATGATCTGTCGTGCCCATGTCAGCCTGCGGCAAAGCTCCGGCTCGATGGCTCCTCCTTTCCGACCGTGGAGGCGGCGGCGGAGGGCCATGGCCCCGTGGGAGGAGGCGGCGAAGGGGCACAGGGAGGCGGCAGAGGGCCGTGGGAGGAGGCAGCTGGCCGGGCCACCGGGGACAGGGCGAGGCGGCGGAGGTTGCAACGAGCGAGGGGCCAGCCGGTCGGGCCGCCGAGGGCAGAGGGAGGTGGATGGGCGAGGGTGCCGCGAGCCTCTACCCTCCGCGACTCATGAGTCTTGAGGGAGAGATGAGCGAGCGAGGCGGTCAGGCGCCTGGGAGCCTGGAAGGGGAAGGGTTTTGGCTAGGGAAGGGCGGAAGGCATAGATGAGCGAGGTGATAGGCGGAGAGCTCGGACACGTGGAGGCAAGCAGCGTCAAGGGTGGGACAGGCGTGGTCGAAGGAGGAGCTCCGGGCATGGTGATGATGCCGCTACGCCGAGGAGGAGACGGCCCTGTCGATGGAGTGGAGGATGGCGAGGACTAGATGGCCAGGTTATATATAGGCTGGCCTCTTAGCCGGGCCAAAATTGGCCTGTTAGGCCTAAACAGGCCATGTCGCCCGTTGCTATCCCACGGGCCAGATGGGCCAGGCCGTGCCGGGCCAGCCCACGGGTTGAGGCAGCGGCCTAGGCCCAGCTTGTGGTGTAAGCCGGGCTGGCCCGGCATGCAAGGCCGTCGTGCCGGGCCATGCTTGGATCGGGTCAAAATGCCGTGCGTGGGCCGGCCCATGGGTCGCGGGCCAAATGGCCAACTATACGCTTAGGGCGTCCGACGCCAGAAATAAAAAATCAGACGTTCTGCTCTTGTCCGCTCGTGCTCCTCTTCCTCAATCATTTGCTCTCTTCCATCCTCACTCCCACACCTTCTCCTCTTCTACCCCCGCCTCCTCCCCGCTTCTGCGACCCGCCGTCAAATCCCACCGCCACTGCCCAATTCACGAGCTCCGGTGCATAACCCGCATGGGCCGGCGATGAAGCGAGCGGATGAGGCTCACGGGGCGCAGTGCGCGTGGTCGACAGCAGGAGCTCCGGACACGAGCGGAGGAGGCGCATGGGGGCGAGGACGCTCCTTCCATGGCTGGCGGCGGCGTTCTCCTCCCCCACCCCGATGGCGCCCTTACCCACCCCGGCGCACCCTCCCCCACCCTGGCATCTCCTTCCCCTACCCCGGCGGCGCCCCTCTCCCCACACTGGTGTCCTCCCCACCAGGAGCCTCCAATGCCCACAGATCCAACGGCCCTCTACCCCACACTGGTGAGATCCATGGAGCACGACTGTAACAACCTAGCTTAATTAAGCCATTTTTAAGTCTTAAGCAAGTCATTAGTGCTTAAAGAAGAACTTTGACAATAATATAGGCAAGTGAAAGTACACTTTTGCCCCTCACAAAGTTAAAACGCTGCCAAAATAGTAACATGAATTTTTGCTTAGGAACTTAAAAATCTGTCCAACTAAGAGTTGTAGAATTCAACTTTTTTGACAACTTTTATTTTGGAGTTTTGCTTCAATCTGAGGATAAACCCTTCAAAAACCTGAAATACAAATCTGTGTTATTTTGTTTTAAAACAGGCAAAGTCCAAAATTTTGGGCTTGCTATTTCGAAATCTTTAATATGAACTCAAGCTAAGCTCTATACCAAAGTTTTAGAGCTTCAGGACCTTAACAACTTTGATATAAGGAGTAAGTTCTAAATCTACCCCAAAAGCCTTCAAAACCCCGGTCAAAGTCACCTAGTTTGGTCAACCCAGCCTCTTTGGCAATCCAGGCTAAGTCTGGAAATCAGCCCGACCTGGCACCTTAATGTGGATTTATCTCTTAAGAATTGAACAGAACATCAGAAAAATCCTTTATAATAGTTTGAGAACTAAGTTTCTACAACAACTTTGTTAATTGGACCCTAGTCCAATTCGCCTCCGAAGCTTTTCAAAACTGCAGCTCAAACTAGCAAAAACACCCTGAAAATAGCCAAGCCGACGTTTTCTCTAAGTCCCGGAGACCGGCGTTCCTAAAAAGTTTGGAGTTTTGAATCTCCGATTCCACCGTGATTTTGAACTCGGTCCAATTACAAAAGTTGTAGTGCACAAACCAAAGTCCAACTTTTGTAAAGGGAGTTAATGTGGTGCCGTTCAAGAATCGGAAGATCTAGGCGCTTGAAGACAGGCCTAGCAAAAGGATCCCATAAATTCGTCGGCTCAGGGCGCACCAGAGCATGCGCGCCGGCCACGACAGGATGGGTTTGTTGGGATACGAGGTAGGCTACACTAGCGCAAAACAAAAATTTCTACCGCGTAAACCAGGAAAACTGCCGTATAAGGATCACGGGATTACCACTCGACGCACTACTGGTGCGGAAGATGTAGATTCGTGTCGATGCAGCGAAGTCGATCAGCGTAGTCGTACGTAGTTGATCACGTCAACGTCCAGCAGCTCGTCCACGTGCAGCAAGATCGCTCTCATGCCGTGGCTCGTCAACGGCTCGTCGTGGCTCGTCGGCGGCTCGTCCAAGTGCTGCAGGTGCAACACCTCCAAGGTATCCACACGTGCAGGGAGGAAGCATCACAAGCCAGACTGCTAGATCCGTGAGTTGCAACAGGCGAGGGCGTGGGAGGCGCGGCAGATGTGTTTTGCCAAAAGGTGTAAACCCTAGGGCGCCCCCACCCCTCTATTTATAGAGGTTCCTAACGGGCCTCTGGGTCCGAGGCCCATTAGTACTTCTAAACCTAATTCAACTCGGATCACATCCGAATTGGGCTTCCGGCCCCTTAAGTGTGTGACCCTATGTGTTCGGATACATATAGACATGGCCCGAGTACTCCTACTCGGCCCAATAGTCGGTAGCGGCCTCTAGCAAGATGTGCCAACTCCTATATGCACACGAAGATCATATCAGACGAACCATCACAACATTATATACATGCTATTCCCTTTGCCTCACGATATTTGGTCTAGCTTCAAGTCGACCGCTCTTTCTCGATCCTGTGATTCGGAATCCCTTTGTAGGTTAACTCTTAACCGTACGTAGCATGGCCATGCATTTTCGGATCCGATCACTCGAGGGGCCCAGAGATATCACTCTCAATCAGAGAGGGGCAAATCCCATCTTGATTGACCATGTCTCACAGCATGCTTCTTGACAAACCCGAAAGCTACCTTTATAACTACCCTGTTACGGCGTAGCGTTTGATAGCCCCTAAGTAGGTTGATCCACATCTTGAATACATGCGACAATCTTAGGTCTAAGGACAAAGCGTATATGTTGTTTAAAGAGAGAACTACTTCTCGTGTTGGGTCAGTCCTAGCACATGTCTCCACATGTGCCCACATTATTAGTTCAACATCTCCATGTCCATGACTTGTGAAACATAGTCATGAACTAATACATGTGCTAGTCTAATATTCATGTGTGTCCTCACATGAACTCCGACTAGGGACAACTTTAGAATAACCACACAAGTAAAGAGTTTCACACACAATTCACATAATTGCAAATCAATTCAAGTAGCCTTTAATGGATATTCAAGGAACACAATATAAATCATGGATACAAATGGAATATCATCATCTCTATGATTGCCTCTAGGGCATACCTCCAACAGGGTTGACACGGCCCATTCCCTAGTCGCGAGTGACGTTGCCCTGCCACCCCTCTGCCTATCTCGTCTTGCCCAAGGCCTTGCCGGCCCTACCTGGCACTTCGCCCGCAGCCTCGTCGCCCCCCAGCCACTCCGCGGCTAACGCCGGCTGCCGCCGCGCCTGGTGCTGCCTCACCTCCCGCGCACAATCCACCTCACCAGGATCTCCGGCCGCGCCCCAACGCCTCCCGGCCCTCCCGTCAAGGCCGCCAGTCGCGCTGCCCACTCGTGCCCCGCAACGCCGCCGCCTCCGCCAACCGTCGCACAAGCCGTGACCACTCCTCCCCCGCCTCGCCAGTAGTGTGCCTCGGCAAAGCTACTCATCGCACGCACGCTTGCATCACTTCGCTCGCCTTGTCGCCTCGCCTCCCCTTCCCCTCTATCCGCCAATGGCGTCACTGCCATGGATGGCCACGACAGCACGCGCCCGCTCTTCTCCAGCCCACCGGCCAGCCGCGAGTCCCCGTCGCCTATAAAAACCCCGCCGGCGCTACCGCGCTCCCCTTTGCCTCTCTCTCTCTCTCTCTCCGCTCCAGCTAACCCTGTCCAGACCCTCACCGTTCGCCAAAGCTCCACCGCCGCAAGCTCCTCTGCTTTGCGCTCACACGCCACCGCTTGAGCTCACCGTGGAGCTCCCCCTTTCGCTCAACCCAGTGCCTTGCCGACACCACCAGCTGCTTTGCCTTCCTCTCGCGTAGCTCTAGAGCTTGCTTGTTGCCCGCGAAAAGCGCCACCACCGCCGAAACACCGCCGGACTGCGCCGCTAACTGAACCTTCCCGCCCTTCCACCGTTTTGCCCCGACCAAGCCTTCCCGTTGCTCCCAACTGCTTCAAACCAGCCCAAGGTGAGCACGTAAGCCCTCCCGGCCACTCAACGTCCCTAGGCCGCCGGCGCATCGCTGGGATTTTTGCCCGCCCACCGCCGTGCGCCGCCGAGGACCCAATTGCAATTGGGAAAGTTGAACCAGGGGCCTTAGTGTTAAAACCCAGGATCTTTGCGCGATTAAACCCTATACCTAGGGGCTATTCCGAAAGTTGCCGCGGCTTATCTTTTTAAACCGGCAGAATATATGTTTAACTTTGGCAATTCACTAAAATTCGTAGAAAATTCAGAATAATGTCAAACCACTTTTCCTAGACTCAGTATAAGGTGTAGTTCCTAATAAAAATACTTTTAGCATATGTCACTGTTGGAATTAATGTTATATGTTTTAATTCTTATTTAAGCCGTTTAAATCATAACAAATCATAGAAAAATGATAAAAAGTTAAATTTGACTCTCAAATGTTTGTTTCAAATAGTAGAAGCTTGGAAATTTGTTTTGGAGCCCAGTTTAGATGTTAAATCTATGTTTTAGTTTTACCATGAGAATCTAAGCTTGTTTTTGCCTTTTTACATAACAATTAAACTAGAACTGAGAAAAATATGAAATCTTTTGGTTTAAGTCAGTGGTGTAATGTAAATTGTGGGAAAAATATGAAAACCACCAGATATAAATAGGTGTACCACTTTCCTGTTTAGAGAAGAATAAATAGGGTAAATGCATAGAAAAAGATACCCTTGGTTAAAAATTGTTAAATACAAGCTACCTTAAGGTAATATCAGAAGAGATACAAAAGAACATTCAGAAATAAAGTGGAGATGTATATATGTACACAATCACCATCAGATCAACCCCCGGCTTGTACCACACCCCACCTTCCTCGTGTAAATAAAGAAGGGTCAGAATCTTGTTTAGGTGAATATGGCCTAACACACCTTGTTTTTCAGCATAAATTTATGTTTACATCCTATGAAAAAGTTGAGAATTTAACTTGATGCATTGCATTTCGTGTAGAGCCAAACCTCGCAGACAGGACTTACGAGCTTCACCCGGCGCCAGAAGGAGCCGTAGCTGAGCTACAGCTCGCCGGAGCCGAGTCCGAGCCAGCCGAAGACCAGATCGCTACCTCCCCGCGTGAAGGCAAACCCCAGAGCATAAATTCCTATCTTTAACTACATGCAATATATTTGGTTGCTTGATTGTGCATTTACGTTTTTAGAAAAATTTATTGAAACCGTAGATGTATGAATTAGTGCCCTTGATCCGTAGATGTATGAATTAGTGCCCTTGATCTGAACACTAGTATGATAGGCCGAGTAGTTGCAATGCTTAATAGGACTTGGTAAAAGTCGAGTGATTGACTGTCACTCAAGAGTTATAGGAGTTGTTTCCTTTCCTTCTGTTACAACTATAAGGACGATGGACGGGGTAGGACTTTGTGAACTATTTTGGTGGTCGGTGGTTTTCCCTGTCTGTCTACTTGAAATTGGACTAAGGCCGAGATATGATAGTGTTCGTGATCAAGTGTTTGAAAGTACTAATCTTATACCTAGTATGGTATGGGAAAGTCTAGTACCTGATTGAACCAGGACGTGAGCGATTCGTTCCACTGTCTCTAGAACGGAGTTTCCCTTGCAGCCGCATGTGGTGACAAGTGTGGTCATAGGACGGCAGAGGCCGGGTCTATGGAGCCTTGTACCAAGGGAAGTGGGCCCGGCACGGGTTTGAGAATTGATGGGGACGGCTGACAAATGAAGCGACCCTTCGCGGTGCGCGGATGTCGTGGGATTAGGTTCGCCATGCATGGTTAAGAAATTTGAATCGATTCGTCTGCCTCTCACAGATTGGAACTACATGATTGCTATGCTTCACTAAGTAAGAATGGACTTGATGATGATATTAATATTAATGCTTTTCATAAATTGTTTGGAAACTATGCTTGTTTAGTATAGTTGCTAACTTAGACGGGTAAATGAACTTAGAACTTGTGGCTAAAATATTGAAAGTAAGGATCTACTCTAGTCATTTTTGGCAAAAGTTAACTCAGAGCCAAAAAGCTTACATGTCTAGGTGTTGGTGGATTAGTACCACCGGTCGGTTATGTCTTGTTGAGCGTAGTCGCTCAGCCTTGTTGTGGCATATCTCTTTCAGGATTTTGACACCTTTGAGCTTGCTACAAGTGGCACTTGGCCTCCCCAGCTTCCTCCTAGGTGGACGGTTGAGTGGGATCCCTCCTCGGACGGCGAGCACCGAGATCACTGATTTCATGATCGGCTTCGTCATGATGTCCGGCAACGGCGTTAGCTTCCATTTGTTTATTTTCGCTGTCTAAACTCTGCAACTATGTTTGAATTTCAAACTCAATGTTGTAATAATTTTGCTGCACTTGCTTAATTTGGGTGATCTATTGTAATCTCTTGAACCACTCAACTTCGTGTGAGCTATGCTTTCTCGGTCCTGTTAAGGGGTTTATCGTATGAAATCTGACGGACTGTCGAGTTAACTTGATTAAAGTACATGATCGTGTGTTAGATGACTTAATTATGCTTTAGCTAAGTTAATTTGAGCGGTTCCGCCACAGCTGGTACCAGAGCAGGTTTGCAGGATAGAGAAGACAATAGATCCTAAACACCTTTTCCTAAATAACAACTTGCAAGAAATTTATTTGAAAAATCCGTACGATCGTTAAGGATGAACTTAGTGCGAGAAGCCCTAGGGGAATTTTGGGTTATTTAAGGTGGCTATTAGCTATTGGTTATGGTACTAACTTCCAGCACCTCGCTCACGTGTATGCGAGGGGTGATAGGAAGTTCTATTCAACAGAACCAATCATCGCGGTTGTTTTCACCCACGTTTATTATATGTGTGCAAGGTTTCGTATGATGATTCATGCGAAGGGTGGTATGGTTCAATTCCAATGAGCCTATCATCACGGTTGTTCGCCCGCATTTATGATACGTGCGTATGATTCCGCATCATCAGTATGCGAAGGGTTATATGGTCCTATTCAAAAGAGGCCTATTTCCACGGTTGTTGCGCTATCCATGCAGCGTTAAACGCATGGGTGCCATTTCTATAGTGAACGTTAATGAATGGGGATGCTTTCGTGAGTGCTGGCACGAAAGATTCATGTTGTATTGTGTTTTTCTGCAGGTACACTAACCATGCTGGCGTAGGAAAACGATATTAGAAACCCAACTAGTTACTATAGGGAGCGACGTAATTGTTGCCTTGCCACTGGCACTAACCACGTAAGTCCAAAACTTTTTGGCAACTGTTTTGGTTGAGAGGATGATGTAGGTCGTGCATGCATCATGAAATAAAGTCCATGAAACCAAAAAGTTAAATCGACCTCGCTCGTGTGTTTAAGATTTTATCCTGCGTTAAGGATTATCTAGCTGCCCTTTTCAGCATGATGTATTATCAAAATCTTTTGGGTGATTTCCATGTGTTATCTCCAGAAACTTTATATAATAAATGTGTGTAAAAACCTTTTAATTAATCCACTGGTGAAATTTGGTAATTTTTGCCCAAAGGATCTGTGAGCACTGATAAAAAAAAATTGAACTCCTTATTTCCTGGAAATACATTTTGTGCACCTGTTATAGTCTTACTTTTTCTACTTCCTTAAGGCCATTTTCTGCTAGGCACTGCTTAATAAAAGTTGTAAATCACTATTTGGAGAACCTTGTGGTAAAGTTTCAGCTTATTTAGATCACTGGTTTGGGAGTTGTGCTCAGTTTATTGCCACACTGTCTCTGAAATTCCAGCATGTACCACCTGTCCAAAATCTGAGTATATCACCCTATTAGGTTCTGTTTTCAATCCACTTCTGAATACCAAACTTGTTACCAATTATCAGAGGAGAATGTTGGTGAAATTTGGAAATTTTTGGATGAGTTCTTGTCGAGTTATGAGCTTTTCTTAAGCCTACCAGAATCTGTTTTTCATTTTGAGTTTTGATCTCAAGCCTCTTTTATGGATCTTTGGTTCCAGATGGCCGCTCCTGGGCACGTGATTCATGACGCGGATGGAACCTCCCACTCCAAGTGCTTACACTTCAAGGGTTTTCTTGCTATCTTGTGGGATACCTTTAGGTTGTTTGGATACCAGTCGCTGCCTCTTTACGCGGGACGCGAGTACCTGGAGCACGGGGTGCAAAGGTGCAGCGTGCGCGTGATCGTACCTCCTCCCCTAGAGCAGCCACAGTGGCCACAACTTGAGGTCTTGACCTATGGTCGTACTCTTGAGGACACTTGGAAGTCTGCTGCCCTGCAGGCTCTCACTCGATTCTGCAGAATCCACCCTTGCGAGGTCCTTTTGGATCCGATTGGCTTGTTCCCCACTAGGGACACGCTGGATGCAAATTGGCTTGACAGAGTGAACAACATAGAGGTGTTGGTTACCTCACACCCACAGGTCATGATCTCCACTGCAGCGCGGTGTATGAATGCCTTGTACCGACTGGTCGAGCTCCAGGGGAGAGCTATGGTTGTCTTGGCTCAGATAGCTGTGGATACCCAAGAGACTCTCAATACCACCAAGAGAGATTTGGTGGAACAGTCGTATGAGCTCATCCAGAGGGGTATACGGATCTCCAACATGGAGACCCGGATCATCGAGCTGGAGGAGGAGGTGACAGACATGGAGCACGACATGGTGGTGCTCGCAGAGTAAAAGTTAGAGGTTGAGATGGAGCTAGTTGTTGCTAATGCGCACTTGGATGAGCACCATGCCAAGCTCAATGCCATCCATGCACAGGAGCAGCAGGGGGAGAATGACCCTATGGAGGAGGAGGAAGAAGAGGAAGACCCCGAGGAGATCGAGGGAGTTTCGAGCATGGACTTTGAGGTCGTTCAGTCTCCGCCCTGAGTTGGTGACGCCCCTTCTCCAATACATAGTGCTTCCTCCGTGGGCAACTTGGATGACTTTTAGATTTTTATTGTAGTGATTTGGTCTTTTGTTGTACTCCTCAGCAACCTATATTTTGAATGGTGATGTAATAGGTTAGCCTCGAGTTGAGAACTCTTCTTGTAGTAGAAACTTGTCACAAAGCATTTAGCCTTGTCATGAAATGATCTTAATGATGATAATCCTGGCAGATTCAGTTCCTGTTTTCATCTCGCCGTTACTCCCACTTCTGTCCACTTTTGAGATGAGCTTTGCATACCAAAGTTGTGTGAAGACCTGTGTTCTAATTGCTCGTAAAATTTCAGCTCCTTTGGATCTATCAAACTCACGTTAGAACCAAATTTCCACCGTCCAGTTTGCTGAAAAACAGCTGCTTAGCAACTCGATCACCTCACTTTTCGACCACGGTACTTTTTAGTTTGGTTAGCAAGAATAAAACGAAAGTTGCTAAGTGCAGGAGCAATCTAACTGCTGACTAGGATGGAAAAGAGGAGATATGCACCTACTCAATAAAAGAGGAGAAAACATGTGCATAATAAAGAAGAGATGCACCTACTCAATAAAAGGGGAGAAATCATGTGCATAACAAAGAAGAGATATGCACGTACTCAATAAAAGAGGAGAAATCATGTGCATAGCAAAGAAGAGATATGCACCTACTCGAGAAAGGATGATATTACTATCTTTTTCACTATTGGCCAGATGGATGCTTATACTTCCGCACATAATATTTTTTTCCGTATCTTGAGCAAGCTTCGGATTATGAGACTAATGGAATAGTACACTCTTGCAGATGGTGCGCCTTACCTGCTCCGGATCAGCCCCAAGTGGCAGTGGGGATAACCAAGCACCCCCACTACCGCCGCCCCTTCCGCCGTCACTCGCGGATGTTTTGGCTGCCCAGACCAAACTCCTGCAACACCTAGTCTAGGGGCAGCAACAGCAGCAACCGCCTTAGGGAGGACGAGGTCCCCCGCAGCCCCAGGTTGCTCGGTATGAGGATTTCCTGGGCACGCAACCCCGATCTTCCATAAGTCGGAGGACCCGTTGGATGCTGATGCTTGGGTTCATACGATTGAATCCAAGTATGAGCTCCTCACCGTCCCGTGCCCGGACCCAAATAAGGCCCGGTTTGTAGCCCAGCAACTGCGTGAATCTGCCCGCCTTTGGTGGACCACTACCATGCTATGCTGCTGGCTGACCATGTCGTCGGTTGGGACGAGTTCAAGACCGCCTTCAGGGGTCACCATATCCTGGAGGGCTTGCTAGAGTGTAAGCTCAATGAGTTCCTAGCTCTCACAGGGAAGTCGTGACGTCCTGCAGTATGCGCAGGCCTTCAATGACCTGTGCCGCTATGCCGGCTATCACGCGGATACGGATGAGTAGAAGCGGGATCGGTTCCGCAGGGGCTTGAGTCTCGAACTCAAGGAAAGGCTAAACCCCATCAAGGTGGATACCTACAACGAGCTAGTGAATCTGGCCATTTCCCAAGAAGACTGCATGAAGGCCCTCAAGGCCGACCTGAAGCGGAAAGCTCCCATGATATCACCTAGCCCGCCTGCTCGGAAGTTCAGGATGGTTCCCCCTTTAGCACCTCGCAGGCCAGCGTAGCCTGGGAGATGGGTTGCTCACCCTCCACCACCGGCAGCACCTCGTTTCCCTGATTTCCAGCTGCAGGCGCCCCGGCCCAGCCTCCCACTGTCGCCGCGCCCTACGAATGGTAACCGCTGCATCATTTGCGGCAACATGGGACACTTTGCCAAGGACTGCCCCAGAAACAAGAATCAGTGCCCCGGTTAGAGTAATACTGTGGCCAACAAGGGAAAGAAGCCCAAGGTGCAGGTCCGACAGGGGAGATTAAACTTCACCAGTCTGGCAGAACTCCCGGAAGGTGCGCCAATAATGATGGGTACATTCCTTGTTAATAATCAACCTGGTCTTATTTTGTTTGATTTGGGAGCATCTCATAGTTTCATTGGGAATAAGACTAGTGAGAGATGTGGGTTGAGTGTGGGTCACACAAAAGGGTCGTATATGATCTCAACCCCGGGTGGAAAAATAGCTTCAGACAGAATAAATCATCTTGTACCTATCATGTTAGGCAAAATTCTATTTAAGGAAAACCTCATCATTCTTGACCTAAAAGGGATAGACATCATCTTGGGTATAGACTGGATGACCCGACATCAGGTGATACTAGATATCTCTGCTCGAGCTGTCCACATAAACTCACCCCTACACGGCAGCTCTACCTTACACTTGCCCCACCCAGAGTGTGTAAATTCTTGTGCCTATCCTGTGATGGAAACCCAGCTAGAGTATATTTCTGTTCTCTATGAGTACCCCGATGTATTTTCGGTTGACCTACCCGGCATGCCACCAGATAGGGATATTGAGTTTGCTATTGAGCTACAGCCAGGCACATCACCTATATCAAAAAGGCCCTATCGGATGCCACCCATCGAGCTAGCAGAACTGAAAACCCAATTGCATGAACTCTTGGAAAAGGGTTTTATTCGCCCCAGTACTTCACCATGGGGTTGCCCAGCATTGTTCATGAAGAAGAAGGATGAGAGTCTACGCATGTGTGTGGACTACCGACCTCTCAATGCGGTTACTATCGAAAATAAGTGCCCTCTTCCCCGCATTGATGTGTTGTTTGATCAATTAGCTGGAGCTAGAGTATTCTCAAAGATAGATCTTCGCTCTGGTTATCATCAAATCAAGATCCGATCGTGTGATATTCCCAAAACTGCCTTCTCTACATGGTATGGACTCTACGAGTACCTAGTTATGTCTTTTGGGCTCACTAATGCACCCGCTTATTTCATGTACCTCATGAATTCGGTGTTCATGCCCAAGTTGGATAAGTTCATCGTGGTATTCATTGATGATATCCTGGTGTACTCAAAGAACGAAGAAGAACATGCCAAGCATCTTCATGAGGTTATTCAGCACTTAAGGGATCATCAGCTATATGCCAAATTCTCCAAGTGCGAGTTCTAGTTGGAAAGTGTAAATTCTTGGGATACACTATTTCTCAAGATGGCATCGCAGTCGACCCCAGCAAAGTGCAAGAGGTCATGGACTAGAAGCCTCCCACTTCGATCATCAGATCCGAAGCTTTCTTGGTCTAGCAAACTTCTATCGGCGATTCATTCCGGATTTCTCAAAAATAGCTAAGCCTATGACTGAGTTGTTAAAGAAAGGAGCCAAATTCATATGGATTGATAAATGTGAAGAAGCCTTCCACACCATAAGAAGACTCTTAACCTCTGCCCCAGTCTTAGCTCAACCTGACACTACTAAGCCGTTCGACGTGTATTGTGACGCCTCCGGCACTGAACTTGGATGTGTTCTTATGCAAGACAACCGAGTCATTGCCTATGCCTCACGAGCGTTATAGCCTCATGAACTGAACTATACTACACATGATCTTGAGTCAGCAGCAGTGATCCATGCTCTAAAGATATGGAGACACTATCTGATGGGCACACACTGCAATATCTACACCAATCACAAGAGACTCAAATACATCTTTACTCAAGCGGACCTTAATATGCACCAAAGAAGATGGATGGAACTAATCAAGGATTATGATTTGGAAGTGCATTATCACCCTGGCAAAGCCAACATAGTAGCGGATGCTCTCAGCCGCAAAGCCCATTGTAATTGTTTGTTGGTGACCAACTTCACCAAAACCATGTTATGAGATGGGAAAACTCAGATTGGAAATTATTCCCCATCGCACCCTATGTCATGTTTCCATCGAATCTACCTTAGAGGACCAAATTGGGCTAGCACAACTAGAGGATGAGGAAATAAAGCTAATTAAGGAGAAAGTTGCACAGAGAGATGAGGGGTATAAGCATTTCCGACAAGATAAAAAGGGAATAGTGTACTATGAGAACCGACTTGTTGTTCCATCTAACCCCGATCTTAGAAGGCAAATTCTGGATGAAGCACATCTCTCCAAGTTCTCAATTCATCCTAACAGTAATAAGATGTATCATGACCTCCATCAAACATTTTGGTGGAGTGGAATGAAACCGGAAATTGCGCGCTATGTCTCAGAGTGCAACACGTGTCAACATGTCAAGCAAGCCACTTGAAGGTAGCAGGTACCTTGCAACCGCTACCTATTCCATCTTGGAAATGGGAGGATATCAGCATGGATTTCATTGTAGGATTACCCGTTACCTCTTAGCGCCATGATTCCATTTGGGTTATAGTGGACCGCTTCACTAAGATGGCGCACTTCCTTCCCGTTCACACTACCTATACGGCCCGGAAATATGCAGAGTTATATCTTGACCGTGTTTTTTCCTTACATGGTATTCCAAAGACAATCATCTCTGATCGAGGTGCTCAGTTTGTGGCACGCTTTTGGGAACAACTACAGTCGTCGCTTGGCACCAAGCTAATTCGTAGCTCCACTTACCACCCTCAGACTGATGGCCAAACAGAACGGGTGAATCAAATTCTAAAAGACATGCTACGCTCTTGCGTCATACACTTTGACAAAAATTGGGATAAATGATTGCCATTAGCAGAGTTTTTTTTACAACAATAGCTACCAGTCTAGCTTGAAAATGGAACCATTTGAAGCTTTGTATGGCCGAAGGTGCCGAACACCATTGAGTTGGTCACAAGTGGGAGAAAGAAGAACCTATGGACCCGATCTAGTGATTGAAGCCGAAGAACAAGTAAAAGTGATTCAGGCACACCTCAAGGCCGCTCAATCACGACAGAGAAGTTACTCCGACAAAAGGAGGAGACCCTGGCAGTTTGATATTGGTGATTATGTATACCTCC
Source organism: Setaria viridis (assembly GCF_005286985.2). NCBI lineage: Eukaryota > Viridiplantae > Streptophyta > Magnoliopsida > Poales > Poaceae > Setaria > Setaria viridis. Next base: position 20,703,036 of record NC_048264.2, on the reverse strand, counting down.
GAGTCTCCCCGACTAAAGGTGTACAATGATTTAGGGTCAAAGGGAAATTGGCTCCTCGTTATATTGGCCCCTATGAAATTGTGGAGATATGCGGACCCGTTGCATATCGGATCAAACTTCCCGAACAGCTCTCAACTATTCACAACATCTTCCATGTCTCTCAACTGAAGAAATGTGTTCGAGTCCCGACCGAAATCTTGGAGCAGGAACAACTCGAAATCGAGCCCGATTTATCCTATGCGAAGTATCCCGCCAAAGGAAAGGTACACCCGAAGGCAAGTTGTGAAGATGTATAAAATTCAGTGGAGTAACCACACGGAAGATGAAGCGACATGGGAAACAAAGGAATACCTGAATAAGCACTTCCGCGGTTTTCTTTTCGACCAGGGAGGTAAGATGACCAAAACCACACTAGTTCGTTCTTGCACCCGAATCTAAGGACGAGATTCCTTTTAAGGGGGGTAGGCTATAACAACCTAGCTTAATTAAGCCATGTTTAAGTCTTAAACAAGTCATTAGTGCTTAAAGAAGAACTTTGACAATAATATAGGCAAGTGAAAGTACATTTTTGCCCCTCACAAAGTTAAAATGCTGCCCAAATAGTAACTTGAATTTTTGCTTAGGAACTTAAAAATTTGTCCAACTAAGAGTTGTAGAACTCAACTTTCCTGACAACTTTTATTTCTAGAGTTTTGCTTGGATCTGAGCAGAAGCCCTTCAAGTCCAAACTTTGGGGCTTGCTACTTTGAAATCTCTAATATGAACTCAAGCTGAGCTCTATACCAAAGTTTTAGAGCTTTAGGACCTTAACAACTTTGATTTAAGGAGCAAGTTCTAAATCTACCCTGAAAGCCTTCAAAACTCCGGTCAAAGTCCCCTAGTTTGGTCAACCCAGCCTCTTCGGCAATCCAGGCTAAGTCTGGAAATCAGCCGACCTGGCACCTTAGTGCGGGTTTATCTCTTAAGAGTTGAACAAAACATCAGAAAAATCCTTTATGAGAATTTGAGAACTAAGTTTCTACAACAACTTTGTTAATTCCGAACCTTTTCAAAACTGCAGCTCAAACCAGCCAAAACACCCTGAAAATAGCGAAGCCGCCATTTTCTCTAAGTCCCGGAGACCGGCGTTCCTCAAAAGTTTGGAGTTTTGAATCTCCGATTCCACCACAATTTTGAACTCGGTCTAATTACAAAAGTTGGACTTTAGTCTGTGTACTACAACTTTTGTAAAGGGAGTTAATGTTGTGCGGTTTCAGAATCGGAAGATCTAGGTGCTTGAAGACAGCCCAACGAAGGGATCCCGCGAATCCGTTGGCTCAGGGCGCACAAGAGCACGCGCGCCGCGCGCCCAGAGCGCCGCCGCCACGTGGCTTGGCCTCATCGGCAACACCGCCTCGCCCAGTCGCCGGCCACGACAGGATGGGTCGACGCGCCCCATTCCCCAATCGCAAGTGACATCACCCTACCACCCCTCTGCCCGTCTCGTCTCGTCTGAGGCCTCACCGGCCGCGCCTGGTGCTCTGACCGCAGCCCTGCCGCCGCCCCGGCCACTCCGCGGCCGACGCCGGCTGCCGCCGCGCCTGGTGCTGCCTTGCCTCCCGCGCACAATCCGCCCCACTAGGATCTCTGACTGCGCCCCAACGCCTCCCGGCCCTCCCGTCAAGGCCGCTAGTCGCACTGCCTGCTCGCGCCCCGCAATGCCGCCGCCTCCGCCAACCATCACACAAGCCGCGACAACTTCTCCCCCACCTCGCCAGTAGCGTGCCCCAGCAAAGCCGCTCGTCGCGTGCACGCTTGCATCGCTTTGCTCGCCCTGTCGCCTCGCCTACCGCGCCTCCCCTTCCCCTCTGTCTGCCAATGGCGTCGCCGCCATTAATGGCTGCGACAGCACGCGCCTGCTCTTCTCCAGCCCACTGGCCAGCCGCGAGTCCCCGCCGCCTATAAAAACCCTGCAGGCGCTACCGCGCTGCCCTTCGCCTCTCTCTCCGCTCCAGCTAACCCCGTCCAGACCCTCATTGTTCGCCAAAGCTCCGCTGCCGCAAGCTCCTCTGCTCCGTGCTCACACGCTGCCGCCCGAGCTCACCATGGAGCTCCCCCTTCCGCTCAACCTAGCGCCTTGCCGACACCACCAGCCGCTTTGCCTTCCTCTTGCACAGCTCTAGAGCTTGCTTGTTGCCCGCGAAAAGCGCCACCACCGTCGGAACACCGCCGGACTACGCCGCCAACCCAAGCTTCCCGCCCTTCCACCGTTCTGCCTTGACCAAGCCTTCCCGTTGCTCCCAACGGCTTCAAACCGGCCCAAGGTGAGCCCGTAAGCCCTCCCGGCCACTCAACATCCCTAGGCCGCGGGCGCATCGCTGGGATTTTGGCCCGCCCGCCGCCGTGCGCCGCCGAGGACCCATTTGCGATTGGGAAAGTTGAACTAGGGGCCTTAGTGTTAAAACCTAGGACCTTTGCGCGAGTAAACCCTATACCTAGGGGCTAGTCCGAAAGTTGCCGCGGCTTATCTTTTTAAACCGGCAGAATATATGTTTAACTTTGAAAACTCACTAAAATTCGTAGAAAATTCAGAATAATGTCAAACCACTTTTGCTAGACTCAGTATAAGGTGCAGTTCCTAATAAAAAATACTTTTGGCATATGTCATTGCTGGAATTAATGTTATATGTTTTAATACTTGTTTAAGCCATTCAAATCATAACAAATCATAGAAAAATGATAAAAAGTTAAATCCGACTCTCAAATATTTGTTTCAGACAGTAGAAGCTTGGAAAAATGTTTTGGGGCCCAGCTCAGATGTTAAATCTCTGTTTTAGTTTTACCATGAGAATCTAAGCTTGTTTTTGCCTTGTTACATAACAATTAAACTAGAACTGAGAAAAATATGAAACCTTTTGGTTTAAGTCAGTGGTGTAATGTAAATTGTGGGAAAAATATGAAAACCACCAGAAATAAATAGGTGTACCACTTTCCTTTTTAGAGAAGAATAAATAGGGTAAATGCATAGAAAAAGATACCCTTTGTTAAAAATTGTTAAATACAAGCTACCTTAAGGTAATAGAGGTAATATCGGAAGAGATACAAAAGAATATTCAGAAATAGGATAACTTTCCGATCTAAAGTTTAATAAAGTGGAGATGTATATATGTACACAATCGCCATCAGATCAACCCCCGGCTTGTACCACACCCCACCTTCCTCGTGTAAATAAAGGGTCAGAATCTTGTTTAGGTGAATGTGGCCTAATACAACTTCTTTTTCAGCGCAAATTCATGTTTACATACTATGAAAAAGTTGAGAATTTAACTTGATGCATTGCATTTCGTGTAGAGCTGAACCTCGCAGACGGGACTTACGAGCTTCACCCGACGCTTGAAGAAGGGGCCGTAGCTGAGCTGCAGCCCATCGGACCGAGCCCGAGCCAGCCGAAGACCAGATCGCTACCTTCCCGCGTGAAGGCAAGCCCCGGAGCATAAATTCCTATCTTTAACTACTTGCAATATATTTGGTTGCTTGATTGTGCATTTACGTTTTTACGAATTGATTGAAACCGTAGATGTATGAATTAGTGCCCTTGATCCATAGATGTATGAATTAGTGCCCTTGATCTGAACACTAATATGATAGGCCGAGTAGTTGTAATGCTTAATAGGACTCGGTAAAAGTTGAGTGATTGACTGTCACTCGCGAGTTATAGGAGTTGTTTGCTTTCCTTTTGTTACAACTATAAGGACGATTGATGGGTTAGGGCTCTGTGAACTATTTTGGTGGTTGGTGGTTTGCCCCGTCTGTCTACTTGAAATTGGACTAAGGTCGAGTTGTGATTGATCAAGTGTTTGAAACTACTAATCTCATACCTAGTATGGGATGGGTAAGCCTAGTACCTGATTGAACCAGGATGTGAGCGGTTCGTTCCACTGTCTCTGGAACGGAGTTTCCCTTGCGGCCGCATGTGGTGACAAGTGCGGTCATAGGACGGCAGAGGCCAGATCTTTGGAGCCTTGTACCAAGGGAAGTGGGCCCGACACGGGTCTGGGAATTGATAGGGATGGCTGACAAATGAAGCGACCCTTCCTAGTGCACGGATGTCGTGGGATTAGGTTCGCCATGCATGGTTAAGAAATTTGAATCAATTCGTCTGCCTCTCACAGATTGGGACTACGTGATCGCTATGCTACACTGAGTAAGAATGGACTTGATGATGATATTAATATTAATGTTTTTTCATAATTTTTTTGGAAACTATGCTTGTTTAGTATAGTTGCTAACTTAGACGGGTAAATGAACTTAGAACTTGTGGCTAAAATATTGAAAGTAAGGACCTACTCTAGTCGCTTTTGGCAAAAGCAAACCCCAGAGCCAAAAAGCTTGCATGTCTAGGTGTTGGTGGATTAGTACCACCAGTCGGTTAAGTCTTGTTGAGCGTAGTCGCTCAGCCTTGTTGTGGCATATCTCTTTCAGGTGATGTTGACGCCTTTGAGCTTGCTGCAAGTGGCACTTGGCCTCCCCAGCTTCCTCCTGGGTGGACGGTCGAGTGAGATCCCTCCTAGGATGGCGAGGACCGGGATCACTGATGTCATGATCGGCTTCGTCATGATGTCCGGCAACGGCGTTAGCTTCCATTTCTTTATTTCTGCTGTCTAAACTCTACAACTATGTTTGAATTTCGAACTCAATGTTGTAATAATTTTGCTGCACTTGCTTAATTTGGGTGATCTATTGTAATCTCTGGAACCACTCACCTTCGTGTGAGCTATGCTTTCTCAGTCCTGTGAAGTGGTTTATCGGATAAAATCCGATGGACTACCGAGTTAACTTGATTAAAGTACATGATAGTGTGTTAGGCAACTTAATTGTGCTTTAGCTAGTTAATTTGAGCGGTTCCGCCACAACGACCAAGATCCACTCACCTCCAGCGACATCCTTGGAGGTGGCGCAGCAGTGTTGCAGGGGAGTCGGCGGCTCTCCTCCACCCCAGCGTAGCGCTGTCCCCACCCCGGCAGCACTCTCTCTCACCCTGGTGACCGAGCTCCCCCCACCCTAGCGGCTATGGCGTTCCCTGCGCGCAGGCTTTATCTCTCTCCCCCTACATTGCAATTGTATGTTTCAATTGTTCAAACGTTTCAAAGGTATGTTGCAGTTGAATCATATGGATGTTGTAAAAGTAGATCGGGATCTGTTGCATATGTTGCAAGTGTTTCAGAGGCATGTTGCAAGCGTTTTGTTTGAAATGTTTCATTTGTTCCCAGAAGTATTGTTGCAAGTATTTGATCTGGATGTTGCATACGTTAAACAAATATGTTGCAACAATATGCTCTAAAATATTTCATCTATTTCAGTCTTCTATTGCATCAAGTGTTTTCAAGTTGCAATTTGCAAGTGTTCTATTTGGATGTTGCATAAGTTTTCACACATATGTTGCAACTATATGTTCCAGATGTTTCATCTGTTTGAAACGTATGTTGCACTCAAGTATTTTATGTTGCACGTGTTTCATACTGTTCAGAGAGTCAAGGGGTGCCGGGGAATGAAGCGCGACGAGCCAATGGATGTGGCGCGTGGCGCGCTGGGGGCTGGCCTCGGGGGCACGACGGGGTGGGGGTGCGCCTACGGGGGCAAGGCGAACGGATGGCGATGGGGGCGGGGGGCGTGGTGCGGGCGTGTCAGGCGTGCGGAGGGGGGCATCCCGATGGAAGCTGAGCCCGCGTGCAGGGGCAGCAGCGCGAGCGTCCGATACTAGGCCTGGACGTTGGACGTCTGAGCGCTAGCAGTTCCAAGAAGCGGAGAAGCGTAGTAAGGGTGTGATCCTATAGTAGCCTATATGATATACTAGTACCCATCCCATATCAACTCCCTCAAAGTTTATTAATGTTGGAAAGCTTCTTATTTAGTCACATATCCACTTTGGTATTTAACTTTAAATTAGAAGTACTCCCTCTCTTACTACAATCCATACTACTGCTATCGACATTTCTATAGTTTGACAATAAGAAAATAGCCAATATTGGTCATATAAAATTTTTCTTTTAAAATTTGTTCAGAAAAGTGGAATATAGAAATATATGAAGTACTAGTCAAAATCATGCATTGCAGACATTTGATTTATGTGCCATTTAATGCCTTATTGAGGTCATTAATGTTGCTTTGAAAAATATTTTAATTGAGTCATTTTTTAATGCCTAGAGATGTATTGATGTTGATTAGAATCATTTGATTGTTGTGGTCACATATGTGTGCAAAGATTTTTGGTTGGATGCAATGCAAGTACGCAACATACCCAAACATGCCTCGGCTTGCATAGTCACTAAACCTTAGCGGGAGCCAACAAGTGGCCAAGCAAGGCACTGCAGCGATCGACGTCGATGCTCAATATAGATTCGGCGACGAGTCCACATAGTTCCCGACCCTATACTCACCTCTATATAAACACAAGATGCACCCATGCTCTGCTCTCACCACCACCATCTCACGGTAGTAGACGTCTAGACGAGCAGGCGATGGACCTGGCCGGCGAAATCCAGAGGGTGGTGAGCATGCGGCGGGACAGCGGTGGCTCCGTGTGGCGGAGCAGGAACGACGCGTTCTCGCGCTCGTCGAGGGAGGCGGATCGCGTCGACGACGAGGAGGCGCTGCGCTGGGCGGCGCTGGAGAAGCTGCCCACGCGCGACCGCGTGCGGCGCGCCATCCTCGTCCCCCCTGGAGACGACGAGGGGCAGGGGGTCATGGACGTGGACGTGCTCAGCCTCGGCCCCGGCGAGCGGCGCGCGCTGCTGGAGCGCCTCGTGCGCGTCGCCGACGAGGACCACGAGCGCTTCCTCGTCAAGCTCAGAGAGCGCCTCGAGAGGTAATAGCCGTTGTAATACCGTGCATCTAAAATCTGCTTGCGACCTAGCTCCCTGATATACTGTTGGTGCCTTGGTGGTGCGTGCAGGGTTGGGATCGACATGCCGACGATCGAGGTGCGGTTCGAGCACCTGGACGTGGAGGCGGAGGTGCGCGTCGGCAGCAGCGGCCTCCCCACCGTCGTCAACTCCATCACCAACACGATCGAGGAGGCGGCCACCGCGCTGCGTCTGCTGCGCAGCAGGAAGCGGAAGATGCCCGTCCTCCACGACGTCAGCGGCATCATCAAGCCCCGCAGGTACACAAATCCATATATTCCTTTCATCTCCTTGGCTTTCATAACAAAAGAAAAAGATTGTTATTATTATACGTGCTCTGTAGACCTTCGATTCTGGTTCTGGACAAGAGATTATCATTAAGTTCTTCTACCGTCTCTTTTCTTTTTCCTATATCGTGCTCGTGTGTTGGTACTACGCCCGTGCAGGATGACTTTGCTGTTAGGCCCGCCCGGGTCAGGCAAGACCACCTTGCTGCTCGCGTTGGCCGGAAGGCTCGACAAGGACCTCAGGGTTTCAGGCAGGGTGACCTACAACGGCCACGGCATGGAGGAGTTTGTGCCCGAGCGGACGGCCGCCTACATCAGCCAGCATGACCTCCACATCGCGGAGATGACAGTGAGGGAGACGCTCGCCTTCTCCGCACGCTGCCAGGGTGTGGGCTCCCGCTTTGGTGCGTCCATGAACAACTACTCTATAGTCTAGTCACACAATTGCGTGTTCATTCAATGGTGTCGCTTGCGTGTTCAGCTTTCGTCTTTCTTGATGCTAATAGATATGCTTATGGAGCTGTCGAGGCGAGAGAAGGCCGCGAATATCAAGCCTGATGCTGACATCGATGCTTTCATGAAGGCAAGATTTTCTACATACCGACCCATGAACAATCCAGATTTTATTTTTATGTAAAAAAAACAGATTTTGTTTTTCAATCTTGAAGGCACCAGTATAATTTTTCTGCTCAACAAATTATTAGGCGTCTGCAGTGGGAGGACATGAGGCCAATGTGGTCACTGACTATATTCTCAAGGTTCATGCATCCTTTTTGCCATAGGGCTACTGAGTAAATTTTCCATTGAATTACTCAAAATCTGCTCTTAATTTACACTCCACTTGCTGCAGATACTGGGGCTAGAGTTATGTGCAGACACAATGGTAGGGGACGAGTTGCTCAGGGGCATCTCCGGGGGACAACGAAAGCGTGTTACGACCGGTGAGATGCTGGTCGGGCCAGCCAGGGCGCTTTTCATGGACGAGATCTCCACTGGCCTTGACAGCTCCACCACGTTTCAGATCGTGAACTCTCTCAGGCAGTCCATCCATGTCCTCGGTGGCACAGCCGTCATCTCCCTGCTGCAGCCAGCGCCTGAGACTTACAACTTGTTCGACGACATCATCCTTCTCTCTGATGGCCAGGTCGTGTACCAAGGTCCCCGGGAGGACGTGGTTGGATTCTTCGAGTCTATGGGGTTCAGATGCCATGAGAGGAAGGGTGTAGCGGACTTCTTGCAAGAAGTGCGTACAATATTAATTTCCAAATCTTTTTACATTCATTTTGTGAAGACCATGATAGCACCTCTCGTTTTTTGTTTTTTTTTCTGAGCAGGTGACTTCAAGGAAAGATCAGAAACAGTACTGGGCAGAACCAGACAAGCCCTACAGGTTTGTTCCGGCCAAGGAATTCGCGACTGCTTTCAAGTCCTTCCACACCGGTATGGCTCTAGCAAAGGAGCTATCCGTGCCGTTCGACAAGAGCAAGAGCCATCCGGCTGCACTGACCACCACGAGGTACGGCGTGAGTGCCAAGGCGTTGCTCAAGGCCAACATAGACCGGGAGATACTTCTCATGAAGAGGAACTCTTTCATTTACATGTTCAGAACATTCCAGGTAATCGCAGTCAATCCAAAAAAAATTGATTGTATAGCATCTCAGGGAAATCAGAAGCAGCATGACTTACTCGGTGACTCCTCGCACATTGCTGCTCTTGTGCCTCTTCAGTTGACACTAATGTCACTCATCGCAATGACCGTCTTCTTTCGCACCAAGATGAAGCGTGACTCTGTGACAAGTGGGGGCATCTTCATGGGGGCTATGTTCTTTGGCATCCTTATGATCATGTACAACGGATTCTCTGAACTTGCACTCACTGTCCTCAGGCTGCCTGTATTCTTCAAGCAGAGGGACCTCCTCTTCTATCCAGCATGGTCGTACACTGTACCCTCATGGATCCTTAAGTTCCCCGTAACCTTGATGGAGGTTTCCGGATATGTTTTCGTAACATACTATGTCATCGGGTACGACCCAAATGTTGGAAGGTGAGATTTATTGGGAAACATATCCTTATGTGTCATTATTTAGCATTATTTCTGCTCTAGCAGTGTTTTGTGGATGCTCTAACAGCACTAGTTGCACTCAGGTTCTTCAAACATTATCTGATAATGCTGGCAATTAACCAAGTGGCAGCATCACTCTTTCGTTTAATCGGCAGGGCAGCAAGGAACATGATCATAGCAAATGTCTTTGCAATGCTCATTATGATGACTTTCATGGTCGTAAACGGTTTCATTCTAGTAAGAGGTAAAATCTCATCTTACTACCGGAAGAAATGGTAAAAACTCATCCTTCATTAAACCATGCTCCATTGTATATTTTTGTACAGATGACGTGAAGAAATGGTGGATCTGGGGCTACTGGATATCCCCGCTGATGTATGTGCAGAATGCCATCACAGTGAATGAGTTTTTGGGGCATAGCTGGGATAAAATTTTGAATAGCACTGTCTCCAACGAGACTCTCGGTGTGCAAGTCCTTAAGTCCCATGGGGTGTTCCCGGAAGCCAGGTGGTATTGGATAGGCTTTGGTGCATTGCTCGGATTCACCGCGTTGTTCAATGTTCTCTTCACTCTTGCCCTTACATGTCTTAGGCGTAAGGATCTTCTGAGCTTGCTTTGTCACTCTATTGTTTCTTGCATTCTACAAAATTGATCTGGAAGCTGAGGAGACGGTTTTTTCTTGTTGTCTTTCCAGCATATGGAAACCCCAGGCCATCAGTATCTGAAGAGGTGCTGAAGCAGAAGCAATCCAATGTGAAAAATGGGATTCCTGATGCCACCCCTTGGGCGTCTGTTCAACCAATAGGGGATAACACGGAAACTAATTTAGAGATGTCGGAAGATGATTGTGGCCCTACTCAGAAGGGGATGGTTCTCCCATTTCTCCCACTTTCTCTCAGCTTTGATGACATTCGATACTCTGTTGATATGCCACAGGTATAAAGATAAAATGTTGCTTCTATGGTATTATATATGAAACTTGATCAAATTTATCACTAGTTTGTAACCAAATGCAGGAAATGAAAGCGCAAGGTGTAGCTGATGACCGCTTGGCACTCCTCAAAGGTGTTAGTGGGTCTTTTAGGCCAGGGGTGTTGACCGCCCTGATGGGTGTCAGTGGCGCAGGAAAGACTACGTTGATGGATGTTTTAGCAGGGAGAAAGACTGGTGGCTACATTGAAGGAAATATAAGCATTTCAGGATACCTAAAGAATCAAGAAACATTTGCTCGTGTAACTGGATATTGTGAACAGAATGATATCCACTCACCCCAACTGACTGTTCGTGAGTCATTGCTTTTCTCTGCATGGCTCCGCCTTCCTAAGGATGTGGATTCGAATACAAGAAAGGTCAGTAGTTGTTAAAAACCTAAGTTAATTAAATATTATTTTGTAGATAATGATTTAACTTTGTACATCATATCCAGATGTTCATTGAGGAGGTGATGGAGCTTGTAGAGCTTAAACCACTGAGAGATGCTTTGATTGGACTTCCTGGAATAAATGGTTTGTCAACCGAGCAGCGGAAGAGGTTGACAATTGCTGTTGAGCTTGTTGCGAATCCATCCATCATCTTCATGGATGAGCCAACATCAGGGCTTGATGCACGGGCAGCGGCAATTGTGATGAGGACAGTTAGGAACACTGTTGATACTGGAAGAACTGTGGTCTGCACCATACATCAGCCTAGTATTGACATATTTGAAGCATTTGATGAGGTGAGTGATATTGTAGCTGGGGGATTCCAGGAAGCTACTCTCTGGATAACTTTGGAAAATCAGTCAAAATCAATCCATGTATTAATATTGTTACCGCTTTTTCCAAGCCTTGAACTAATTTGCAAGATCTAAAATATTTGATAAATGTTTGCAGCTTTTTTTTATGAAGCCAGGTGGAGAAGAGATCTATGTGGGTCCACTGGGTCATAATTCTTCTGAGCTGATCAAGTACTTCCAAGTAACGTGATACTAGCTAGATTAACTAAACATTCTCCTGTTCTTCATTATTGTTACATACATGATCAACTTGGCATATTATATATCCAGGGGATTCAAGGTGTCAGCAAAATTAAAGATGGTTACAATCCAGCAACATGGATGCTGGAAGTAACAACAGTCTCCCAAGAACAGATATTAGGCGTTGATTTTAGTGACATATACAGGAAATCCGAACTCTACCAGTAAGTAACGTATTGCATTCGTCACTTAATGAACTCTACCACGTGCTGCATACCAACGGACCTGTAAACTTTTTAAACATGACGCAACTTCTCCGTATAATTTTTGCAATTGTCATTTACAGGAGGAACAAGGCCTTGATAAAGGAACTGAGCCAGCCGGCACCAGGTTCGAGCGACCTGTATTTCCCTACCAAGTACTCGCAGCCTTCCTTCACGCAGTGCATGGCCTGCCTGTGGAAACAAAACCTGTCCTACTGGAGGAACCCTCCTTACAACGCCGTCAGGATCATCTTCTCTACAGTTACTGCGCTTCTTTTCGGCACCGTGTTCTGGGACCTTGGGGGCAAAGTGTAAGTCAATTGTATTATACTGTACTACTTAATAATTACTGAACAAGGTTTTATACAGCAGCCATAACCCTACTCATATTTTTTCATCTGAATCCTGCAGGAAGCGGCAACAGGATTTGATTAACGCCTTGGGGTCAATGTATGCTGCGGTGCTGTTCCTTGGTGTCTCGAATTCCATCTCTGTTCAGCCGGTGGTGGCAGTTGAGAGGACAGTCTTCTACCGCGAGAGAGCCGCCGGCATGTACTCATTTTTCCCATACGCATTTGGACAGGTGAATGAAGAATGGTCCTACTTCTGGAGAAGATCGAGTTCTAGATCGATCGACACCCATGCATTATTGGGAGAAGGATTCTAATTCGTTTCTCCTGTTCGTTTCAGGTCGTCATCGAGCTCCCGTATGCGTTGGTTCAGGCCACCGTGTACGGGGTCATAGTGTACGCGATGATCGGGTTCGAGTGGACGGCCGCCAAGTTCTTCTGGTACCTCTTCTTCATGTACTTCACGCTGCTCTACTTCACCTTCTACGGCATGATGTGCGTCGGCCTCACGCCCAACTACAACATCGCCTCCATCGTCTCCACGGCGTTCTACAACATCTGGAACCTCTTCTCAGGGTTCTTTATCCCCCGCCCAGTAAGTTGCCGTTATTAATTTGAGCGGTGTTTGGACATTTTTTTTTATTTGGCACAACTCATTCTTAGTTAATTTGGGCTTGTGTCTGAACGCAGAGAACGCCGATCTGGTGGAGATGGTACTGCTGGGTATGCCCCATCGCGTGGACGCTGTATGGACTCGTCGTCTCGCAGTACGGCGACATCACCACGCCTACGGAGGATGGCAGGTCTGTCAAGGTGTTCCTGGAGGACTACTTCGACTTCAAGCACAGCTGGTTGGGGTGGGCGGCCGCCGTCGTCGTGGCTTTCAGTATGCTCTTCGCTGCATTGTTCGCCTTCGCCATCATGAAGCTCAACTTCCAGAAAAGATGACGCTATATATATATATATATATACCAGTTCGGGAGATTACGATCGAGGGCGAATGAAACGAGCGACTTCGAAAAATTTCGGATTTCAAATTTTGAGTTACTATTCACAGCACTATTCAAATTCGGCCAACACTATTCAAATTCACGGCACTATTTAAATTCAGCTCACTATTCAAATTCGGGAATATGAATAGTGCCCGAGCACTCACCTGGGAGTCGGTGGAGCACCTAAGTGTGGCGGCACTATTCACTCACTATTGCGCACTATTTGGCTACTATTAGGGGTCGCTTTCAAGGGATACGAGCACGCGCGGGTGCGTGATTAGGTATATTCCTTGATTAAGTCTATTCTCAGGATCTTTGCGGGTTGGCGAGACCGAAGATTCAGCCGGTCGTGCTGCTATGCTTGTCACAGTCCTACTCGGTACTCACCGCATACCTCGCTGGCTCGCTTCAGAACCAGACCAGCCCGGCCTGCACCCTCACCGTCCCCAGCCACGCTCACACAGACTCAGGCTCTACCGTCTCCCCAGTCAGCTCCACCCGAAGGGAACACTTCTCTGCGCACACAGGGTTCTCCTCAAACGCCGCTACCAGGGCTAACACGAGAACGACACACGCAGAGGTTTCTCCTCTAGGGTCCCTAGCGTAGAGACATCGCCCCATAAGAACGAGCTTAAAGGAATGCAGGGATGCTACCAAGACAGCTTAATCCATTTCCACGGGACAAGCTTACATGCGGCTTTCCCTTTCGGGAAACCCCAAGCACTTAGCACAAACCTTGATTACCTTACAAACCGAGGGACGAGCTCCAACGGCCTCCCTTTATTCCACGTCCGAATGATTGATGTCGCAGACTTCAATCAGAACATCATGGCATGCAGTATTATTCTACCCCGGCCGAATTGTTGTTAACATTTTAACAACACTGGAGACTTATTCCTTTGTGTGATAAAATATTCTTTTATGCGAGCTGTATTTCTATTCTTCTTCTTCAATATCCGGTTCCTCTGGTTGCCACAGTTCGTACCATGACAGTAATTCACGATATTCTTTTCTTAACTGGCATTCGATTCCATAATTTGGCTTAAGTAGCCTTCCTACTTCTTTTGATATTATACTATTCCTTCCATAATATTCTCGTAGAAATATTTTTGTTATTTTGTTTTGATACATCATATGGTACTCAGTATTGAATTTAGTATTTCCTTCTATTTCTTTTGCTTCACTGAAAATTCTCCAATTATCATGATTATTTTTGGCACGTATTTCTTCATAATTGTGCCATGTTTCTGACGACCATATCGTAGGGAATTTATACGAACCTTTTATAATATATATATCATGACTTGCTGGTCTCAATGGTAGTGTAAATTTTGGTGGGTTAGAAAAGTATTTTATTTTATATTTTCTTTGAACACACGCCAATCTTTTACATGCTTCTTTAATAGCCTTTCCTAAATCAGATTGAAGTATTTCCTCCAATGTTCCATAAATATCTCGGACCAACCCATGATCAATAATAGTTTGTAAAGAAATATCTTCTCCTGTATGCCTTTGTATATTTGTAAAATATTTTAGGTTTATATCAGCCTTAAGTATTATAAATTTATGATGAGGCTTAACAATTAACTTATCATCAAGATGAAGCAAAGGAAAGGTATTTGTAGTAACTATTATTCCCAAATTCCTTTCTATACCTTGATATAGCCTCATGAAGTAATTTTGTATATCATGAAATGTTTTGTACTGTCTTTCAGCATATTTCTTCCATATTAGATCTATAATATCTTGTGTAAAATATGCCAGCACTTGTTCAGTCTTAAAACTTATCCTAGGGATAAGAAACTCGTGTGGAGTATTGACTAAATATTTATTATTTCTTTTATTTGAAGAGTCCTCCTTCGGACTGATCTTATTTTCCTCATTTTTTGTATTGACTACTTTCTTGTCACTTTGCTGCTCTAAGCATGATCTACATGCTTGTTTTATACATAAACTGCAAGTAGCCCTTTTTCCTAGATCTTGATAATTTATACAAAATACACAATTTATATTAAGGTCATCTCTTTTATGATCCCGAATTACTTGATCCATCATTTCTATTTTTAACCCTGCTAATTCCTCAATCATGTTTATCTCTTCATCACTCGATTCATCTTCTTCATTATATTCAATTTCATCTGTTTCTATTATTGAATATATAGATTCGTCATCCATTATATCATCATCACATACCAGAATATTTTCATTAACACTATCTATAATTAACACCTTTTCTTGCTCTTCTTGCTTATTAGAATATCTCTTCTTATCTTTATTAGGACAAGTTTTGCTTAAATGATCTGGATAATTGCAAATAAAGCATCTACATGTACTATCATAATTTTTTCTAGGATTATATCTTCTTACATTTCTCTTGTGAAGGAAAGGAGCTCTATTATCTGATCTTCTTAGGAAATATCTTTTCTTTGTTTTTACATTTCCCTTTTTGTAATTTTTAGGGTATTTCTTATTTCTATATTTCTCTTCTCCATATGTCAATGGTATTTGAACTATTTTATTACAAAAGTTGTAATCTGATTGTTTCATTGATCTTTGAGCTTGTATACTTGTGCATATTTTTCTTAGTTGCTTAAAAACAAATGTTATAGCCTGAGAAATATTATATTCTCTTCCATTAGATTCCTTTTTATATTCTTCAAATATCGTAGATCCTAAAGGATCTGGTAATTTATTAAAATACCTTTCAACTATACTCTTATTATAGCCTTGCTTAGCAGTTGTGGCGTTATACAAATAATGCTGAGAGAACTCTTTTATTCCTTTCCAATTTGTTAAGGTCAATTTCTCTATTTCCTTCAATCTTTCATTTTGTAAAGCAGTATAACCTAATTCTGGATCTTCGTCTATAACAATGCTTGATATGATATTTGCAAAATTATAAGGGTTGCTACCAGCTCTTTTTAATTCTTCATAATAATGAGGATAAGTTTCTACCCATTGTTCCCATAGAACTTTAACTGATTCTCCTAAGAATATTTCTAAATATGTAATCATATCTTCTACTCTACTTCCAATATTATGCTGATTTTGTATATATTTTTGGACTATTAAGCTTTTCCATATGCTTATAATATTTGGCCAATCAATAGGATCATGTGCTGCTAAATTTAATATTGCACCATCACTTCTATAATTCTGAAATTGCACAGTCCTTTCAAATTCTCTCCTTTTCGAACCCATATGCTTATATTGTCCAGGTATATAGGTATATGTAGGTTCTTCCTTTTCTGGTGGCCAATTGCCTGGTTTTCTAGATGGTCTATCCATTTCTCCTTCAATTTTTATATCTCTTTCTTGTTCTCGTCTTCTTTTAGATGGACTAGGTCTATATCCATGGCTTCTATAGCAGTATCTTTATTGTATAATTCTTCATTTCTTAAAGAAAGAATATGTGATTCTGACTTACTACTATGTATTTCAATTATATCTTCATCCTCTTCTTCATAACTTTCTAATAAAATTTTATTATTGATCTCCCATTGATCTTCTTCACTTATAACAACCTCTTCTTTTTCTTTTACCCTTTCTTTATTATTCTCTAATTCTTTCTGAATCTTACTATTTTTATCACTTACATATTTCAAAGTAGGTTCATGTTTCATTATTGGCATCCTCATCTTTTTATTATTTAGCTCTCTTTCTTTCTTAACTTTATTAAGTCTATATAATTCTCGTCTGAAATATAGCTCTTTTTCTCTAATAGCAGACCATTCACATATCATGGAGGTATTATATTCATCTTGAACTTTACTTAGTTTTTTCTCATAGTGTTTTATTTCACTATCAATATCTAATTTTTCCATGAATTCACATACACTATGTCTTCTAGCTTCTCCTATGTTTGACTCAGAAGTTGAAACTTCTAAATCATCTAAACTTCTTTCTTTGTAATTAACAAACCTGATACTAGTTTTGCCTTTACTATTTTCATAGCTTACATAATCTTTAGGTTGTTTTAAAATATTTGGCTCTATTAAAGCACTTATATTCCATTCTTCACCTGCTCTTTCTTCAGAACTAATTTTTAAAGGACTCATGAATTTTATTCCTTTAGACTGCATACTTTCTATTACATTGTTTACATTTACCTTGTATTTAGTTGCACTTCTATTAGTTAATCTTCCTACAAATTCTATACTTACTAATAAATTTGTACCTTTAAAGTCTTCATAGCCTTTGGTCTAAAAACCAATTGCCATTTTATCTATAAATTCTTTTATTGGCATTATTAAATCTGGAGCTATGTATGTTATTAACATATTTTCATTCATATCTCCTTCTAGGAAACCTAATGCTGCTTTATTCACTGAATCCCATCTTTTATCTAACAAGGTTATTAGAACTTTGGTTCCTAATTTCTTTCTAGTCATTCCTTTAATTCCTATGATATACATTCCCTGATGAATATATCTGTAGCCTGAATATTTTAGCCCGTTCTCAAATTGTTTACTAACAATTCTTAGCTGAACTGGTTCTGTTAGAACACTTAATTCTACTTCTCTAGATATTCTGTATAGCCCATTTTTATTTTCAAACCAGCCCATTTGATATATTTGCTGAGGTCTTATCTTTCTTAAGGTATCCCTCTGGTATCTTTCAAGATCCCTTTCTACATCTATCATTTCTTCTAAGTTTTCAATATCCTCACATCCTCCTTTCAATCTATCCATAAAGCTTAAAGGCTTTATGTCTTTATTTATTAATTGGAGTGACTTGTCTCTTCTAGAGAGACTTTCAGATATTTCCATTTTTCAGAGTTTAATGATCTATTAAACTCGACTAATCCTGTTGATGATAGAACAATTTCCTTATTATGCTCAAAATTAGTATTATCAAATTTCTTATATAGGTGGGTTATATCCTTTTTAATATAATCACTATTTTGGATGATTCTTCCTAGAGAATTTCTACTTTCTTCTGCTGCTTGCAAGATTAATTCTAGCTTATTATTCAAGGCTAAAATATTCTCTTCTAAATGCTTATGTTCTTTTTGTAGTTTTTCAAATTTTAATTCTAAATCATCTTGCCTTTTACCCCAAGATATATAGAAGTTATGTATTAAATAAACTAATAAATTGATCTGACCATGTGAAGTATGCCAAGTATGATCTTCAGAGCTATTTATTCTGCACCTTATATTTATATTTTCTTTAGTATTAACTGTCTTTCCGGTATTAACTTCTAGATTTAAATAGTGAAGTTTTTCAATCTTGACTAGATATAGAAAAACCCTCAAATACACAAATTTTAACAACCTCGGCTCTGATACTAGTGCGGGAGATTACGGTCGAGGGCGAATGAAACGAGCTACTTCGAAAAAATTCAGATTTCAAATTTCGAGTTACTATTCACAGCACTATTCAAATTCGGCAAACACTATATAAATTCGCGGCACTATTTAAATTCCGCTCACTATTCAAATTTGGGAATATGAATAGTGCCCGAGCACTCACCTGAGAGTGGGTGGAGCACCTAAGTGTGGTGGCACTATTCACTCACTATTGCGCACTATTTGGCTACTATTAGGGGTCGCTTTCAGGGGATACGAGCACGCGCGGGTGCGTGATTAGGTATATTCCTTGATTAAGTCTATTCTCAGGATCTTTGCGGGTTGGCGAGACCGAAGATTCAGCCGGTCGTGCTGCTATGCTTGTGACAGTCCTACTCGGTACTCACCGCATGCCTCGCTGGCTCGCTTCAGAACCAGGCCAGCCCGGCCTGCACCCTCACCGTCCCCAGCCACGCTCACACAGGACTCAGGCTCTACCGTCTCCCCAGGCAGTTCCACCCGAAGGGAACACTTCTCTGCGCACACAGGGTTCTCCTCAAACGCCGCTACCAGGGCTAACACGAGAACGACACACGCAGAGGTTTCTCCTCTAGGGTCCCTAGCGTAGAGACATCATCCCATAAGAACGAGCTTAAAGGAAGGCAGGGATGCTACCAGGACAGCTTAATCCATTTCCACGGGACAAGCTTACATGCGGCTTTCCCTTTATTCTAGTAGTGGTAGTACAGAGGTGGAGTAATACAATGGGTGATTCTAAAGTATGGTGGCTAAATCTTTTTTCCTCAGAAAGCTTGCGGGGTGGTGGATGTCTTCATGGAGTATGAGTGGAATGTGAGTGGAGGTCTTTAGTGCGCGATACATGCGGTGAGTACCACACCAAGAACCACACCAAGAACCATGTATTTAGGGGATACGAGCTAGCGAGACATGCGGTGAGTACCACACCAAGAACCACACCAAGAACCGCACCAGATAACCAGACAACGAGATAACCAGAGCATCACCAAGAATCACGAAGACCTCCACCCACACTCCACTCATGAAGACATCCACCACCTCGGAAGCTCTCTGAGGAAAAAGAATTAGCCACCATATTTTAGAATCACCCACTACCGCTGCATTACTCCACCTCTGTACTACCACTACTAGAAGAAAGGGAAAGCCGCATGTAAGCTTGTCCCGTGGAAATGGATTAAGCTGTCCTGGTAGCATCCCTACCTTCCTTTAAGCTCGTTCTTATGGGGCGATGTCTCTATGCTAGGGACCCTAGAGGAGAAACCTCTGCGTGTGTTGTTCTCGTGTTAGCCCTGGTAGCGGCGTTTTAGGAGAACCCTGTGTGCGCAGAGAAGTATTCCCTTCGGGTGGAACTGCCTGTAGTGGTAGTACAGAGGTGGAGTAATACAATGGGTGATTCTAAAGTATGGTAGCTAAATCTTTTTTCCTCAGAAAGCTTCCGGGGTGGTGGATGTCTTCATGGAGTATGAGTGGAATGTGAGTGGAGGTCTTCAGTGGTGGGATTCTTGGTGATGCTCTGGTTATTTCCTTGTCTGGTGCTCTGGTGTGGTTCTTGGTGTGGTTCTTGGTGTGGTGCTTCCAATGCTTCACCCGGTACCTCCTTTTATAGTCGCGGCAGATGCTTCTGGAGTTGCTTCGTGCTTAAGGCTTCTGGTGCCTTCAACTATTCTCCTCTTCTGTTGCCTGGACACTTGGACAGCTCTCCGCTCTTCAATAATTGTCCTGGATACAGTAGAGTCGCTGTTTATTCCTTTTGCCTCATCCTCTATCGCGTACTGTCTTCTCGTGATATTATGGATGCTACTTGGTATGGTCTTCCACGCTCGAATGATTGACGTCGCAGACTTCAATCAGAACATCATGGCATGTAGTATTATTCAAATTCGGGAATATGAATAGTGCCCGAGCACTCACCTGGGAGTGGGTGGAGCACCTAAGTGTGGCGGCACTATTCACTCACTATTGCGCACTATTTGGCTACTATTAGGGGTCGCTTTCAGGGGATACGAGCACGCGCGGGTGCGTGATTAGGTATATTCCTTGATTAAGTCTATTCTCAGGATCTTTGCGGGTTGGCGAGACCGAAGATTCAGCCGGTTGTGCTGCTATGTTTGTGACAGTCCTACTCGGTACTCACTGCATTCCTCGCTGGCTCGCTTCAGAACCAGGCCAGCCCGGCCTGCACCCTCACCGTCCCCAGCCACGCTCACACAGGACTCAGGCTCTACCGTCTCCCCAGGCAGTTCCACCCGAAGGGAACACTTCTCTGCGCACACAGGGTTCTCCTCAAACGCCGCTACCAGGGCTAACACGAGAACGACACACGCAGAGGTTTCTCCTCTAGGGTCCCTAGCGTAGAGACATCGCCCCATAAGAACGAGCTTAAAGGAAGGCAGGGATGCTACCAGGACAGCTTAAATGAGGGTGCAGGCCGGGCTGGCCTGGTTCTGAAGCGAGCCAGCGAGGCATGCGGTGAGTACCGAGTAGGACTGTCACAAGCATAGCAGCACGACCGGCTAAATCTTCGGTCTCGCCAACCCGCAAAGATCCTGAGAATAGACTTAATCAAGGAATATACCTAATCACGCACCCGCACGTGCTCGTATCCCCTGAAAGCGACCCCTAATAGTAGCCAAATAGTGCGCAATAGTGAGTGAATAGTGCCGCCACACTTAGGTGCTCCACCCACTCCCAGGTGAGTGCTCGGGCACTATTCATATTCCTGAATTTGAATAGTGAGCTCATGCGGTGAGTACCATTCTTTTACATACGGCAAGGAAAATAGGGATGCTACCAGGACAGCTTAATCCATTTCCACGGGACAAGCTTACATGCGGCTTTCCCTTTCGGGAAACCCCAAGCACTTACCACAAAACTTGATTACCTTACAAACTGAGGGACGAGCTCCAACGGCCTCCCTTTATTGTAGTAGTGGTAGTACAGAGGTGGAGTAATATAATGGGTGATTCTAAAGTATGGTGGCTAAATCTTTTTTCCTCAGAAAGCTTCCGGGGTGGTGGATGTCTTCATGGAGTATGAGTGGAATGTGAGTGGAGGTCTTCAGTGGTGGGATTCTTGGTGATGCTCTGGTTATTTCCTTGTCTGGTGCTCTGGTGTGGTTCTTGGTGTGGTTCTTGGTGTGGTGCTTCCAATGCTTCACCCGGTACCTCCTTTTATAGTCGCGGCAGATGCTTCTGGAGTTGCTTCGTGCTTAAGGCTTCTGGTGCCTTCAACTATTCTCCTCTTGTGTTGCCTGGACACTTGGACAGCTCTCCGCTCTTCAATAATTGTCTTGGATACAGTAGAGTCGCTGTTTATTCCTTTTGCCTCGTCCTCTATCGCGTACTGTCTTCTCGTGATATTATGGATGCTACTTGGTATGGTCTTCCACGCTCGAATGATTGACGTCGCAGACTTCAATCAGAACATCATGGCATGTAGTATTATTCAAATTCGGGAATATGAATAGTGCCCGAGCACTCACCTGGGAGTGGGTGGAGCACCTAAGTGTGGCGGCACTATTCACTCACTATTGCGCACTATTTGGCTACTATTAGGGGTCGCTTTCAGGGGATACGAGCACGCGCGGGTGCGTGATTAGGTATATTCCTTGATTAAGTCTATTCTCAGGATCTTTGCGGGTTGGCGAGACCGAAGATTCAGCCGGTTGTGCTGCTATGTTTGTGATAGTCCTACTCGGTACTCACTGCATTCCTCGCTGGCTCGCTTCAGAACCAGGCCAGCCCGGCCTGCACCCTCACCGTCCCCAGCCACGCTCACACAGGACTCAGGCTCTACCGTCTCCCCAGGCAGTTCCACCCGAAGGGAACACTTCTCTGCGCACACAGGGTTCTCCTCAAACGCCGCTACCAGGGCTAACACGAGAACGACACACGAAGAGGTTTCTCCTCTAGGGTCCCTAGCGTAGAGACATCGCCCCATAAGAACGAGCTTAAAGGAAGGCAGGGATGCTACCAGGACAGCTTAAATGAGGGTGCAGGCCGGGCTGGCCTGGTTCTGAAGCGAGCCAGCGAGGCATGCGGTGAGTACCGAGTAGGACTGTCACAAGCATAGCAGCACGACCGGCTAAATCTTCGGTCTCGCCAACCCGCAAAGATCCTGAGAATAGACTTAATCAAGGAATATACCTAATCACGCACCCGCACGTGCTCGTATCCCCTGAAAGCGACCCCTAATAGTAGCCAAATAGTGCGCAATAGTGAGTGAATAGTGCCGCCACACTTAGGTGCTCCACCCACTCCCAGGTGAGTGCTCGGGCACTATTCATATTCCTGAATTTGAATAGTGAGCTCATGTGGTGAGTACCATTCTTTTACATACGGCAAGGAAAATAGGGATGCTACCAGGACAGCTTAATCCATTTCCACGGGACAAGCTTACATGCGGCTTTCCCTTTCGGGAAACCCCAAGCACTTACCACAAAACTTGATTACCTTACAAACCGAGGGACGAGCTCCAACGGCCTCCCTTTATTCTAGTAGTGGTAGTACAGAGGTGGAGTAATACAATGGGTGATTCCAAAGTTTGGTGGCTAAATCTTTTTTCCTCAGAAAGCTTCCGGGGTGGTGGATGTCTTCATGGAGTATGAGTAGAATGTGAGTGGAGGTCTTCAGTACGCGATACATGCGGTGAGTACCACACCAAGAACCACACCAAGAACCATGTATTCAGGGGATACGAGCCAGCGAGACATGCGGTGAGTACCACACCAAGAACCACACCAAGAACCGCACCAGATAACCAGACAACGAGATAACCAGAGCATCACCAAGAATCACGAAGACCTCCACCCACACTCCACTCATGAAGACATCCACCACCTCGGAAGCTCTCTGAGGAAAAAGAATTAGCCACCATATTTTAGAATCACCCACTACCGCTGTATTACTCCACCTCTGTACTACCACTACTAGAAGAAAGGGAAAGCCGCATGTAAGCTTGTCCCGTGGAAATGGATTAAGCTGTCCTGGTAGCATCCCTGCCTTCCTTTAAGCTCGTTCTTATGGGGCGATCTCTCTACGCTAGGGACCCTAGAGGAGAAACCTCTACGTGTGTCGTTCTCGTGTTAGCCCTGGTAGCGGCGTTTGAGGAGAACCCTGTGTGCGCAGAGAAGTGTTCCCTTCGGGTGGAACTGCCTGGGGAGACGGTAGAGCCTGAGTCCTGTGTGAGCGTGGCTGGGGACGGTGAGGGTGCAGGCCGAGCTGGCCTGGTTCTGAAGCGAGCCAGCGAGGCATGCGGTGAGTACCGAGTAGGACTGTCACAAGCATAGCAGCACGACCGGCTGAATCTTCGGTCTCGCCAACCCGCAAAGATCCTGAGAATAGACTTAATCAAGGAATATACCTAATCACACACCCGCGCGTGCTCGTATCCCCTGAAAGCGACCCCTAATAGTAGCCAAATAGTGCGCAATAGTGAGTGAATAGTGCCGCCACACTTAGGTGCTCCACCCACTCCCAGGTGAGTGCTCGGGCACTATTCATATTCCCGAATTTGAATAGTGAGCTGAATTTAAATAGTGCCGTGAATTTGAATAGTGTTGGCCAAATTTGAATTGTGATGTGAATAGTAACTCGAAATTTGAAATCCGAAATTTTTCGAAGTCGCTCGTTTCATTCACCCTCGATCGTAATCTCCCGGACTGGTATCAGAGCTAGGGTTGTTAAAATTTGTGTATTTGAGGGTTTTTTCTATATCTAGTCAAGATATTTGAATTAGTCGTTACAACCTTAGGTAAGTTTTTTACTTTTAATGGAAAGTTTAGTAAGCAAGATTCATCACTATGAACAAAAGTTAAATAAAATACCTCATGAATATAATACCTCTATGTTGAGTGAATGGCCTGCTATTAGAGAGAAAGAAGTTTATTTTATTAGAATGTGTTGACGCCAGATTTCGTCACTAGCAAAATCGGCGCCAAGGAGAGAGGGGATCGGAGAAGCACAATTGGGAATCGGTCGAATGGTGCTACAGTGCGAGATCGGCCGATGACTTCTGCCTCGCCTTGGGTTGAACGTGCCAGAGTCCTAATCGGTTGCCTCTCGCCGATAAGGAATCGGCCGATTAGGAAGATGGGTTAATTGGGCCTGTATGGGCTTGGAAAGAAATAAAAGAATAAGGGGGAGATCAGCCCATGAAGCATAGAGTAACCAACCTAGCACGAATCGTGCTTGTAGATATTCGTTTTCTGTTTGAATTAGGGATAGAATTCTAGTCGGTTAAGAAGTTATCTGTACGGGGCTATAAATAGCTACCTTTGTAAATCTGTAATCATCAACCAATCAATACAACAAACTACTTTTTCCTCGTACTTATTTTCAAGCAGGCGACTTCGCCATTACTTTCCTCTTTTTCACGAGTTCGTGCGGGTTGGCAGGGCTGCATCATCTTGATCTCCGGCCGATTCTGTAAGTTCCGCTTATCGAGTAATATCTAAGCTTTAACTTCGGGCGTATCGCTGTTGTTTCGTTTAGATTTATTCACTAGTTATCGATATTTACTAGAATCATAGGGTTTTGCCTGTTTTTTCTAGTTTTATCATCAGTTATCCAGCTAGGAATCGGTAGTGTCGGCTTTCTTTACGTTCTGCTATCAAATTCATCTATTGCCGATTAGATCTATTCCTAGTGTTGTTATCATAGCTTTGTATCGATTACTCCAGTAGTTTTCTGTCTACAAGGCTACAGTGATCGGCTGCTTTATAGCCGATTCCTTTATTAAGGCAAATCGGCCGATTCGCTGATAAGCTCCCTTGAGATCGGAAACTTAGCCGATCGTGATTTCTGAACCTGACACGTATTCTTCCTTGCCAATCAACAGGTCGGATTGGCTGGTACGCCGCGCGAACCGCACCAGGGCAATCACCCGAATAGGAGCTAAGCAGATTCTCCCGGGTCGTGTGTCGGACGCTGGGATTCGATTGACCGATTTCTAGCGCCAACACACTTTTGGCACGCTCGATGGGACCAATACAACCGCCATCATGTCGAAAGCTGCTGAAGTCTCCGAAGATAACGTCATCGAGGTGACGGAAGCAGATCTGAAGGACGACCAGAAGGAAGAATTGGATAAGTATACGGCGCAGTTCCGGAAAGCTTGCCTAAAATCTTTCAGTCGCTCCAGAAGCGGGGAGACTATCAAGAAGAATCCGTTCCCTGCTCCCCGCCAGATCACGATTTCTGAGGACTCGGACAAAATGTCCGATATGATTCAACAGTCTATTTATCACGCCTTCGTTGATCAGTCCCCGGTACTTTCAAATATGGTGCACAACGCTGTTGTCAACTCCTTCGCTGGTGGGATACCTCAAGGATACAGGGGACCGGCATATTTTCAGCCGATTCCACCAAACCAGAATTATTCAAATTCAGTTTCACAGCCGATCCAATTTTCTGTCGGAGGTTCAGGTGCTTCCTCATCATCGGCTCCTATGGGGTATAACTCTATCCAACTGTCCTCTGCACCATTCCCTCCAGTTAGCCCATCACCCTGGGGGGCACCTTCAGCCACGGCCGGTCAGAATCAATCGGCCAGTCAAGGAAACCCTCCATTCCAGGCATCCTTCCAGGCGGCCATTCGGCCGACCGTACCACCATACCAGCCTATCGCTCCGGAGGTCAACAAGACAGCAGAGCTCATGCTATATGATGAAACGAGTGGTTCATTCAAACAGCCGACCTTTACTACACAGCCGGCTTTCACTCAGATACCACCCGCTTTCAATCAGCCTCCGTTTATTCCGCCTCCGGTTTACCAGCACGTGCCAATACCTCAGCCAACGGTTCACCAGCAACAGCCAGATTGGTCTGCACGTATTGCGGAGGTGATGCAAGAACAATTCGGCTTAAAGCCGAAAGTACAAACTTACACCTACAGGACACCATACCCGTCTACATATGACCTATTGCCGTTTCCCCATCGGTATAAAGTTCCTGACTTCACTAAGTTTTCAGGGATGGATGACACTTCGACCGTAGAACACGTAAACAGATTCATCATCGAATGCGGAGAGGCAGCTACGCAGGATGCCCTACGGGTGCGGTTGTTCTCATCATCCTTGTCTGGTTCAGCCTTTCAATGGTTCACAACATTGCCGCCAAACTCGATTATCACATGGGCCGATTTAGAAAGACAGTTCCACAAATACTTCTACGCCGGGGTGCATGAGATGAAGCTGTCCGATTTGACCAGCCTCAGGCAAAGAAGTGACGAGCCGATATCCTCGTATATACAGAGGTTTCGGGAAATCAGAAACAAGTGCTACTCCCTGGCTCTAAACGACGCGTAGTTGGCCGATATAGCTTTTCAAGGCCTTCTGCCCCACATCAAAGAAAGATACGCCTCACAGGAGTTCGAGAGTTTGAGCCAGATTGTCCACCGATTGTCTGGACAGGAGGGACGTTCCTTTGATCCACGGAGGAATTTCCAGGAGAAAGTGGCGTTCCTGGAAGAGTTAGAAGACGAGGAAAATGTTGAAGTCCGACTTGCGGAGTGGATCAAGGGAAAAAAGCCGATATCATGCCCATTCGGAAAAAAGGAACCAGAAGTGTTCGGTTTTGACACGACTAAGGCCGATAAAATTTTTGATCTTCTCCTCCAAGAAGGACAGATTAAACTCTCGCCGTACCATACAATACCTTCTGCCGAACAACTAAAAAAGATGAAGTATTGCAAGTGGCACAATGCCACATCCCATGATACCAATGAGTGCAAGATCTTCAGGCAGCAGATACAGTCGGCCATTGAGCAAGGCAGACTTAAATTTGAAGTGCCGGCAAAATCGGCCAAGCCAATGAAGATCGACCAGCACCCGTTCCCCACCAACATGGTTGATACGGGGAAGAATTCACTCCAAACAAAAGTGCTGACATCCGAATCGGCCAAAAAGAGTAGCGCCGTCGACCCCAGAAATCAAGCTACGCCTGAAGATGTCAAGGGGAAGCGGCGGATGGAGGACGACGATGGCGAGTCAGAAGAGCCACGCATTACCTCCCAGTTCCTGCTTCAGAAATATCAACGTCAGCATGAGCGCTCAAGATCACTGGAGGTGCCCGTTCTTCATCCACTGTTGGGAGAACAACCTCAGGCTACCTTCGGCCGATAATTGCCCAGAATGCAACGGTCCATATCGTGGCAATCGACCGTTCAACAGGTCTCGCTCCAGAGACGGAAGGCCAGAACCGATCAGCAGGAATTGGCGCAACCAAGATGACCAGCGCCCTCCCGTGCGTGATCAGCTGGGGGGCAGAAGTGACCGATATGATCGGTCGGAAGATAGACGCCATGATAGGCAGAGGGGCAGGACTGATCGGCATGACCGGTCAGAAAACAAGGCCAACGTTCACA
Source organism: Setaria viridis (assembly GCF_005286985.2). Taxonomy (NCBI): domain Eukaryota; kingdom Viridiplantae; phylum Streptophyta; class Magnoliopsida; order Poales; family Poaceae; genus Setaria; species Setaria viridis. The sequence goes on along the minus strand of NC_048264.2, from coordinate 20,675,555 downwards.
GCCGGCTCGAAGAGATGGCCGATGCTCGGGTGATAGACGAAAACCCGTTAGGACGCGAACCGAAGTGGGAACGCGCCAAGTCAGGGGGCAGACCAATAAACCCCAGGTGGTGTCCCGATGGATTGACCAAGTCTCAAAAACGAAGAATCCAACGTCTCCGCCAATAGGAACAGCAAGAAGAGGAACAACAGAGCACGACAGACAAGAAGGAAGGAAGGCCTCGGGTATGGCGTCCCAAAAGAAACGATAAAGGGGACGACGAATCGGCGGGTGACGAATCGGCAGCCGAGATCGGCATGGTTTTCATACTGCCGATGGAATTCATGACTCCCGCCGATCAACAGGATGTATCGGCAATAGAAGAAAAGACAGCACAGTTGGCTTTGGAGCCAATGATGGCCACGTTCGAAAAGCCCGAAGATGACGAACGACAACACATGAAGGCGCTGTTCCTTAAAGGGCATGTTGACGGCCGCCCCCTCACTAGATTGATGGTGGATGGAGGTGCTGCAGTCAACATCATGCCATACGCCGTGCTCCGGAAGCTTGGAAAAAGCGACGACGACTTGACCAAGATAGACATGATGCTCAAGGACTTCGAGGGCAACGTGTCAACCGCTCGCGGCGCTCTCTGCGTCGACCTCACCATCGGCAGTAAGACCCTTCCTACCACCTTCTTTATTATTAATGGCAAGGGATCCTACAACATGCTACTCGGCCGGGATTGGATACATGCAAATTGCTGTATTCCGTCAACAATGCATCAATGTCTCGTACAATGGGTCGGCGATAACATCGAGGTAGTCAAAGCCGATTCCGCATACAGCATCGCGGCAGCCGACACGCAGCAGTGGAGCTGCAAAACCGTCAGGTGCATATCCGGCAGAGTATGGGAGACCGATTTCCTGAAGGTCACCGATTTTGGCCTACAGCCGATCCGAGCAGTCGGCTCTGAAGAATCAGAATAGATGGATCAGTTCGCACGAGAAGATGGGAAGCTAGGGCACGGTTTCACGTCGGCCGATTCATTAGAAATGATAGATTTAGGCGATGGTACCAAACCAAGGCCGACTTATATTAGTGCAAATTTAGACCCAGAATACAAGTGTAAATTGACAAATTTGTTAAAGGAATTTAAGGATTGTTTTGCTTGGGAGTATCATGAGATGCCCGGTTTAGACCGATCTATTGTTGGACATCAGCTACCCATAAAACCAGGGTATCGGCCCTACCAACAGCCCGCACGGCGCTGCAATCCCAAGATTCTACCAGACATAAAAGCTGAAATAACTCGGCTAATCGAAGCAAAATTTATTCGGCAATGCCGTTATGCTGAGTGGATCTCCAACATTGTACCAGTGTACAAGAAGAATGGAAAGCTACGCGTTTGCGTTGACTTCAGGAATCTTAATCAGGCCACACCGATGGACGGTTACCCCATGCCGACGGCCGATGTACTGATCGACGCTGCCGCGGGGCACAAGATTATTAGCTTCATGGACGGAAACGCTGGCTACAATCAAATACTTATGGCCGAAGAGGACATACCCAAAACGGCCTTCAGATGTCCAGGCCACCTTGGTTTGTTCGAGTGGGTGGTAATGACTTTTGGCTTGAAGAACGCTGGCGCTACGTATCAGAGAGCCATGAATTACATATTTCACAAGCTCATTGGCATTCTGGTGGAGATCTACATCGATGACGTCGTAGTCAAGTCAAAAGGACATGAAGAGCATCTGGCCGATTTGCGAAAAGTGCTAGAGTGCACCAAGAAACACGGGCTTAAGATGAACCCCAATAAATGTGCTTTCGGCGTATCCGCCGGACAGTTCTTAGGATTCATGGTGCACGAGCGAGGAATAGAGATCAATCGGAAAACCATAGCGGCCATCAACAAAGTCATAGCCCCGCAAAACAAAACCAAATTGCAGTCTTTAATCGGCAAGGTGAATTTCATCAGAAGATTCATATCTAATCTATCTGGGCGGATTTAGGCGTTCACACCACTGTTGAAGTTAAAGCCTGACCAAGAATTCATATGGGGGGAGGAGCAGCGCAAAGCATTGGAAGATATCAAACAATACTTGGTCTCGCCACCAGTATTGGTCCCTCCTCAAACTGGTAAGCCGTTTAAATTATACTTATCAGCCGATGAAAAAGCCATTGGGTCGGCTCTAGTCCAGGAGTTCGAAGGCAAGGAACGGGTAATTTATTATGTCAGTAGAAGACTTCTGGACGCTGAAACAAGATATCCTCCGGTGGAGCGTTTGTGCCTGTGTCTTTACTTCTCATGCACCAAACTCAGGCACTATCTACTGTTGGCAGAATGTGTGGTCGTATGTAAAGACGACGTAGTAAAATACATGCTATCACTGCCGATCTTGAAAGGTCGAATCGGCAAATGGATCTTAGCTTTGTCAGAGTTTGACCTGCGGTATGAATCGGCAAAAGCCGTCAAGGGTCAGGTCATGGCCGATTTCATCGCCCAGCACTGCGGACCGGAGGTTGCCCTCGTAGAGCCGGCACCTTGGACATTATATTTCGATGGGTCATCATGTGGGGTCGGATCAGGAATCGACATCGTTCTCATATTGCCTCAGGGGGCAAGCTATGATTTTTCTCTGCCGATAGAAACCGCCGCTACTAACAATCAAGCGGAGTACCGAGCTGTATTAAAGGGCCTACAACTATTAAGGGAAGTCAAGGCCGATTCTGTTGAAATCTTCGGAGACTCCATGCTTATTGTGGATCAACTGACCGGAAGGTCCGAATGCAAAGACGACGTATTAAGAATTTATTACGACGATTGCTTACAGCTCTTAAAAGAAAATTCAGATCGGCAGTAATCGAGCACATCCCAAGGGACCGCAACGAAGATGCCAACAAACTCGCCCATCACGCATCTGGATATCGGCCAATTCTAGGCGCTATGGCTCTAGAACTCACGGCCGATGACTGGCGTAAAGAAATTGCCGACTACCTGAAGGATCCGTCTAAAAAGGTGGAACGATGAGTACGTTTTCATGCTACTAAATACATACTGCTCGAAGATGACCTGTTCTACCGAACGGTCGACGGAGTTCTTCTCAAATGCCTTGGGACAGAGGAGGCCAAGACTCTAATGGGAGAAATCCATGAAGGGGTATGCGGAGCACATCAATTGGCCCATAAGATGAAATGGATGATCAGGAATAATGGGTACTACTGGCCAACGATCCTCGAAGACTGTTTCAAATATTATAAGGGTTGTCAGGATTGTCAAAAGTTCGGAAATGTCCAACGTGCACCCGCATCGGCTATGAATCCCATTATCAAGCCGTGGCCGTTCAGGGGATGGGGAATAGACCTTATCGGCCAAATCTACCCACCATCAAGCAAAGGGCAAAAATTTATTCTGGTGGCTACTGATTACTTTACCAAATGGGTAGAGGTGATTTCGTTAAGAGCCGTGACATCAGCTATCATGGCCGACTTCGTAAGGGATCACATCGTCTACTGATTCGGTATCCCTCAGACTATAACGACCGATCAGGGAACGATGTTCACATCAGGGGAATTCGAGGAATTTACAACCGATATGGGGATCAAACTGTTGAATTCTTCTCCGTATTACGCCCAAGCCAATGGTCAGGCAGAATCCTCCAACAAAGGGATAATCAAGTTGATCAAAAGGAAAATCGAGGAACAGCCAAAGAAGTGGCATCTATTTTTGACTGAGGCCCTATGGGTGTACAGGATGGCTTGTCATGGGGCTACCAAGTTGTCTCCCTACCAGTTAGTGTACGGTCACGATGCAGTACTACCATGGGAATCGAGGGCGGGATCGAGGCGTATTTCGCTCCAGGACCAGTTAACGGCCGATGACTACTCATCACTTATGAAAAGGGAACTTGACGATTTGGCTGGCCAACATTTGAGGGCTCTGATAAGCATTGGAGAAAACAAAAAGAAAGTAGCCAGGTGGTACGATAAGAAGGTCAAAGTCAAACAATTCTCCCCTGGGGACTTGGTATGGAAGTTAGTATTGCCGATTCGGTCGAAAGATCCTAAATTCGGAAAATGGTCCCCTACATGGGAAGGGCCGTATAAAATCGGCAGATGTGCTCCAGGGAATGCTTACATTTTGGAGACAATAGAAGGAGAAGAATTTACTAGAGCTCTGAACGGAAGGTACTTAAAAAGATACTACCCCAGTATATGGGTCGGAGCATAAGGAATTAACCGTAACAAGATCACACATAGCCGATACAAAACGGTTCAAACACATAGTCGTCCAAATCGGCCGATTGTATTCATTCGGTACGAGCGATGGGTTACATGGCCAACAAAACATTAGTCGCCCTTAGAACAAAAAATACAAATAACTAGTTCTTCTTGCGCTCCCTCCCATTCTGTTCCAACTCATTCATGATGCGGAGGTATTCTTCTTCTATTTCCTTCATTGAGGCCTCCGCTTCAACTTGACGAGGGAGAGGATGACTTCGATCCATGGGCGGGCGCAAAGTTCCTGCTGCCGCGTCTTCGAGAACGACTCGCGGAGGAAGTGGATGGCTCCTGTCGGTGGGAGGTCGCCGGCTACCATTGCTCTCCACAAAGTCCAAGACCGCACGGGCCGCCGTGGTGACATCGTCTCGAAGTTCGTCGCAACGATGGCTCCTGACGGTTGGAGATCGTCGACTACTATCACTCTCCACGAAATCCAAGACCACACGAGCCTCCGCAGTGACGTGGTCTCGAAGTTCGTCACGATGGGCCATGATCAGCTCTTTATCCTCGGACGACAATGGGTCCTCAGAGTGAATGAGCTCAATGGCGCGTATGAGCTCAGGGCTAAGACGCTGAGGCTGAAACAAAAAAGAAATAAGAAGGGACATCTTCTTCCTAGGATCTAAAAAGAGAAAGGGAAATCAAGGCCAAGATTTCACCTGGTTGACAGAAGAAGAGGAAGCCGATGAAGACATGACGGAAAGCCGCGCCGATGAGAGGAGTAAGGAAATGAAAACCGAAAGCCAAACTGGTACGCTCGGAAGGAAGTTCCTAGGCCGGTATTTATAGAAAAAGGTGCATGGAAATTTGGTAAGGCTACGTCCCATCGGAAATAAGAAAGGCAATAAATAGAAAGGGCGTCGCGAAGGACGGTCAAAGTAGATAGTAAATGTTCGTACAAAATAGTCAGTGTTTTACACGTTACCCAGAAGGGTATCGATAGCCGTGATTGCCCGACGCCGGATCTGATCGGCAGAGTCAAGGACTCATTGGTCTTCATTCGCCGATCCGGGGACTTCTGATGCACTGCGGTGGAGTTTTAGGGCCTCATGGGCGAAGCGCTGCCTCTCCCGTGTCAAATCGGCAATGACAGAAGGGAGTTCTTGGAGCCTTTTCTCTTCGGCACTGATTGCCTTGGTCACTTGCTCCATCTCCTTGGCGAGCTCCGCCCTCCGACGCTTGAGGCGGTCTATCTCACCAATGATCCCCGGGCGGGAATCCTCCAGAAAATGGATGCGCCGATGCGCCTCTTGAGCTTGACGCTTGAACGCGTCCTCTTCTTCACGAGTCTTGGCCAGCTTGGCGCGATCGGCCATGTGACGAAGGGCTCTGAAGACCGGGATCCTCATAGACTCGATGAAGGCCGCCGGTGCCAGGGCCTCCTCCGCCTCTTCTGGTACTTGTCCGCTGACGTCACTGAAGAGCTGCCAAATCGGTGAAGCGTCTTCTACTAGTCGGCCGATGTCCCCTTGAAGGAGGGATCGGATACTAGCAAGTTTGGCTCGGACGTCATCAGGAACGGAGCTCAAGGCAACTTGGCGAGAAGCAACTTCTTCATCGTCGGAAAGGGCGACCGCAAAAGAAAAGAGGCTGTTGTCGGGGGTGTCTTGTTCCTGGAGATAATAAAAAGGAAGAATAAATCGGCAGGGAGTAAAAGCAAATCGGCTGAGTAAAACCCGGAACATAACTTATTGCTTTGAAGCGAATTTCTTCATGTTGCACTTGGGAAGCCGTCACGCCTTGCTCAGGGGCCTGCGCCATGGGTTCATCAGATGAAGAAGATTCCACAACGATCGGCGCGGTGCTTGGACCAGCTCCCTGAGAAAAGACCGGTGGTTGAGGAGCGCTTGGTGTGCCGATGGCCTGTGTCAGAGGATTGAATAAGTACATTATGCGAATACCAAGGAAAATCGGCGAAATAGTGCTATACCTCAACGGGCGGAAGCGGGGGGCGCGTCAATGGCCGATTGGGCTGCTGCCGATTGTTGAGTGTCCATGGGAATACTCTGTACAGTCTAAGATAAAGAGGATTAATATCAGAACAACAATCGGGAGAAATGAAGCTTGGGTTTACCTGAATGGCCTCTAACAACAATGATGCGGCGGTCACCCCAGCTTGTGCGATGGCTTGGGTATCGGCATCTTGGATGACCTGAGAGGGTGGTGCGGCCGGAGTCTCTGCCAGTACGAGCACAGGAGGATCCGCCGATTCTATACGAGCTCGGACTCGGCGACTGGTCTTCTTGGTGATCCTCTTCTGGACTTGTTTCGATCGGCCGGCAATCACGTCTACGGACGGAGCATCATAGCCGATGAGAGGATAAGTGGTGTATGGATGACTCTCTATTAGCCGTCCGCTCCGGCTGTGTGTTGGAGGAGTACGATTCTCGGCCTGAAGAAATAGTAAAATCATTAGTGCTCAGTCACGTTAAGAGGAATAAAAATCGGCTAAGGGAAATACCTCGGCGTTCAGGTCAATGTTGGATGGATCCAGGAGGTTGCAGTATGCCGATGCCGAATTGCACAAGAGAAATTGCTTCCAATCGGCCCACCAGAGTTTGAACGGCTGGACAGCAAAGGGAGCTACTAGCCAGTTGTTCAGGTCAATGGTACTGGAGTCCGGAATCCGGTCTCGTGACCGACTGTAATCCAGACCAGATGTGAGCTCATCTCTAAACTTGATTCGGCCAGCAAAATACACTTGAATCGGCAGCTGACCCATGCCAAACTGACGTGCTGCAACGGAAGGGTTGTAGAACTCGTACGTAGGGGCATCCTTCCCCGAGAAGAAGTTGGCTGGTAAGATTCCTGGCTTGATTAACTCATCATAGAGCTCTTCATCAAATCGGCCAGTGGTCGAATCAAAGCAAGTTGGGAGTTCAAAGACCGGGTCATCCCGCTGATAAGGAAACCAAATGGTTGCGTCTTCATTAAAGCTGTTGTAGAAGCATCGAAAGTACTCAGCTACCTTTGTAGCAGAATACGTGCAACCTGGAAAGGCTGATGCCGCTTCACCAAAGGACATGCATCGGCGACGTTCGGTGGGGTCTTCTGCCGATTCGATGTTGGGGAACATCATACGGTCTATCCTCTGCTGAGTGATTTTGCTCATGTAAAGGTTCAGCCACAAGTTGATGAACCACCAGGGTCCGCCTGGATTTCCGATCAGCTCTCCCTTGGATAGTCTGATGCCGATTTGATGGAGCATGTGGTATGCCACCCCTAGCAGATGTTTCCCAAGAGGGACATGGTTTCCTCTGGACAGTGCTTCAGCTAAGGCCTGGGTATTGGTTGACGGGCCGGCGGCTCTTCCGCAAAAGAAATGTTTTTCTAACCACATCATCAAGAAGGCCGTATGCTCCCTATTCTCAACAGACCCGGTTCTTTTATTGCTTCTGATGAATCCCTTCCACCCGCCGATTCCTCTTGTGTCCAGCCGATGTGACGTTACGGCTAAAAGGTGGAAAGGTGTGTCCGGGGAAGAAATGTCAAGGCCGGTCAACAGGACCACATCGGCCAGTGTTGGGGTCATAGGCCCGTGCCCAAATAAGAAGGCATTAAGTGTATCAGACCAAAAATAAGAAGCCGCTATTACCAACGGCTCATTTTTCTCCATCTGGGACAAGGACAGGTTAATGCACTGGCCGATTTTGAGTTCCTCCCATGAGACACTCTTTGATGCGGCTACCCGTTGGTACCACTCCCTCCAACCTGGGGTTTCATTCGGCCAGGACCTAAAAGTACCCAGCCATTGATTTAAGTCCATGTCGGACAGTTTGAAGGGTATCCTGTGGGTTTCCAAATTGATAAGCTCTATCGGATCTGGGTTTCCCATAGGTCCAAGACAAACAAGGCCGGGATTTCCCGTAAGATGGATGGTAATGTGATGCCTAACTGCCTAAAAAAGGAAAAGGGGAGTGTAAAAAAGTAAGAAACAGATCTAAAGTAAATACAATGCCGATAGGAGAAGGATTCGGTATTTACCTCTGGGATGAAGTTCTGAGTAATCGGCGTGGTCGCCGGTGCAGATGCGGACGATGGGGCCGCGATGGGAATCGCCATTGGAATCTATGATGAAGCTCTTTCTTCTGTGGATGGAGCAACGGCCGTCGCCACCACCGCCGGGGGCGCTACTTCTGGAACGTCGCGCGCTGGAGAACTGCCGGAAGGAGCCGCCATTGGAAGAGAAGGGGAAAAGTAATAGGAGGATGGCGCTAGAAAGCTTCGGTGGCAAGGGAAAGGTGCTCAAGAAAGGAAGAGGGCGCGCACGCTTGGAAAGAGAGACGTGAGCTTGAAGATGAAGTGCGGGGTGAAGCGCTATTTAAAGGATGCCTGAAGGAGGGTAAAAATGGAATTTTCACCGCGCCGGCGTTTCGAGTTTTTCGGGAGTAGTGGCTGTCGTGGGCGCCCGTTTCGAAAAAATTGCAATCATCAGCTGGAAGACCGCGAAACGGAAGGATATTTTCATTGCGGCCGTTTCGGAAGGGAGGTTATAAAGAATTTCGAAGTAAAAGACTATGTTTTACTCTGAAACTGGGGGGCATGTGTTGACGCCAGATTTCGTCACTAGCAAAATCGGCGCCAAGGAGAGAGGGGATCGGAGAAGCACAGTTGGGAATCGGTCGAATGGTGCTACAGTGCGAGATCGGTCGATGACTTCTGCCTCGCCTTGGGTTTAACGTGCCGGAGTCCTAATCGGTTGCCTCTCGCCGATAAGGAATCGGCCGATTAGGAAGATGGGTTAATTGGGCCTGTATGGGCTTGGAAAGAAATAAAAGGATAAGGGGGAGATCAGCCCATGAAGCATAGAGTAACCAACCTAGCACGAATCGTGCTTGTAGATATTCGTTTTCTGTTTGAATTAGGGATAGAATTCTAGTCGATTAAGAAGTTATCTGTACGGGGCTATAAATAGCTACCTTTGTAAATCTGTAATCATCAACCAATCAATACAACAAACTACTTTTTCCTCGTACTTATTTTCAAGCAGGCGACTTCGCCATTACTTTCCTCTTTTTCACGAGTTCGTGCGGGTTGGCAGGGCTGCATCATCTTGATCTCCGGCCGATTCTGTAAGTTCCACTTATCGAGTAATATCTAAGCTTTAACTTCGGGCGTATCGCTGTTGTTTCGTTTAGATTTATTCACTAGTTATCGATATTTACTAGAATCATAGGGTTTTGCCTGTTTTTTCTAGTTTTATCATCAGTTATCCAGCTAGGAATCGGTAGTGTCGGCTTTCTTTACGTTCTGCTATCAAATTCATCTATTGCCGATTAGATCTATTCCTAGTGTTGTTATCATAGCTTTGTATCGATTACTCCAGTAGTTTTCTGTCTACAAGGCTACAGTGATCGGCTGCTTTATAGCCGATTCCTTTATTAAGGCAAATCGGCCGATTCGCTGATAAGCTCCCTCGAGATCGGAAACTTAGCCGATCGTGATTTCTGAACCTGACACGTATTCTTCCTTGCCAATCAACAGGTCAGATTGGCTGGCACGCCGCACGAACCGCACCAGGGCAATCACCCGAACAGGAGCTAAGCAGATTCTCCCGGGTCGTGTGTCGGACGCTGGGATTCGATTGACCGATTTCTAGCGCCAACAGAATGTTATATAAGTTAAAAAAGGATAAAGATCTTTATGACGAATGGATCAAATCTCAATTAATAAAGGAGCAAAAAGCTAAGTTGAAACCAGTAGACCTTGAAAGCCATAAAGCAAAAGAAGTTCCGCAAAGTAATATCATGAAAGATTCCACTATTGATAAAGAAGCTCAAAAGAAACTTAATGAAAGGTATCTTTTAGAAAGTTATGAAGAAGAAGAAAATAATGTCCAGAGTCACAATGATTTTATAAACTCACTTGGTGAAGAGGAAATACATAATATAGAAAATGCTATGGATGCGCTAGAAATAAAAGATGAAGAAACAAGTGATTCGAAAGAAGCTAGAACTGAATTAATGGATCAAGGAGATTGTGAGCATGATTGGATAAGAGGAAGAGGTGATTATAATATCAAATGTGCTTTTTGCATATATTATCCTAGTCAATATAATAGATTTACATGTAGTATATGTTTAAAACAAGCATGTGCTTCATGTTTAAGGAATGCTAATCAGAAATGGAGACAAGAAATAGAAATAATAGCAGAAGATAAAATACTAGCAAGTAGAGTTAGAAATTTATAAAATAGAGTAAATATTTTAGAAGCTGAGTTGGAAGATCTAAGAAGTAAAATAGAATTTAATAATAATAAGATTGAAGGAAATGTTAGTGGCAACACTGAGTTTAAAGATCAAGCCATAGTTGATAAAAATAATGATAAGGCTATACAATTAAAAGATGCCATAATTAATTTTGGCAGCAAATACATAGTTAGATTACCATTTAAAGAAATTATAGGAATAAGAATACCTGTAAAGGTAAAATTAACACCGACCATCACTTACAAAATATTAGCATTAGTAGAAACTGGTTGTACAAAAAATATTATACATAATAAATATTTTGCAAGATGCCCAGAGATAGTGCATACAATAGATCAAGATAAAGCAGAAATATCTACTGATATGTCAGGAATAAAAAAGCTTCATAACCAGTTAGCTTATAATATTGAGATACAAATAAACAATACAAAATATATAATGGATGAGATCACAATAAGAGACTTATCCATGATAAATGATGATATGATATTAGGATTAAGGTTTTTACAGTATTCTTTACAAACAACAATTATACATGAGCAAGGGATTACATTCATCCCATATCAAGATAATATTCCATACATAACAGAAGTACGAAAAACTATAAGCTCTAATGAAGGAAAGGCTAAAATAGAAACCCAAGAGTATGATGATAATAATTATGTTGATAATATAGACGAAGAATTAGGTGAAAGTATAGAAGAATTCCATATAACAAATACATGCATAGAGTGTATTAGTTTGCAATCGCTATCACCAAACTGGTATAGAGATATAAAATCTAAGAAAGACATAGATAAGATAGTACAAAGGTTAGAAGAAATTCAAATAATAGGAGAAATACCAATGAAATATTGGGATAAGAATGGCATAGTTTGCAAGCTTAATATAATAAATCCTGATTATATAATTAAGACTAGTCCGATAGAAGCAACACCTAAGGATATAGAAGATTTAAGATGCATATTGAAGAATTACTAAAGTTAGGAGCAATAAGAGAAAGCAGAAGTCCCCATAGGTCAGCAGCCTTTATAGTTAGAAATCATGCTGAAATAGCTAGAGGAAAGTCAAGAATGGTTATTAATTATAAAAGATTAAATGATAATACAATAGATGACGGATATAATATCCCAAATAAGCAAGAATGGATAAATAGAATACAAGGAAGCAAATATTTCTAAAAATTTGATTTAAAAGCTGGGTTTTGGCAAGTAAAAATGGCAGAAGAATCAATAGGCTGGACTGCCTTCACATGTCCTCAAGGTCATTTTGAATGGTTGGTAATGCCATTAGGTTTAAAAAATGCCTCTGCTTTGTTTCAAAGAAAAATGCAGAATATCTTTAATGAAAATCAAGATTTCATATTAGTTTATATAGATGATCTATTAGTTTTTTCAAAATCCTATAAAGAACATATAGCTCATCTGGAAACGTTCTTTAGAAAGGTAGAGCAGCATGGGTTAATACTTTCTAAAAAGAAGATGGAAATATGCAAAGAAAAGATAAATTTCTTAGGCCATGAAATAGGAGGGAAAAATTTATTTACAAGATCATATCGCAAAGAAAATTTTGCAATTTCCTGATGTCATGAATGATAAGAAAACCCTGCAACAATTTTTAGGTATAGTAAATTATGCTAGAAATTACATAGAAAACTTAGCAAAACTAGCTGGGCCATTATATGCAAAATTAAGAAAAAATGGGCAAAAACATTTTAATTCCGAAGATATAAAGCTAGTAAGAATCATAAAAGAAAAGGTGAAAGAATTAAAACCCCTAGATTTACCTGTAGATGACTATTATTTTATTATAGAAACAGATGCATCTGAAATAGGGTTGGGTGCTATATTAAAGCAAAAGCCTCATAAATACTCCCCAAAAACAGAAGAAAAAATATGTAGGTATGCTTCAGGGAAATATAAACTAAAGGCAATAAATAATACAGATAGAGAAATTTTAGCTGTTATTAATGCGCTAAATGCTTTCAGATTATATCTAGGATTTAAAGAGTTTACGGTACGAATAGATTGTGAAGCTATATGTAGATACTACAATAAAATTAATAGTAAGAAAAGTTCAACTAGAAGATGGGTTTTATTTGAAGATATAATTACAGGGAATGGATACAAAGTAATATTTGAGCATATAAAGGGAAAGGATAATACCCTTCCTGATATATTTTCTCGTTCATCTATTTTGCAGGAATGAAGAAGGGAGTGAGTCCAACAGGGATTGACTGTTTCTGCTTTGGAGCAGAGAATAAGCTAAGAATATTTCCTCCAAACACATATAAATTTAAACCAAGGGATCATATTGTACTAGACGAAGTACAAGAATGCATTTTAGACAATTTTTGGTACCAGTACAACAATAAACGAAAAGATAAGGGATATATGCTAGCTATTTTAAATAGCCTAGCTGAATATTTCCATACAATTAACGGGCTAATACAACCAAAGGAGTCACCCGAAAATATAGAGAAAAAGGCCATATATGTGATATATAAAGGAAAGAATCCTGGAATTTATGTATCATTTGAGCAAGTAATAGCACAAAAAATAGAAAAAGATAAAGATGGAGGAATATTATGGAAGAAATATACTGACATTGATCAAGCTCTTACATATGCTAGAAATATATTAGGAGTAAATTACTTTTTAGAACCTGCTGCTAAGGAATATATTCAAAAATATAAAAAAATAAGGGAGCTTAAGCCAAGCCCATCTGGAATAAATATAAAAGAAGAAGGCTCCACAATGGAAGAATAATTTAAAAGAAGAAATAATGAAAGAAATAAGGCTTGAAATAGATGAGAAATTCAAAAATATGCAAAAAGACTATGAGTTGAAAATGGAAGTACCCATATCTGATGATGATATGATGGATTTCCGTGGAGATAGCCAAGAATAAAAACCAAGAAAGGAATATCGTGAATTACTGTCATGGTACGAACTGTGGCAACCAGAGGAACCGGATATTGAAGAAGAAGAATAGAAATACAGTTCGCATAAAAGAATATTTTATCACACAAGGGAATAAGTCTCCAGTGTTGTTAAAATGTTAACAACAATTCGGCCGGGGTAGAATAATACTGCATGCCATGATGTTCTGATTGAAGTCTGCGACATCAATCATTCGGGCATGGAAGACCATACCAAGCAGCATCCAGAATATCACGAGGCAAAAGGAATAAACAGCAACTATAAAAGGAGGTACCGGGTGAAGCATTGGAGGCACCACACCAAGAACCACACAAAGAACCGCACCAGATAACCAGACAACGAGATAACCAGAGCATCACCAAGAATCACGAAGACCTCCACCCACACTCCACTCATGAAGACATCCACCACCTCGGAAGCTCTCTGAGGAAAAAGAATTAGCCACCAAATTTTAGAATCACCCACTACCGTTGTATTACTCCACCTCTGTACTACCACTACTAGAATAAAGGGAGGCCGTTGGAGCTCGTCCCTCGGTTTGTAAGGTAATCAAGGTTTGTGCTAAGTGCTTGGGGTTTCCCGAAAGGGAAAGCCGCATGTAAGCTTGCCCCGTGGAAATGGATTAAGCTGTCCTGGTAGCATCCCTGCCTTCCTTTAAGCTCGTTCTTATGGGGCGATGTCTCTACGCTAGGGACCCTAGAGGAGAAACCTCTGCGTGTGTCGTTCTCGTGTTAGCCCTGGTAGCGGCGTTTGAGGAGAACCCTGTGTACGTAGAGAAGTGTTCCCTTCGGGTGGAACTGCCTGGGGAGACGGTAGAGCCTGAGTCCTGTGTGAGCGTGGCTGGGGACGGTGAGGGTGCAGGCCGGGCTGGCCTGGTTCTGAAGCGAGCCAGCGAGGCATGCGGTGAGTACCGAGTAGGACTGTCACAAGCATAGCAGCACGACCGGCTGAATCTTCGGTCTCGCCAACCCGCAAAGATCCTGAGAATAGACTTAATCAAGGAATATACCTAATCACGCACCCGCGCGTGCTCGTATCCCCTGAAAGCGACCCCTAATAGTAGCCAAATAGTGCGCAATAGTGAGTGAATAGTGCCGCCACACTTAGGTGCTCCACCCACTCCCAGGTGAGTGCTTGGGCACTATTCATATTCCCGAATTTGAATAGTGAGCTGAATTTAAATAGTGCCGTGAATTTGAATAGTGTTTGCCGAATTTGAATAGTGCTGTGAATAGTAACTCAAAATTTGAATATACCATATTTGAGGGCGAATGAAACGAGCGACTTCGAAAAAAATCGGATTTCAAATTTCGAGTTACAAAGAAAATAATGTGCAGAGTCACAAAGATTTTATAAACTCTCTTTCATGATATAGCTTCATGAAGTAATTTTGTATGTCATGAAATGTTTTATATTGCCTTTCAGCATATTTCTTCCAAATTAGATCTATAATATCTTGTGTAAAATATGCCAATACTTGTTCACTCTTAAAACTTATTCTAGGAACAAGAAACTCTTGTGGAGTATTGACTAAATATTTATTCTTTCTTTTATCATTGAAACAGTCCTTCTTTGAAATTATCTTATTTTTCTCTTATTTTATATTGACTATAGACTTGTCATTTTGCTGTCCTAGGCATGACATTCATGCTTGTTTTATGCATAGAGTACAAGTAGCTCTTTTCCCTGGATCTTGATAATATATACAAAATACACATTTTATATTAAAGTCATTTCTTTTATGATCTTGAATTATTTGATCCATCATTTCTATCTTTAGTCCTGCTAGTTCCTGAATCAAATTTAATTCTTCATCATTCAATTCATTTTCTTCATTATATTCAATTTCATCTGTTTCTATTATTGAATATATTGATTCATCATCCATTATATCATCATCGCATACCAAAATATTTTCATTAACACTATCTATTATCAACACCTTTTCTTGCTCTTCTTGCTTGTTAGAATATCTCTTCTTATCTTTATTAGGACAAGTTTTACTTAAATGATCTGAAGAGTTGCAAATAAAACACCTACATGTACTGTCATAATTTTTTCTAGGATTATATCTTCTTACATTTCTCTTGTGAAGAAAAGGAGCTCTATTATCTGATCTTCTTAGAAAATATCTTTTCTTTGTTTTTACATTTCCTTTTTTATAATTTTTAGGGTATTTCTTATTTCTATATTTCTCTTCTCCATATGTCAATGGAATTTGAACTATTTTATTACAAAAATTGTAGTCTGATTGCTTCATTGACCTTTGAGCTTGTATGCTTGTGCATATCATTCTTAATTGCTTAAAAACAAATGTTATAGCCTGAGAAATGTTATATTCTTTGCCATTAGACTCCTTCTTATATTCTTCAAATATCATAGATCCTAAAGGATCTGGCAATTTATTAAAATATCTTTCAACTATACTCTTATTATAGCCTTGCTTTCATTTTGTAATGTAGTATAACCTAGTTCTGGATCTTCATCTATGACAATGCTTGATATGATATTTGCAAAATTATAAGGGTTGCTACCAGCTCTTTTTAATTCTTCATAATAATGAGGATAAGTTTCTACCCATTGTTCCCATAGAACTTTAACTGATTCTCCTAACAATATTTCCAAATATGTAATCATATCTTCTACTCTATTTCCAATATTATGCTGATTTTGTATATATTTTTGGACTATTAAACTTTTCCATATGCTTATAATATTTGGCCAATCTATAGGATCATGTGCTGCTAAATTTAATATTGCACCATCACTTCTATAATTCTGAAATTGCACAGTCCTTTCAAATTCTCTCCTTTTTGAGCCTATATGTTTATATTGTCCAGGTATATAGTATATTATCAAGATCCAGGGAAAAGAGCTACTTGTAGTCTATGCATAAAACAAGCATGTATGTCATGCCTAGAACAGCAAAATGACAAGTCTATAGTCAATATAAAATATGAGAAAAATAAGATAATTCCAAAGAAGGATTGTTTCAATGATAAAAGAAAGAATAAATATTTAGTCAATACTCCACAAGAGTTTCTTATTCCTAGAATAAGTTTTAAGACTGAACAAGTATTGGCATATTTTACACAAGATATTATAGATCTGATTTGGAAGAAATATGCTGAAAGGCATTATAAAACATTTCATGACATACAAAATTACTTCATGAAGCTATATCAAGGAGTAGAAAGGAATTTGGGAATAATTGTTAATACAAATATCTTTCCTTTACTTCATCTTGATGATAAATTAATTGTTAAGCCTCATCATAAATTTATAATACTTAAGGCTGATATAAATCTTAAATATTTCAGAAATATACAAAGGTATACAGGAGAAGATATCTCATTAGAAACTATTATTGATCATGGGTTAGTCCAAGATATTTATGGAACATTGGAAGAAATTCTTCAATTTGATTTAGGAAAGGCTATTAAAGAAGCATGTAAAAGATTGGCGTGTGTTCAAGGAAAATATAAAATAAAATACTATTCTAATCCACCAAAATTTACACTACCATTGAGACCAGCAAGTCATGATATATATATTATAAAAGGTTCATATAAATTCCCTACTATATGGTCTTCAGAATCATGGCATAATTATGAAGAAATATTTGCCAAAAATAATCATGATAATTGGAGAATCTTCAGTGAAGCAAAAGAAATAGAAGGAAATACTAAGTTTGATCCTGAATACCATATGATGTATCAAAACAAAAAAACAAAGATATTTCTACGAGAATATTATGGAAAGAATAGTATAATATCAAAAGAAGTAGGAAGGCTACTTAAGACAAATTATGGAATGGAATGCCAGTTAAGAAAGGAATATCGTGAATTGCTATCATGGTATGAATTGTGGCAACCAGAGGAACTTGATATTGAAGAAGACGAATAAAAATATAACTCGCATAAAAGGAATATTTTGTCTCACAGGAAGATGAATTTCCTCTGTTGTTAAAGTGTTAACAACAATTCGGCCGGGGGAAGAACAGTAGAATAATACTGCATACCGCATGCTATGATGTTGTGATTGAAGTGTGCGACGTCAATCATTCGGGCATGGAAGACCATACCAAGCAGCATCCAGAATGTGTCACGAGAAGACAGTGCGCGATAGAGGACAAGGCAAAAAAAATAAATAGTAACTCTACTGCAGCCAGGACAATTATTGAGGAACGGAGCGCCGTCCAGCTGTCCAGGCAACAGAAGAGGAAGAGACTCCTGAAACCTCTGCTGCAGCTATAAAAGGAGCTACCAAGTGAAGCATTCAAGCATCGAGCAGGCAGACACCGAGCCACCACCGAAGAAGCAAGATCACCGAAGACCTCCACCCACACTCCACTCATACTCCATGAAGACATCCACCACCTTGGAAGTGCTCTGAGGAATAATTAGCCACAATTAGTAGAAGCACCCCACTACCATTGTATTACTCCACCACCTCTGTACTACTTGAATAAAGGGAGGCCGTCGAAGTTTGTCCCTCGGTTTGTAAGGTAATCAAGGTTTGTGCTAAGTGCTTGGGCTTTCCCGAAAGGGAAAGCTGCGTGTAAGCTTATCCCGTGGAAATGGATTAAGCTGTCCTGGTAGTATCCCTGCCATCCTTTAAGCTCGTTCATATGGGGCGATGTCTCTACGCTAGGGACCCTAGAGGAGAAACCTCTGCGTGTGTCGTTCTCGTGTTAGCCCTGGTAGCGGCATTTGAGGAGAACCCTGTGTGCGCAAAGAAGTGTTCCCTTCGGGTGGATTTGCCTAGGGAGACGGTAGAGCCTGAGTCCTATGTGAGCGTGGCTGGGGACCGTGAGGGTGAAGACCGGGCTGGCCTGGTTCTGAGGCGAGCCAGCGACGCATGCGGTGAGTAACGAGTAGGACTGTCACAAGCATAGCAGCACGTCCGGCTGAAATTTTTGGTCTCGCCAACCCGCAAAGATCCTGAGAACTGCACGTACACATATAATCCGCATACTACTAATTAATCAAGCGCATACCGCATCCACCATCCACCCACCATAAATCCAAAGTGCCCAGAATAGTGCACGCATAGTACCGCCATATTTCCATCCATCCTGAGGTGCTCCACCCACTCCCTGGTGAGTCCTCGGGCACTATTCATATTCCTATTTTGAATAGTGAGTTGAATTTTAATAGTGCCGTGAATTTGAATAGTGTTCGTTGAATTTGGATAGTGCGGTGAATAGTCACTTGAGATTTGAAACCCGAAATTCTCGAAGTCGCTTGTTTTTTGTCCGAATCGTTTACGCTCTGGTCTTTATTTACGCACTGGTATCACAACCGTGGTTATAAAATTTGTGAATCTAAGGGTTTTTCTATATCTAGTCAAGATTGAAAAACTTCACTATTTAAATCTAGAAGTTAATACCGGAAAGACAGTTAATACTAAAGAAAATATAAATATTAGGTGCAGAAGAAATAGTTCTGAAGATCATACTTGGCATACCTCTCACGGTCCGATAAACTTAATAGTTGATTTAATACATAACTTTTATATATCTTAGGGTAAAAGGCAAGACGATTTAGAATTAAAATTTGAAAAACTACAAAAAGAACATAAGCACTTAGAAGAGCATATTTTAGCCTTGAATAATAAAATAGAATTAATCTTGCAAGCAGCCGAAGAAAGTAGAAGTTCACTAGGAAGAATCAACCAAAATAGTGATTATATTAAAAAGGATATAACCCACATATATAAGAAATTTAATAATACTAATATTGAGTATAATAAAGAAATTGTTCTATCATCAACAAGAATAGTTGAGTTTACTAGATCATTAAATTCTGAAAAATAAAAATATCTGAAAGTCTCTCTAGAAGAGACAAGTCACTCCAGCTAATAAATAAAGACATAAAGCCCTTAAGCTTTATGGATAGACTGAAAGGAGGATGTGATGATATTGAAAACTTAGAAGAAATGATAGATGTAGAAAGAGATCTTGAAAGATATCAGAGAGATACTTTAAGAAAGATAAGACCCCAGCAAATATATCAAATGGGCTTGTTTGAAAATAAAAATAGATTATATAGAATATCTAGAGAAGTAGAATTAAGTGTTCTAACAGAACCATTTCAACTAAGAATTGTTAGTAAATAATTTGAGAATGGGCTAAAATATTCAGGCTACAAATATATTCATCAGGGAATGTATATCATAGGAATTAAAGGAATGACGAGGAAGAAATTAGGAACCAAAGTTCTAATAACTCTGTTAGATAAAAGATGGGATTCAGTAAATAAAGCAGCTTTGGGTTTTCTAGAAGGAGATATGAATGAAAATATGTTAATAACATACATAGCTCCAGATTTAATAATGCCAATAAAAGAATTTATAGATAAAATGGCAATTCGTTTTCAGACCAAAGGCTATGAAGACTTAAAAGGTACAAATTTATTAGTAAGTATAGAATTTGTAGGAAGGTTAACTAATAGAAGTGCAACTAAATACAAGATAAATGTAAATAATGTAATAGAAAATATGCAGTCTAAGGGAATAAAATTCATGAGTCCTTTAAAAATTAGTTCTGAAGAAAGAGCAGGTGAAGAATGGAATATAAGTGCTTTAATGGAACCAAAGATTTTAAAACAACCTAAAGATTATGTAAGTTATGAAAATAGTAAAGGCAAAACTGGTATCAAGTTTGTTAATTATAAAGAAAGAAGTTTAGATGAACTAGAAGTATCAAGTTCTGATTCAAATATAGAAGAAGCTAGAAGACATAGCGTATGCGAATTTATGGAAAAATTGGATATTGATAATGAAATAAAACACTATGAGAAAAAATTAAGTAAAGTTCAAGATGAATATAATACCTCTATGATTTGTGAATGGTCTGCTATTAGAGAGAAAGAGCTATATTTTAGACGAGAATTATATAGACTTAGCAAAATTAAGAAAGAGAGATAATTAAGTAATAAAAGGGTTAACATGCCAATAGTAAAACATGAAACTACCTTGAAACATATAAGTAATAAGGATAGTAGAATTCAGAAAGAATTAGAGAATAATAAAGAAAAGGCAAAGGAAGAAGAAGAGGTTGTTATAAGTGAAGAGGATCAATAGGAGATCAATAATAAAATCTTATTAGAAAGTTATGAAGAACAGGATGAAGATATAATTGAAATACATAGTAGTAAGTCAGAATCTCGTATTCATTCTTTAGGAAATGAAGAATTATGCAATAAACATACTGCTATATATATATATGTGTGTGTGTGTGTGTGTCTGTGTGTGTGTATATCACGAGAATATCACGAGAAGACAGTGCGCGACAGAGGATAAGGCAAAAGGAATAAACAGTGACTCTACTGTAGCTAGGACAATTATTGAGAAGCAGAGCACCGTCCAGCTATCCAGGCAACAGAAGAGGAGGAGACTCCCGAAGCCTCTGCTGCGGCTATAAAACGAGCGTCCGGGCGAAGCTTTGAGGATCGACAACCACTGCATCGACAACCACACCACCGCATTAGGCAACCACCGAAGAAGCAAGATCACCGAAGACCTCCACCCACACTCCACTCATACTCCATGAAGACATCCACCACCTCGGAAGTGCTCTGAGGAATAATTAGCCACCATTAGTAGAAGCACCCCACTACCGTTGTATTACTCCACCACCTCTGTACTACTATAATAAAGGGAGGCCGTCGAAGTTTGTCCCTCAGTTTGTAAGGTAATCAAGGTTTGTGCTAAGTGCTTGGGGTTTCCCGAAAGGGAAAGCCGTGTGTAAGCTTGTCCCGTGGAAATGGATTAAGCTGTCCTGGTAGTATTCCTTCCATCCTTTAAGCTCGTTCGTATGGGGCGATGTCTATACGCTAGGGACCCTAGAGGAGAAACCTCTGCGTGTGTCGTTCTCGTGTTAGCCCTGGTGTGGCGGATCCACCTCGAATTAGCCTGATTAAGGCACGGTTAGGTCGCCTAATATGCGACACTCATGCCTTAGTCAAGTTAACACGAAGTGCCGTCGGATTTCATCCGATTTGACCACTTAACAGGACCGAATTAGCAAACTCATAAGAAGGTGAGCGGTTCCAGAGAATACAGCAGGTCCACCAAAGTTTAACAAGTTGATACACACTTGGTTGCAAATCAGAGTTTAACAAGTTCTTGAAGAAAACAACGGAAGGTAAAAACGAACGGAAGCTAAACGTAGGGGTCGGACGTCCTTGGTGAGGCCAGCCAAGACATCAGTGATCCCCTTCCTCGCCATTCGAGGAGGGATCCCACTCGACCGTCCAACCCGGAGGGAGCTGGGGCAGCCAAGTGCCAACAGGAACAAGCTCGGGAGCGGCGACTTCACCTGAAAAGAAAACCACAAACAAGGCTGAGCTGCTAAGCTCAACAAGACTTAACCGACCGGTGATAAACTACTTCACCACTTCTAGACATGCAAGGCTCTCTGGCCGAGGGGTTTGTTTGCCAAAAGCGCTACAGTGGGTCCTTGCTTTCAAGTTTTAGCTCA
Source organism: Setaria viridis (assembly GCF_005286985.2). Lineage (NCBI taxonomy): Eukaryota > Viridiplantae > Streptophyta > Magnoliopsida > Poales > Poaceae > Setaria > Setaria viridis. The sequence continues at coordinate 20,653,653 of NC_048264.2, read as the reverse complement.
AGTTCTAAGTTCATTAACCGGTCTATGTTGGCAACTTATTCTAAACAACCATAGTTTTTCAACAACAAAGTATAGAACAAGCATCAGATTCATAGCGTCATCATGTTTCATCTTTTTACTCAGTGTGGCATAGCGATCAAGCAGTCTCAAACTGTGAGAGGCAGACGAATTGATTCGAGTTTCTTAACCATGCATGGCGAACCTAATCTCACGACATCCGCGCACCACAAAGGTCGCTTCCTGTGTCGGCCGTCCCCATCAATTCCCAGGCGCGTGTCAGGTCCAAACTTTCCTTGGCATGCAATGCTCCACAGTCCCGGTCTCTACCGTACTGTGACCGCACTTGCACCCACATGATGCACCATGGGAACCTCGTTCCAGGGACAGCAGGGGTATAAGACACGCCCTAGTTCAATCAGGTACTAGGCTTCCCCATCCCATACTAGGTATGAGATTAGTACTTTCAAACACTTGATCACGAACACCAACACTTTCCGACCTTAGCAACTTCATATAGACAGACAAGGCAATCCACCGACCACCAAAGAGTTCACCAGGCCCTACCCCGTCCATCGTCCTTATAGTTGTAACAAGAAGGAGAACAATCAACTCCTATAGCTCGCGAGTGACAGGAAATCACTCGACTTTTACCGAGTCCTATTAAGCAATGCAACTACTCGGACTCATCGGCTAGTGTTCAGATCAAGGGAACTAAGTCATGCATCTATGGCTGCACACAACTCCTATACTTAAATGCACATACAACAAGGAAGGCATGTGTAAGTTTAGAAAGGTAGGTTCATGCTCCGGGGCTTGCCTTCAAGCGGAGGGGAGGGAAACTGGTCCTCAAAGGGCTCTGCTACAGCTCCTGCGGTCGGTGGCTCAGCTATTGCTCCGTCTTCTGGCACCGGGTGCAGTTCGTAGACGCCGTCGGTGAGATTCAACTCTACACGAATGCAAATGCAGGAGTTAGCACTTAGACGGTTATTTCAACAGCAACACTTGCAAGTTTTTAGCCCAGAAACTTGTAGCAAAGCTACGGAAAAAGTGGGGAAGTTCAAGCTTCAGTGGATAGAGAACAAGACCAAGGGTCGGACTAGAAGAAACTTATGATCTGACCCTTAGACTAGAGGAATAGTTGTGCTGGGGGGTCCTCAGACTTATCGCAGAGAAGTCCCCGATTTTTTTACACATATACCCTCGAGTCAAGGAAAAGGATACAGCCAAGTCCTCGGGCGACGCGGAAAAAGGTCGGTGAAACAGACAGGGTCGGGTCAGATGGAAAAGGGGTCGGACGAACAGAGGGGTCGGACGAGACGGAAAAGGGGTCGGACGAACAGAGGGGTCGGACGAGATGGAAAAGGGGTCGGACGAACAGAGGGGTCGGACGAGACGGAAAAGGGGTCGGACGAACAGAGGGGTCGGACGAGACGGAAAAGGGGTCGGACGAACAGAGGGGTCGGACGAGACGGAAAAGGGGTCGGCAGCTTACCTTCGGTTTACAGGTGAAGCTTTGGGATCGGGAAGGCGCGGACTTGGGCAGCGGCGATGTCCGGCGGTACTCCGGCGGTGGCGGTGCTTCTTGTGGACAGCAAGCAAGCTCTAGCACAGCGTGGAGGAGTAAGCGGCTGGGCGGATTGGGAAAGGCGGTGTTGAGCGGAGAGGAGAGTTCCTCAGGAACTTAGGCGGCAGCGCTCGAGCACGAAACAGAGGAACAAGGCGGGAAGGCAGCGATGGCGAAGGGAACTCCGGTAGGACTCGGGCGTTCCCTTTTATAGCTGCGCGGGAAGAGAGAGAGAGCTGGAGCAGCACGAAGACCGGGAAGGAAATGAAATGGAGTGCGCTGCCATGGCGGCGATTGAGCAGCGATGGGCGGCGGGCAGGACTTCGGGGATGACACCTTCGGCCATTGGGCACTGGAGACAGGGCGGCGCAGGCGCGGTTTTGCTGGTGGTTGCGGTTTGGCGGAGGCGGGCGTTGTCGTGCGGCGGATCTGATGGGTGTGACAAGGGCAATGACGCTAGAAGCGAGGTTGCAGCCAGTGAGAAGACAGGCGGCCTGCGGCTGCGCGGGCGAGCGCGAAGCGGCGGTCTGCCGTGGCACAGATCTCACAAGGCGGAAAAGGAGCTGTCGCGGCCGGGGTCGGGATTGGCGATGGAGGAATCATCGCGTAGCGCATCTGGGGCAGCGCGACTGCGGAGAGGCGGCGGAAAAGCCGGAAGGCATCAGGCCTTGTAGCCGGAGGTCCGGCGAGGTGATGATGGGCGCGAGCCGCGAGGTGGTCTGAGGCGGCAGGCGGCAAAACTCTGCCACAGTGGCGACGGAGCACCAAGGCGCGGTTGGCAAGGGCGCGAGCGAGACGGGCGCTGCAGAAAGGGTTGGAGAGGGGCTTCCGCTGCGATTGGGGAGGAGGGCGCGGGAACCCATCTGGTCGCGGCCGGCGACTGGGTGGTGCGGCGGGGGTCGGAGGAGTTGAGCCACGCGGCGGGAGAACTCTGAAGCGGGCATGCTACTCGAGTGCGTCTAACTCGGGAGATCTGGGGAAAAGATTTGCGGGTCCACCGGTCAGTCTCAGTTCATCCTCTACTCCGGATTGAAAGGGACACTGTTTTGGAGACTTAGAAGGAAACGGTGGTCCTGGTTGGGTTTTCAGGGGTCGGGATTTAGGAACCGGCAGAAGGGGTCGGGTTGGGGGTCTTCAGGGGTCGGAGCTGGAAACCGGCGGAAAGGGGTCGGGCTCTCAGGGGTCGGGACTGGAACGGGAGGTTGAGCACTTAAGCTCGGGAGAGCTGAGATAGGGGATCAGGGACTCGGATTAAGATTAACTCGAAAGATTTGGGGTCGGTCGTCACAGCCTACCCTCCTTAAAAGAATCTCGTCCCGAGATTCGGGTGTAAAAGTAACCAGTGGGGGGTGTGTAGTTCTTACCTCCTTGGCTGGAAAAAGAAAACCTTGAAAATGCTTGTTCAGATACTGTTCTATTTCCCAGGTTGCTTCTTCCTCTGTGTGGTTTTTCCAGAGTATCTTGTACATTTTCACCACTTGGCGTCGGGTGCGCCTCTCCTTATGGTCAAGAACTCAGCATAGGTCAAGTCGGGCTCGATTTGAAGTTGATCCTGTCCCAAGATCTCAGTTGGGACTTGGACACATTTCTTCAGCTGGGAGACATGGAAAACATCCTGTATGGCCGAGAGCTATTCAGGAAGTTGGATCCAGTAAGCAACAGGTCCACAAATTTTCACAATCTCATAAGGGCCGATGTAACGGGGAGCCAGTTTTCCTTTTACTCCAAACCGTTGCACTCCTTTGGTCGGGGAGACTCGAAGATACACATGATCACCAACATCAAACTGTAGGGGTCTTCTTCTCCTGTCGGAGTAACTCTTGTGTCACGATTGGGCGACCTTGAGATTTGCTTGAATTATCTTCACTTGTTCTTCTGCCTCTACCACTAAGTCAGGACCATAGGTCTGTCTTTTGCCAATTTGTGACCAACTCAGCGGCGTCTGACATTTCCGACCATAAAGGGCTTCAAATGGTGCCATCTTCAAGCTAGTCTGGTAGCTATTGTTGTAGGAGAACTCTGCCAATTGCAAGCACTTGTCCCAATTCTTGTCATAGTGGATGACACAAGCTCTCAACATGTCTTCAAGGATCTGATTTACCCTTTCGGTCCGACCATCGGTTTGGGGGTGGTAAGTCAAGCTACGAATGAGCTTGGTGCCCAGTGATGCTTGTAGCTGTTCCCAAAAAAGTGCCACAAACTGAACTCCTCGATCAGAGATGATCGTCCTAGGCACACCGTGCAGGGAAACGATGCGGTCAAGATATAACTCCGCATACTTCTTGGTCGTGTAGGTGGTGTGGACAGGAAGGAAGTGGGCAGTCTTGGTAAGATGATCCACAATTACCCAAATGGAATCATGTCACTGCGATGTAAGGGGCAGTCCAACAATGAAGTCCAGGCTGATGTCTTCCCATTTCCAAGAGGGAACAGGTAGGGGCTGCAAGGTACCCGCTACCTTTAAATGGCTGGCTTTGACACGTTGGCAGGTGTCACATTCTGAAACATACCGTGCAATCTCTGGCTTCATTCCACTCCACCAGAAGATTTGACGGAGATCATGATACATCTTATTGCTGCCAGGATGGATTGAGAACTTGGAGAGATGAGCTTCATCTAGGATTTGCTTTCTCAGGTTGGGTCGGATGGTACAACAAGTCGGTTTCCATAAAACACTTTCCCATTCTCATCCTGTCGGAATTGCTTATACCCTTCATTCTTCAATGAAATCTTCCTTTTGATCCGCCTTACTTCCTCATCCTCTAACTGTGCTGACCCGATTTGGTCCTCCAAAGTAGACTCAAGAGATATGTGGCCGAGGGTTCCATGGGAAACAATTTCCAAACTGAGTTTTCCCATCTCATGACACAGAGTCTCGATGAAGTTGGTTGCCGACAAGCAGTTGCAAAAGGTCTTGCGGCTAAGAGCATCTGCCACTATGTTGGCCTTGCCGGGGTGGTAGTGTACTTCCAAGTCATAATCCTTTATCAACTCCAACCACCTTCTCCGTCGCATGTTAAGGTCGGCCTGAGTGAAGATGTACTTGAGGCTCTTGTGATCAGTGTAGATGTTGCAGTGGGTGCCCATCAGGTAGTGCCTCCATATCTTTAAGGCATGAACCACCGCTGCCAACTCAAGATCATGGGTCGAGTAGTTCAGCTCATGAGGTCGTAATGCCCGTGAGGCATAGGCAATGACTCGGTTGTCTTGCATAAGAACACACCCAAGTCTAGTGCCAGAGGCGTCACAGTACACATCAAACGGCCTAGAAGGGTCGGGTTGAGCTAAAACCGGGGCTGAGGTTAGCAAGTGCTTCAGGGTCTTGAAGGCTTCTTCACATTTGTCGTTCCACACAAATCTGACCTCTTTCTTCAGCAGCTCAATCATCGGCTTAGCTATCTTGGAGAAATCCGGTATGAAACGCCGATAGTAGGCTGCTAGTCCAAGGAAACTTTGGATCTGGTGCACTGAGGCGGGAGGCTTCTAGTCCATGACTTCCTGCACCTTGCTGGGGTCGACGGCTATGCCATCTCGAGAGATAGTGTGTCCCAAGAACTTGACACTATCTAACCAAAATTCACACTTGGAGAACTTGGCATAAAGCTGATGATCTCTCAACCGTTGAAGAACCACGTGAAGATGATCGGCATGTTCTTCTTCGTTCTTCGAGTACACTAGGATATCATCAATGAACACCACCACAAACTTGTCCAACTCGGGCATGAACACCGAATTCATGAGATACATGAAATAGGTGGGTACATTGGTGAGTCCAAAAGACATGACCAGGTACTCGTAGAGTCCATATCTAGTGGAGAAGGCAGTCTTGGGAATGTCACAGGGTCGGATCTTGATTTGGTGATAACCGAAACGAAGATCGATCTTGGAGAACACTCTTGCTCCAGATAACTGATCAAACAGATCATCAATGCGGGGAAGGGGGTACTTGTTCTTGACAGTCACCGCATTGAGGGGTCGGTAGTCCACACACATGCGTAGACTCTCATCCTTCTTCTTCACAAACAGGGCTGGGCAACCCCAAGGTGAAGTGCTGGGTCGGATAAAGCCTTTTTCCAATAGATCCTCCAACTGGGTTTTTAACTCAGCCAGCTCAGCGGGTGGCATCCAGTAAGGTCTTTTGGAGATAGGGGGCGGTGCCGGGGATCAACTCTATGGAAAACTCCACATCTCTATCGGGCGGCATGCCCGGCAAGTCATCAGGAAACACGTCGGGGTACTTACAGACTACAGGGATGTCCTTTGGTTGGGTCTCAATTGCGGGATACGCACAAGAATTTACATCTTCTCGGTGAGGCAATTGGATAACAAAGGGACCCTGGTGGGGTGAGTTGACATGGATAGCTCGGGCTGGAACATCTAGCACAACCTGGTGTCTGGTCATCCACTCCATCCCTAGAATGACATCAATCCCCTCTAGATCAAGGATAACAAGATTCTCCTTAACAAGGGTTCGGCCTAGCTGGATAGGCACATTGACACTCATCCGATCAGATGTGATTATTCCACCCGGGGTGGATATCCTAAAAGACCCTCTTGTTTGGCATTCCTGTAACCCATACTTGTCACGGATCTTTCCTCCGATAGAACTATGTGAGGCTCTTGAGTCAAACAAAACCAAAGCTGAAAAACTGTGAATCAGAAAGGTACCCGTCATTATCGGCGCACCTTCAGGAAGCTCTGCTGCGTTGGTGAAGTTCAGCCAACCTTGGCGAACTTGCATCTTGGGCCTCTTCCCTTTGTTGAGCATTGCATTGCTCTGCCCTGGGCGCTGATTCTGATTTCTGGGGCAGTCCTTGGCGAAATGCCCCACATTGCCGCAGGTGAAGCAGCGGTTACCATTTGTAGGGCGCGGTGGCGGCGGTGGGGTCGGCCGCGGAGCCTGAGGTTGGAAACCTGGATAACGAAGTGCTGCTGCTGGTGGGGGTTGGGCAACCCATCTTCCCGACTGTTGGGGTCGGCTGGGCGCCTGGGGTGGAACCATTCTGAATCGCTGTGCAGGTGGGCTGGGCGTTGGCAGTGGAGCTTTCCTCTTCCTCTCGGCTGCCAGAGCCTTCATGCAGTCCTCTTGTGAGATGGCCAAGTTGACCAACTCATTGTACGTATCCACCCTTATCGGGTTTAACCTTTCCCGGAGCTCCAAGCTTAGCCCTCTGCGGAACCTGTCCTGCTTCTTCTCATCTGTGTCCGCATGGTACCCAGCGTACCAGCACAGATCATTGAAAGCCTGCGCATAATGCAGGACATCTCGATTTCCCTGGGTAAGGGCTAGGAACTCGTTGAGCTTACGCTCCAGGAGACCTTCCGGAATGTGATGTCCTCTGAACGCGGTCTTGAACTCGTTCCAGCTGACAGCATGGTCGGCCGGCAACATAGCATGGTAGTGATCCCACCAAAGCCGGGTGGAACCACGCAGTTGTTGAGCCGCAAACTGGGCTTGGTTATGGTCGGGGCACAGGGCGGTGAGGAGCTCGAACTTGGATTCGATCGTACGAACCCAGGCGTCGACGTCGAGCGGGTCTTGCGTCTTCTGGAACAAGGGAGGCTGCATGCTCAGGAAGTCCTCATAACGAGCAACTTGGGGTGGTTGATGGGCTCTCCCTCCATGAGGTTGCTGTTGTTGTTGCCCCTGTACGATATGCCTCAGCAGCTCGGTTTGAGCCGCTAGGATCGCCTCCAGCGGAGACGGGGGTGGGGGCAGGGGAAGATCCTGCCTCTGTTCGCTGCTGCTGGGCATGGAGCCACATCTGGTGCGATGCGCCATCTGCAAGAGTCAACGTCCCATTAATTCCATAACCTCAGAAGTATTCCAATTATGTGGGAACGCATGTGTTAAATCTGCAAATGCAACTCTTGCCGATAAGGCGACACAACCACAACTCTTATTAAGGAGACACACACTTCCTTTTGTCATCTTAGTTAGCAACTATCTTAGTTCTCCACATGACTTCGGGCGAACCATAACCATATCCCAAGAGTTCCACTATATCCGACCTTAGGCCAAGGGGTCGGGCTAAACGAAGCAGCACAAGAAGGGGTCGGGCGGGGCAGAGAACTACCTCGAGGGGTCGGGCTAAGCAAAATAGCATAAGGAGGGGTCGGGCGAGGCGGAGAACTGCCTCGAGGGGTCGGGCGCGTCCGACCTCGTGACCCAGGGTCGGCCAAACTCTGGACAGACCCTCAGAAAACGGTTGGGGGGGTCACAGCACAAACTCACACAACCTGGCATCCCAAGCATGTCGCAAAAGAGTCAAAGGTCAAGCTAAGATCTGATTTCACTGAGATCATTACATGGTTGTTCCCCGAAACATAGGGGAATACTCAACTCAAGGCTAACCTATTACATGACTATCCAAAATTTAGGTTGCCGAGGAGTACAACAAAAGATTGGCTCCCTACAACTCTCCATCTACGAGGGAACACTGTGAGTTGGAGAAGGGGCGTCGCCATCCTCAATATCCATGCTGGACGCTCCCATGACCTCCTCAGGGTCTTCTTGCTCTTCCAATTGCATCTAAAGGGCATGCATGTCGTCGAGCTCGGCGTGGTGCTCGTCCAGATGAGCATTAGCAACTGCTAGCTCCATCTCGACCTCCATCTTCTCTTCAGACAGCTCGATCATGCCATCCACCAGATCGGTTACTTCTCCCTCGAGTTCGGAGATTCGGTCTTGCATGTCGTGGATTTGTATTCCTTTCTGGATGAGTTGATAGGTTTGGCCCACCAGGTCTCTCTTGGCGGCATTGAAGTGCCCCTAGGTGTCTACGGCTATCTGAGCTAAGACAGCCATGGCCCAGCCTTGAAGCTCGATCAGTCGATATAAGGCTGACATGCATCTGATGGTGGTGGAGATGGTGACCAGCGAGTGGGATGTGGCCAACACTTCAATGTTGTTGACACGATCAAGCCAAGCCGGGTCCATCCGGTCTCTGGCAGGAAACAGGCCGATTGGGTCCAGGGTGACCTCAAGCGGGTACAGCTGGCAGAACTGGGTGAGGATTTGTAGAGCCGCTGACTCCCACGTATCTTCCAGGGCATGTCCGTAAGTCGAGACTCCGAGCTGGGGCCACTCGGGCCGCACAGGGGGTGGAGGTACCACCGCCTGCACGTTGCACCTCTGTACACCGTGCTCCAGGTACATCCGTCCCACGTACAAAGGCGGGGACTGATACTCGAACCACCTCAAGGTATCCCACAGAATAGCAAGAAAACCTTCAAAGTGTAAGCACGTCGAGTGGGAGAAGCCATCGGCGCCGTACAGAACGTGTCCGGGGGCGGCCATCTGGAACCAAGAACCAAAACATCATGAGATAGAAACTTTAAGAAGAAAGGGGTCGGACAGAAAAGTACTCGGATTTGACCGAGCACAAGCTGGAAGGACACTAGAAATCCTTAAAACCGAAGAAGAGCTTTGCCAAGGCAAGGTTGCTTTAGGGAGGTGGTTTCACAGATTTTAGCTGATGTCGCATGCACGGTCTACCTCGCTCTCTCAACCAAAACAACTGCCAAAACCTTGTCTTACGTGGTTAGTGCTGGTGGCAAGGCAACCAGTACGTCTCTCCCTATAATAGCTAGTCGGTTCTAGTAGCGTCTCCTAGGCAAACGCGGTTAGTGTACCTGCAGAAAACACAACCACATGAACCTTTCGTGCCAGCACCCACGAAAGTGTCCCCAAACATTACCGTTCACTTATAGGAACGGCACCCATGCATTCAAGGCTGCATGGACAGCACAACAGCCGTGGAAATAGGTCCCCTTTGAATGGAACCATATAACCCTTCGCATACTCGTGATGCGGAATCAGCGCACGTATAATAGACGTGGGCGAACAACCATGATGATAGGCTCGCTGGAATCGAACCATACCACCCTTCGTATGAATTAGCATACGGAACCTGCGCACGTATGATAAACGTGGGCGAAACAACCACGATGATAGGGTCCTTTGAATAGAACTCCCTATCAACCCTCACATACTCGTGATGCGGACTCGGCACACGTATGATACACGTGGCGAAGTGCTGGAAGTTAGCAAGATAACCAATAAGTATTAGCCACCTAAAAACAACCCCAAAATCCCCTAGGGCCTCTCGTACTAAGGTCATCCTTAACGATCGTACGAGATTTTCAAAAATTTTCTTTGCAACTTTTATTTTTAAAAGAAGTGTTTAGGGCCTATGGTGTTCTCTATCTTGCTAAACAGGCTCTGGTACCAGCTGTGGCGGATCCACCTCGGATTAGCCTGATTAAGGCACGATTAGGTCGCCTAATATGCGATACTCATGCCTTAGTCAAGTTAACACGAAGTGCCGTCGGATTTCATCCGATTTGACCACTTAACAGGACCGAATTAGCAAACTCACACGAAGGTGAGCGGTTCCAGAGAATACAGCAGGTCCACCAAAGTTTAACAAGTTGATACACACTTGGTTGCAAATCAGAGTTTAACAAGTTCTTGAAGAAAACAACAGAAGGTAAAACGAGCGGAAGCTAAACGTAGGGGTCGGACGTCCTTGGTGAGGCCAGCCAAGACATCAGTGATCCCCTTCCTCGCTGTCCGAGGAGGGATCCCACTCGACCGTCCAACCCGGAGGGAGTTGGGGTGGCCAAGTGCCAACAGGAACAAGCTCGGGAGCGGCGACTTCACCTGAAAGAAAACCACAAACAAGGCTGAGCTGCTAAGCTCAACAAGACTTAACCGACCAGTGATAAACTACTTCACCACTTCTAGACATGCAAGGCTCTCTGGCCGAGGGGCTTGTTTGCCAAAAGCGCTACAGTGGGTCCTTGCTTTCAAGTTTTAGCTCAAGTTCTAAGTTCATTAACCGGTCTATGTTGGCAACTTATTCTAAACAACCATAGTTTTTCAACAACAAAGTATAGAACAAGCATTAGATTCATAGCGTCATCATGTTCCATCTTTTTACTTAGTGTAGCATAGCGATCAAGCAGTCTCAAACTGTCAGAGGCAGACGAATCTATTCGAGTTTCTTAACCATGCATGGCGAACCTAATCTCACGACATCCGCGCACCACAAAGGTCGCTTCCTGTGTCAGCCGTCCCCATCAATTCCCAGGCGCGTGTCAGGTCCAAACTTCCCTTGGCATGCAATGCTCCACAGTCCCGGTCTCTACCATACTGTGACCGCACTTGCACCCACATGATGCACCATGGGAACCTCGTTCCAGGGACAGCAGGGGTATAAGACACGCCCTAGTTCAATCAGGTACTAGGCTTCCCCATCCCATACTAGGTATGAGATTAGTACTTTCAAACACTTGATCACGAACACCAACACTTTCCGACCTTAGCAACTTCATATAGACAGACAGGGCAATCCATCGACCACCAAAGAGTTCACCAGGCCCTGCCCCGTCCATCGTCCTTATAGTTGTAACCAGAAGGAGAACAACCAACTCCTATAGCTCGCGAGTGACAGAAAATCACTCGACTTTTACCGAGTCCTATTAAGCAATGCAACTACTCGGACTCATCGGCTAGTGTTCAGATCAAGAGAACTAAGTCATGCATCTATGGCTGCACACAACTCCTGTACTTAAATGCACATACAACAAGGAAGGCATGTGTAAGTTTAGAAAGGTAGGTTCATGCTCCGGGGCTTGCCTTCAAGCGGAGGGGAGGGAAACTGGTCCTCAAAGGGCTCTGCTACAGCTCCTGCGGTCGGCGGCTCAGCTACTGCTCCGTCTTCTGGCACCGGGTGCAGTTCGTAGACGCCGTCGGCGAGATTCAACTCTACACGAATGCAAATACAGGAGTTAGCACTTAGACGGTTATTTCAACAGCAACACTTGCAAGTTTTTAGCCTAGAAACTTGTAGCAAAGCTACGGAAAAAGTGGGGAAGTTCAAGCTTCAGTGGATAGAGAACAAGACCAAGGGTCGGACTGGAAGAATCTTATGATCTGACCCTTAGACTAGAGAATAGTTGTGCTAGGGGGTCCTCAGACTTATCGCAGAGAAGTCCCCGATTTTTTTTACACATATACCCTCGAGTCAAGGAAAAGGATACAGCCAAGTCCTCGGGCGAGGCAGAAAAAGGTCGGCGAAACAGACAGGGTCGGGTTAGACGGAAAAGGGGTCGGACGAACAGAGGGGTCGGACGAGATGGAAAAGGGGTCGGACGAACAGAGGGGTCGGACGAGACGGAAAAGGGGTCGGACGAACAGAGAGGTCGGGCGAGAGGGAAAAGGGGTCGGATGAACAGAGGGGTCGGAGTGACGAAAAAGGGGTCGGATGAACAGAGGGGTCGGACGAGACGGAAAAGGGGTCGGCAGCTTACCTTCGGTTTACAGGTGAAGCTTTGGGATCGGGAAGGCGCGGACTTGGGCAGCGGCGATGTCCGGCGGTACTCCGGCGGTGGCGGTGCTTCTTGTGGACAGCAAGCAAGCCCTAGCACAGCGCGGAGGAGTAAGCGGCTTGGCGGATTGGGAAAGGCGGTGTTGAGCGGAGAGGAGAGTTCCTCAGGAACTTAGGTGGCAGCGCTCGAGCACGAAACAGAGGAACAAGGCGGGAAGGCAGCGATGGTGAAGGGAACTCCGGTAGGACTCGGGCGTTCCCTTTTATAGCTGCGCGGGAAGAGAGAGAGCTGGAGCAGCACGAAGACCAGGAAGGAAATGAAATGGAGTGCGCTACCATGGCGGCGATTGAGCAGTGATGGGCGGCGGGCAGGACTTCGGGGATGACACCTTCGGCCATTGGGCACTGGAGACAGGGCGGCGCAGGCGCGGTTTTGTCGGTGGTTGCAGTTTGGCGGAGGCGGGCGTTGTCGTGCGGCAGATCTGATGGGTGTGACAGGGGCAACGGCGCTAGAAGCGAGGTTGCAGCCAATGAGAAGACAAGCGGCCTGCGGCTGCGCGGGCGAGCGCGAAGCGGCGGTCTGCCGTGGCACAGATCTAACAAGGCGGAAAAGGAGCTGTCGCGGCCGAGGTCGGGATTGGCGACGGAGGAATCATCGCGTAGCGCATCTGGGGCAGCGCGACTGCGGAGAGGCGGCGGAAAAGCCGGAAGGCATCAGGCCTTGCAGCCGGAGGTCCGGCGAGGTGATGATGGGCGTGAGCCATGAGGTGGTCTGAGGCGGCAGGCGGCAAAACTCTGCCACAGTGGCGACGGAGCACCAAGGCGCGGTTGGCGAGGGCGCGAGCGAGACGGGCGCTGCAGAAAGGGTTGCAGAGGGGCTTCCACTGCGATTGGGGAGGAGGGTGTGGGAACCCATCTGGTCGCGGCCAGCGACTGGGCGGAGCGGCAGGGGTCAAAGGAGTTGAGCCACGCGGCGGGGGAACTCTGAAGCGGGCATGGTACTCGAGTGCGTCTGACTCGGGAGATCTGGGGAAAAGATTTGCGGGTCTACCGATCAGTCTCGGTTCATCCTCTGCTCCGGATTGAAAGGGAGACTGTTGTGGAGACTTAGTGTGGTAGAACCGCCCAAATTAACCTGACTAAAATGCATTGAAGTCGCCTGACATGCGATTATGCACTTTAAGCAAGTCAACTTGGTCGACCGTCGGATTTCCTCCGATAAAACCACGTAAACAGGATCGAGAAGCATCGCTCACGCGAAGGTGAGTAGCACAGAGATTACAACATTCCATACTGACAACATAGTTCAACAATTTATTACATCAGAGTTTTGGAAATTCAAACCGAAATTTTTGCAGGGTCCGAAATCAAATTCAAACTAGCGGAAGCTTAACGTCGATACAAGACACCATGACGGAGCCGATCATGACATCAAAAATTCCTTCCCTCGCCGTCCGAGGAAAGATCCCACTCGACGGTCCAGCCTGAAGGAAGCTGGGTCGGCCAAGTGGTACCAACTCCCAAACTACTAACATTACTTGAAAAGATTAGCCACAACAAGGCTGAGCAACTAGTACTCAGCAAGACTGACCTGTCGGAAGGACACGACCGAGACTTAAACATGCAAGGCTTTCTGGCTCTGGGGTTTTCTTGCCAAAAGCGTCTAAAGTTAGTCCTTACTTTCAACATTTTAGCTCATGTTCTATGTTCTTCATCCATTCTAGATTAGCAACTTATACTAAACAAACATAGTTTCCAAACAATTATTTAACAACATCAAGATTAAAATCATCATCCTGTTCCATCTTTACTCAGTGCAGAATAGCGATCAAGTAGTCCCAAACTGTGAGAGGCAGACGAATCAATTCGAATTTATTAACCATGCATGGCAAACCTAATCTCACGACATCCGCACACCACGAAGGGTCGCTTCATTTGTCAGCCGTCCCCATCGATCCCTTAGGCACGTGTCAGGGCCAACTTCCTTTGGCATGCAATGCTCCACAGTCCCGGCCTAATGCTGCACTGTGACCGCACTTGCACCCACATGATGCACCATGGGAACGACGTTCCAAGGACAGCTGGAAGGTATGCCACGCCCCAGTTCAATCAGGTACTAGGCTTCCCCATCCCATACTAGGTATGAGATTAGTACTTTCAATCACTTGATCACGAACGCCGACACGTTTTGACCTTAGTTCATTTTCATTTAGACAGACGGGGCAATCCACCCTGTACCAACACAAGCCTGACCCCGTCCGTCGTCCTTATAGTTTCGGCAAAACTGAAACATTCAACTCCTATAACTCGCGAGTGACCGGAAATCACTCAACTTTTACCGAAACCTATTAAGCAATGCAACTATACGGCCTTAGCAACTAGTATTCAAATCAAGGTACTAAGTTATGCAGCTAAGATTCCATTACAACTCCTCAAAATGTAAATGCGCAATCAAGTAATCCATAAGTGATATGAAAGTAAAACAGGGGGTTTCATGCACCGGGGCTTGCCTTCAGAAAAAGCTTGCGGGTCCTCGGGGTCTTGCGCTGGCTCGGGCTCTCCTTCGCCGGGATACAGCTGTTCCTCGGCGGGGTCTTCTTCTGGTGCTGGATGAAGCTCGTACGTCCCGTCGACGAGATTCAACTCTACACGGAAATGCAATGCAGGGTTAAGCATTTTAGATGGTTATTTCGACACACTCATGTTTTAACACGGACGCTTGTAGCAAAGCTACAGAGAAGGTGGGGGAGTTTACTTCTGTTGGTGGAGAGCAAGAGGATAGGGTCGGATTGAGGAAAACTTAGGGTCTGACCCTCAGGTTTAAGGAAAAACCGTACCGAGGTCCTCAGACTCAACACAGAGGAATCCCCAAAAACATTTCACCGATACCCTCGGATCAAAGAAAAAGAATTACAACCAAGCCCTCGGGCGAGGCGGAGAAAGGGTCGGCGAACTTGGTAGGGTCGGGTGAGGCGAACGGGAAAAGGTCGGGCGAGACGAAAAGAAAAGGGGTCGGGCGAACCGAAACAAGGGTCGGGCGAGGCGAACGGGAAAAGGTCGGGCGAGACGAAAAGAAAAGGGGTCGGGCCAAACAAAAAGGACAGGGGTCGGGCAAGACGGAAAGACAGGGAGGTTAAGTAGCTTACCTCCAGGTCTACTGGTGAAGCCTTGGGGCCGAGCAGGAGCAGGCTGGGGCGGGAAGGTTGTACGCACGAAGGCTTGGGTGGCGGCGAGACTTCGACGGTGGTCCGGCGGCGGCGGTGCTTCTGGTGGACACAAGCAAGCTCTAGTACCGCGCGGAGGAGCGGGCGGCGGGTGTGTTGGAAGGAGCGGCTTGCGGGTGGTGGCGAAGTCGCCGGAGTGTGGGGGTGGCGCAAGGGGTGAGCTCCACGGAAGCTTAGCGGCGGCGCGGGGAGAAAGCGATGGCTCAGAGGAGAAGGCAGGGCGTAGAGGAGAAAGCGGCGGCGCGGGTGCAGGCGGTGGCAAGAGGTGGCATTGCCGGTGAGGGGGTCCCCTTTTATAGGGCCGGGGTGGCGCGGAGGGTCGAGGCGGGGCTCCGGTGGGGAAAGGATAAAGTCGGGAGCGGCGAGTGCTCGGGCGAGGCGGCCATTGGCCGACGACGCCATTGGGCAGAGGAGGCGGAGCTCCGGATGGTCTTCGGCGGCGATTGGCCTTGGGCGGCGCGCGTTTGGGGCTTCCGGTCTGTCGGGCGGGCAAGGCGGAAAGGCTACCACGGGGGTTGGGCGAGCGGGCGGAGACGTGGGACGTCGGGGGCATCTCAGCTTTCTCGGCGAACGGGCGGAACCGGGTTGGCGGAGCAGAGCCGTGACAGGCGGGAAGGCGACTTGCGCTCGGCCGGCGATTGGTTGGCTCTGCGCTTGCTCCGTCCTGTCACGGGTGCGGGTTGGGCGCCGTGGCTTTCGTCCGATCGCTGTCGCGCTGGGGATAGGGCGACGGCGAGCTGCTGGTGGCCGGCGGCCACGCGGCGCGCGGCGCGCGAGCGAACATGCCCGGGCGCGCGGGCGTCGAGGCTCCCTTCGGGCAGCAAGCCAAACCAGCTTTGGAGCGATCCTTCTCCGAATCTTTCAACACAACACCCGAAACTCCCTTAAACAAACTTGTTCAACTCTGGTAGTTCTTCAAACTTTGTTTAAGGTGTCGGTTCAGATTGTGAAAGGATTCAAAGATAATTCCGCGCCAAAGTTAGCCAAAAATCTAGAATTCCAGACTTAGGATTTCTAGGGATCCGGGGTGAGTTGACCGGTTTACCTCACTTTGACTGGGATTTTGAACAAGCTCGGGTCCGCTTTGGATCTGGGTCAGAGTAACAAAGCTGGAACACTCTTGAGGTATTACAACTTCTATTAAGGCTCTGACTTGAGCTCAGATAGGAAAACGGGAGATGAAAGCTTGCAAAGATGGAGGAAACTCAAATTCCAGGACTTAAGAAATTTTTAGGGTCCTTTAGGAAAACCGGTTTTGGTTGTTGTTTTTGACTGCTTTCCACTCTGAATTAGACAAGGTGCTTTTAACAAAAGTTGTTGTAATTTAAAAGTTTTAAAACTCTTATTTGGGCAGAAACGTGAGTTTATATATAGAATTTCAAGCTTTAAAAACAAACTCCAAAAGAGAGCTCCTTAGGTTTAAAAAGGTTATTTCAATTCTTAACTAAGGGATTTCTCACTGGTTTAGAGTTAAAGCACTTAATTTAGGTAGAGTTGTTACACTTAGAAGGAAATCGGTGGTCCTGGTTGGGTTTTCAGGGGTCAGTATTTAGGAACCGGCAGAAGGGGTCGGGTTGGGGGTCTTCAGGGGTCGGAGCTGGGAACCGACGGAAAGGGGTCGGGCTCTCAAGGGTCGGGACTGGAACGGGAGGTTGAGCACTTAAGCTCGGGAGAGCTAAGATAGGGGATAAGGGACTCGGATTAAGATTAACTCGAAAGATTTGGGGTCAGTCGTCACAGCTGGTAGCGGCATTTGAGGAGAACCCTGTGTGCACAAAGAAGTGTTCCCTTCGGGTGGATTTGCCTGGGGAGACGATAAAGCCTGAGTCCTGTGTGAGCGTGGCTGGGGACCGTGAGGGTGAAGACCGTGCTGGCCTGGTTCTGAGGCGAGCCAGTGACGCATGCGGTGAGTACCGAGTAGGACTGTCACAAGCATAGCAGCACGTCCAGCTGAAATTTTCGATCTCGCCAACCCGCAAAGATCCTGAGAACTGCACGCACACAAATAATCCGCATACTACTAATTAATCAAGCACATACCGCATCCACCATCCACCCACCATAAATCCAAAGTGCCTAGAATAGTGCGCGCATAGTACCACCATATTTCCATCCATCCTGAGGTGCTCCACCCACTCCCTGGTGAGTCCTCAGGCACTATTCATATCCCTATTTTGAATAGTGAGTTGAATTTTAATAGTGTCGTGAATTTGAATAGTGTTCGTTGAATTTGGATAGTGCGGTGAATAGTCACTTGAGATTTGAAACCCGAAATTCTCGAAGTCGCTTGTTTTTCGTCCGAATCATTTAAGCTCTGGTCTTTATTTACGCACTGGTATCACAACCGTGGTTATAAAATTTGTGAATCTGAGGGTTTTTCTATATCTAGTCAAGATTGAAAAACTTCACTATTTAAATCTAGAAGTTAATACCGGAAAGACAGTTAATACTAAAGAAAATATAAATATTAGGTGCAGAAGAAATAGTTCTGAAGATCATACTTGGCATACCTCTCACGGTCCGATAAACTTAATAGTTGATTTAATACATAACTTTTATATATCTTAGGGTAAAAGGCAAGACGATTTAGAATTAAAATTTGAAAAACTACAAAAAGAACATAAGCACTTAGAAGAGCATATTTTAGCCTTGAATAATAAAATAGAATTAATCTTGCAAGCAGCCGAAGAAAGTAGAAGTTCACTAGGAAGAATCAACCAAAATAGTGATTATATTAAAAAGGATATAACCCACATATATAAGAAATTTAATAATACTAATATTGAGTATAATAAAGAAATTGTTCTATCATCAACAAGAATAGTTGAGTTTACTAGATCATTAAATTCTGAAAAATAAAAATATCTGAAAGTCTCTCTAGAAGAGACAAGTCACTCCAGCTAATAAATAAAGACATAAAGCCCTTAAGCTTTATGGATAGACTGAAAGGAGGATGTGATGATATTGAAAACTTAGAAGAAATGATAGATGTAGAAAGAGATCTTGAAAGATATCAGAGAGATACTTTAAGAAAGATAAGACCCCAGCAAATATATCAAATGGGCTTGTTTGAAAATAAAAATAGATTATATAGAATATCTAGAGAAGTAGAATTAAGTGTTCTAACAGAACCATTTCAACTAAGAATTGTTAGTAAATAATTTGAGAATGGGCTAAAATATTCAGGCTACAAATATATTCATCAGGGAATGTATATCATAGGAATTAAAGGAATGACGAGGAAGAAATTAGGAACCAAAGTTCTAATAACTCTGTTAGATAAAAGATGGGATTCAGTAAATAAAGCAGCTTTGGGTTTTCTAGAAGGAGATATGAATGAAAATATGTTAATAACATACATAGCTCCAGATTTAATAATGCCAATAAAAGAATTTATAGATAAAATGGCAATTCGTTTTCAGACCAAAGGCTATGAAGACTTAAAAGGTACAAATTTATTAGTAAGTATAGAATTTGTAGGAAGGTTAACTAATAGAAGTGCAACTAAATACAAGATAAATGTAAATAATGTAATAGAAAATATGCAGTCTAAGGGAATAAAATTCATGAGTCCTTTAAAAATTAGTTCTGAAGAAAGAGCAGGTGAAGAATGGAATATAAGTGCTTTAATGGAACCAAAGATTTTAAAACAACCTAAAGATTATGTAAGTTATGAAAATAGTAAAGGCAAAACTGGTATCAAGTTTGTTAATTATAAAGAAAGAAGTTTAGATGAACTAGAAGTATCAAGTTCTGATTCAAATATAGAAGAAGCTAGAAGACATAGCGTATGCGAATTTATGGAAAAATTGGATATTGATAATGAAATAAAACACTATGAGAAAAAATTAAGTAAAGTTCAAGATGAATATAATACCTCTATGATTTGTGAATGGTCTGCTATTAGAGAGAAAGAGCTATATTTTAGACGAGAATTATATAGACTTAGCAAAATTAAGAAAGAGAGATAATTAAGTAATAAAAGGGTTAACATGCCAATAGTAAAACATGAAACTACCTTGAAACATATAAGTAATAAGGATAGTAGAATTCAGAAAGAATTAGAGAATAATAAAGAAAAGGCAAAGGAAGAAGAAGAGGTTGTTATAAGTGAAGAGGATCAATAGGAGATCAATAATAAAATCTTATTAGAAAGTTATGAAGAACAGGATGAAGATATAATTGAAATACATAGTAGTAAGTCAGAATCTCATATTCATTTTTTAGGAAATGAAGAATTATGCAATAAACATACTGCTATATATATATGTGTGTGTGTGTATATATATATATATATCACGAGAATATCACGAGAAGACAGTGCGCGATAGAGGATAAGGCAAAAGGAATAAACAGTGACTCTACTGTAGCTAGGACAATTATTGAGAAGCAGAGCGCCGTCCAGCTATCCAGGCAACAGAGGAGGAGGAGACTCCCGAAGCCTCTGCTGCGGCTATAAAACGAGCATCCGGGCGAAGCTTTGAGGATCGACAACCACTGCATCGACAACCACACCACCGCATTAGGCAACCACCGAAGAAGCAAGATCACCGAAGACCTCCACCCACACTCCACTCATACTCCATGAAGATATCCACCACCTCAGAAGTGCTCTGAGGAATATTAGCCACCATTAGTAGAATCACCCCACTACCGTTGTATTACTCCACCACCTCTGTACTACTACTAGAATAAAGGGAGTTCGTCGAAGCTCGTCCCTTGGTTTGTAAGGTAATCAAGGTTTGTGCTAAGTGTTTGGGGTTTCCCGAAAGGGAAAGCCGCGTGTAAGCTTGTCCCATGGAAATAGATTAAGCTGTCCTGGTAGTATCCCTGCCTTCCTTTAAGCTCATTCGTATGGGGCGATGTCTCTACGCTAGGGACCCTAGAGGAGAAACCTCTGCGTGTGTCATTCTCGTGTTAGCCCTGGTAGCGGCGTTTGAGGAGAACCCTGTGTGCACAGAGAAGTGTTCCCTTCGGGTGGAACTGCCTGGTGAGACGGTAGAGCCTGAGTCCTATGTGAGCGTGGCTGGGGATGGTAAGGGTGAAGATCGAGCTAGCCTGGTTCTGAAGCAAGCCAGCGAGGCATGCGGTGAGTACCAAGTAGGATTGACACAAGCATAGCAGCACGTCCAGCTGAATTTTTAGGTCTCGCCAACCCACAAAGATCCTGAGAATCGATATAATCAAGATATATACCTAATCACGCACCTGCGCGTACCGTATCCGCTGAAAGCGACCCTGAATAGTAGCTCAATAGTGAGTGAATAGTGCTGCCACATTTCCATCCATCCTAAGGTGCTCCACCCACTCCCTGGTGAGTGCTCGGGCACTATTCATATTCCCATTTTGAATAGTGAGCTAAATTTCAATAGTGCCGCGAATTTGAACAGTGTTCGTTGAATTTGAATAGTGCAGTGAATAGTAACTCGAAATTTGAAAATCCGAATTTTTCAAAGTCGCTTGAATTTCCCTCGCTTCCGTCCTTTGTTCCCGCACTGGTGTATATATATATATAGAGAGAGAGAGAGAGACTTGTTTCTCTATGGCTAGCCATAAAATAGTTATCCTGTGGCCGGATCAAATGGTGCACCCGAAGCACACCGCAATTACTGGCGCTATCATTCCTTTGGCTTGGCTCAATCTGGCGTCCTTCCATCGGCTCGGCTCAAGCAAGCAAGCAGGCGCCCACCCATCCTGAGCTCCATCCGCAAGATATCCGCGGCCGCACAAAATCATCGTCACCCATCCTGACCGCGCCGCCCAAAATCATCGTCATCCATCCCGCCCGCGCCGCCCGGCCGCCTGACTCTTCTCCTGCTGCCGCCACCCTGGTTCATCCCCGCTGCCACCGCCACCGCCAAAAATCGCGCCCGTCGCCCTGATTCGTTCGCCGGATCCGGGATGCGCAATCTACCGGAGACGCGGCCGATTTCGCATCGTGGGAAGAGATTCTCCCCGATTGCTGAAGCTTCCTCAATCCACGGCATAAAAAGATTGCCTAGCCCCCGACCCCCCCCAAAGGAACATCGCATTGTTGCTGCTGGAGGCACCCCAATCCTCCACCGGCGACGCTCCTAGACGGTTCCAACCTTTGCCCTCACGCCAGCCTGTTGCTGCCGGCTTTCTTGCAGGAGAATCCCAATCCAAGCCAGCGTAGAGACCCTGAGGTAAGCATCTCGTAATCCTGCCTCCCTGGTTCACCCTACTATTTATGCTCATTGGTTGGAGATTGCTGCGTTACTGCACAAAAACAATCTTTGATGTTGATACACCTGAGGTTGAAAAACCGGCATGTCTCCTTCTTATGTTAACATCGAAGTTAGCTGCGAGTGTTGACAAAATTAAGATGCCAGCATCTCACTTTAAACTGATTATGATGTTGTCGCCACGGACCTAGTTGGCTTCTGTCGGCTGATTATGATGTTACTGCACAATCCTGATTGTGAAGCTTTTATCTATTTGTCTGATTAAAAGCACGGTTGCATTGCGAATTCCAAATGCAGCCATATCTTGTGAATGACGATGTTATGGCAGTCTCTGCAGGTTGCCTAGCACCCATATTTGTTCGGTTCCATCTATTATCTGTTCATGAACAAGTAGGTTTACTACTCCAGGTACCATGCAGCATAGATAGTTACTCTATGTGGTAACTCTTTGTAGTTATGGTAAATAACCATTTGTAGTAATGCCTGGTTGTGGTAACTCTATGTCTGTAGCACAACATTTTGCTCAAAATATAAGCTTATTGTAAATAACGTGTAACGGGCATATCAATTATAAAATCATCGGTACCAGACTCTTACAAATCGGTTGTTAAATCTACTAAGTTAGCAAAAGCGGCTATTCTGTTTTTTTGGAAAATCCAAAATAGACTTATGACTGAATACAACTGACAACCATGGCCTTCTGACTTGTGTTGCAGATTTGATTGGACCAACCTTGCTACTCTTGAGGCAAGACATTCACCAAAACATCCAGGTAATTCATCTGTAGGAACCTGGTAATTACCTAGCAGCATATATTTTATGTACATATTATATTGTTTAATGATGCATCATTGTTACAGTTTACTAGCTGTTCTTGTACTCAAATACCAGGTTCCACAGTACTCCAATTTCTTTTGCTATTTTTTACTTGTGCACCAATATTATAGTAAATCCACGCTGGCCTGTCGTACATTCATAGTCAGATTGTAATACTTAAATTATGTGGTTTTACTACTGCAATGCATGAAAAAAACTTACACTACTTTTACCTGGTTATAGCATGGAAGCTCCGTTTCAATGCTACGTTAGGTTGCAAAATATCTATACAATTTACCACTTCTTCATATTCATGTCGTTTCTGCATTTTTTTGTTCACTGCATATATCATGTGGTAAGTTAACCATATATTTTAATATTTATTGGATATAGCCTGGAAGTTCCATCAGAGGGTGTTTGTCCTGCTGCAGTTTTGACAGATGTATTAGGTTATGCAAATATCCATGTTACATTGTTTCATGAATAATAATCTCTTTCTTTCTAAAAAACAGGACATGAAGAAAATTCAGGGCAGATTAAAATCTTTCGGGATCCGCACCACACAAGGCGAATGGACCTTTGATGTTAGCGCAATCACCGGGGCAGCCCATGCACAGCCAGTTGCAGGATCTGATGCACAACCACAACCATCAGTACCCCCTCAACAACCTGGTGGCCAAGATGCAAATCTTGCAAATAACATTATCAAACCACTGACCAGAAATGGGCAACAGTTGCACGACGAAACAAGCAGTGCCAGGGATCTCCCTCGGAGTGATGATAATGATGATGACGATGCCTTCATAGAACCCCCACCGAGGCAACCAGTTGCGAAGAAACAGTGTATCAATGCAACTTCCAAGGTACAATAGTAAATCAACCTTCTCTTTTTTTACGTTTGTAAATTTGCAAATAGCAGAAAATCATACAATTTACTTCATTTTGAATTTTGTGGTAAATTACCTGCAAATTACATGATTCAGCCTGCTCAATGATCAACCGTGGCATTTTACTACATTTTGACATGTGGTTCATTTACATACATAAACATTATGAGAACCGATTCTTCCACCACTCACACTTACTACAGCCTTTTCATATCTTCATTCGGCAGCTTGCCAAGAACCCCGTCAAGTATGCTCACGCACCTATACAGTTCGATGTGCGCCATCAACATTTAACTCCTTTGTCGACCACTTAACACTCTGGCAGCGTAGGCGAATCAAAGATATGGGTTTTGGTGGACTCCTTTGTGTTGCAGCAGAGAGGTTAGAGAGCAGAGAGCTACTGAAGTTCCTGTTTGACAGGCTAGACCCCAAAACCATGGTACTCAATGTTGCAAAAGATAAGGGTATCCATGTCACCCCGTTCATGGTAAAGCAGGTGCTTGACTTACCAGAAGGTGGTGAAGATATTGTTTTGAGTGCACACATTCAAGCATCCAAGGTGTTATCTGCTTTCAAGACTTTGTTGGGTTTACAAGAATCCCACGACCTGCATGCTAGCCATCTACAGAAGACCCTGAAGGATGATCTAGAGCTAGGGTCTGGCATGATTACTGATGACATGGCAATAAGATTTTTCTTTATCATTGCTTCCAACAAACTTCTGTTCCCAAGCACCGACAACAACATTAGGTGCAAGGATGTTTACCTCACTAGAGATCTGTCTTGCTTACCAGCTCTGAACTGGTGTAAGGCTGTTGTGGATGACCTCTGAGAAGCTGCACTCAATTGGCAGTCCGACAAAGTAAAGAAATCATTCTCAGGATGCGCAATATTACTGATTGTAAGTACACCATATTGCCATCCATATGCATGCCGTGACTGGAGTAAATTAATTACTGATTTATATTGTTGTAAATTAATTACTGATTTATATTGATGTACTTCTTTTAACTTTGCTTTTTGACTTGGTTGTAGATACTGTATTTGGACAACCTACAATGCCAACATCAGATTCAGCACATGGACACTCCTCGCCCAAAGTACGTTACTCAAAATGTGATAAAAAAGATAATCAGTGCCGATAGGACCAAAGATCAACAAGGGAAGGCTACATTTGGGGTGTTACCGGTTCGGTCTATTCACACATGTCCTCTTTTTATTATGTCAAATATTCTCCAGTATTTCTCCCCTAATACACTTCGTGTGTGCAGCTTAGGAACATCATCGATACTTGCTACCATACAACTGAGAACCCATCTTCAACTACCCCACCAAGCATTGAACCATTGGCCACAACACGTATCCATAGTATGCAAGCAGAACTGCGTGGTATAGTTCATCAGATTAGTGCCGGACCTAGGAAGACGCAGGCAATGCAAGCCTTGTTAAGTTTTGATGCCAAAGCCAAGGAAGCATCCAGATATGTAACCATTGCGCAACAGATGCTATCCGATGCACATCAGTCAGCCACTCACATTCTACAGGCAATTTTGAATGACGAGATTCATGGCAATAATAGTGAAGATCACGGTAATCAAGCCCATGCTTCTGATGCAGGTACTAAAAATCATAATGTCCAATGCCATCATATTGGTTTACTATTTACCAGGTTTTAATACTGAAAATATTACTGCCCATTGCCATCATATTGATTTACTATTTCATCATTTTCCATATACTATCTTACTATATGCAGCACAAGCCAATGACGTCGATATGAACGGACACATTGCACAGAATGTCGGATCTGAAAATGTATTTGGTGCAGCACTTATTCAACATAACCCAATCGAAAATGATATTTCTTATGGTATATCCCATGACCATTGTTTGTTGACAGGTCCAAAACATTAGACCATGGATATGACAAATTATGCCACCCCTTATTTCTTCCTTGTGTTTAAGGTGGCAAAAAACATGACCTTAACCAGGGCATCCCCGATGGGTTGCAACAGAATAGGACCGAAGAACACGATTTACCACCATCCGAAGCATTACACGATAGTATTGCTTATCACAATGTAATTCACTACTCTGGCTACATGTTCACTCCTGGTTCTAAAAAAAATTCACTCATTTACTGTCCTGACTGTTATCTACCTTACCTCACCCCCCTCCCTCCAGGACAATGTTTACCTTGACAACATAATGGAAGGCGACCTTTCACCCGTTTGTACTCAGGTTTCTAATGCATCGTTCAGTAACAACACTACTATTTTAGCACCAGCAGTGCCATCTCCTAAACACATATTTGATTCTTCATATCCAAGTTCACACAGATGAGATGATTGATCACATCGTGCCTCATGTTCGGGCTAAAGGAGACCCTGTCGCACCTTCGCCAAATGGCAGTATGGATTCTTCTCAAATATTTCCATCATCTTTTTCTCCTGCTACTTATTTTAGATCAGTTGTACACACTCACAATATTGTTGCCCAAGCACCCCCCACACCTGGATTCCCTAGTACATGCATCCCACCCCTGTATTTTTAATGCATCAACCTTACAGTAAACTATTTGTTCTTGTAGTCAATTACCGGCCTCCCACTTAGTAGGCAACCACACTTCTTCAAAAGAATATGTAACATATTATATATTCTACTTGCAGGCAGTAACAGGATTAAAATTACTGTCTTCTTCAGAATATAACATTTTCTTAGTGACATCATAACAGTACAAAAGCAGGCTTAGTCCTTGTACTTGCAGATAATAAAAAACTTGGCTTGCCTCATCCGTTCAAGATGTCCTTGTACTGATTGCCTTAAATTACAAGAGCAAGTTGCCCATGATCAGCAGCTCCCTACTACG